>NC_133941.1:21914534-22233649 GCF_031877795.1 Strix aluco
GGCAGGGTTCTAAGGAACAGTGATTTACAGAAGATTGGAAATTATTTCTTAGAGTTGCATGATATTGGCAATGCAATTGTAGTCTTGAATTCGGAACTGAAAAGTAACTAGACATGGAATTCTGAAGTAAGTTCTCAAAATGTTTGCTTCTATCTTAAAACCTCAAGTAGATGTAGGGTTATTTGTAGATCTTATTCAGGTAATACTTCCTACTCCCAACAGGAAATTTGGTCTTTATCCTTGGAAGCTGTTTCACTAATACTTTGTTAAATGTTAGCTGCGAATGGAAGGACTCAAACTGCTATTCCCATAGCAGCACTCCAACAATTCATTGAACATGAATACTGAGGTGCTTTATTGAACATTGGGCAAAGACAGGCACAAATACATGTAGCTGTAAGTAGTGATTAACAGCACAGTATCTCTGCAGTCTATGCAGTCATTTGTTTGTAGGTTTGAAAGCATTTGGAAGTTTTAGGCTATGATGCCAAGAAATTTATATGTACTTCAGTTATAACTTATTTGTAATATGCAGGCATTTGTACCAGTGATGGGCCTTTGCAGGGTTGCAGGTATTTTTTCTTTGTTAAGAGCTTCACTCTATGTGCATCAGTAGCTACTTTAAGCTAAATAACTTCCTAGGATTCTTGTTGTCTAGGGTTTTTTTAATTTTATTTGAAAATACTATTAATGTGTATAAAAGTATGCATAAGAGACAAGTAAGAAAAATTACTATGTATTTCTTTCATACTTACACAAGTTAGGAAAGCTGTCCCCTTTTGTATAACTGACTCTGGTAGGACATTATACAGCCAAAATAGGTGAAAGGTGGTTTTGGTACTTATATCATTTACAAGTCTGTTGAAATGTGAGTTAAGAGTAAAATGTCTATTTCTCAATAATTTTTGTTAATGAACTTAATATTAGTCATAGAACAAAAAGTGGACATTGGGAAGGGTATGACTGTGAATGATTCCTACATACCAACACTGTTTTCTGAACACTTGTGGGACTCTATCAAGCATAGGACTGGAATTCAGCTTTTCTCAGCTGCTTGCTGAGGACACGAAGGTTAGAGAATTGCCTCATTTTCATGAGGCATTTTTCATTTCACCTCTGCACTAAACCTACCAAACATGAATAACATTACTTTTGAGACTAGTATAATTTCTAGCTGGTTTTAGGATGATCCATTGGTTAATATAATTAGGGTTCTGAAAATATTGTTCTGGCAGCATGCTCTTTCAATGACACTAATACAGTCTTGCAACTCCATCATGGTAATTCTTGCAAGAAACATGCTCAGGTGCTGTGCTTTTCCTGTTGTTTGAGAGAGAACTAGAACAGCACAAGTCCAGTACATTATTTCTCACAATCAAATTCACAAATCTTGGAATAGAAACTCAGCTTTCATTTCTGTGTGGGACCTCTGAGAAACAGTAGCTGCACAATCCTTTCCAGTCAGGGACAAGTTACTCTAGAAATATACCTATGCATTATCATCACTGGTTTCCACTCTAGAGGAAGAACATTGCTATGAAGCAGTAAGATCTGCCTCTGTCCGGCAGGACAATAATACAAATGCAGATCATGTGCCAAGTACTATAATCTTTCCCTGCTATGGAGGAGATGTCTAAAAGACTGTAGGCAACTCCAGAGTATAAACTGTGTGACCCCATGTCTGTCAGTGGGGTGTCTGAAAGCATGGCCTGTGACCCAGGATCCTGCCAGGGTCTGCCAACCCCCATCTACAGCAAGGCCATCTTGCCCATTCCCTCAATCAACAGCTTCAAGGGTTGGGATTTTTTTACGGGAGACTGTTGAATCCCTCACAAAAGACTAAGGTCTGTTGCGTCTCTGTCTTTAATGGTCTTTTGTTACACGGTGTGGTTATTACTGCTTGTATGAACACTGTACTCTCCCAAACACACAAAGTTTTGTTACATAGCTGCTTAATTTTGTATCAAAACCCCCACTGAAGGTGCTCATCAACCGAAACATGCAGGTACTCAGTATCTGCATAATCACACTGCTCACAGCAAGTAGACTCTGTGAGATGAAGAATATGGTGACTGTGTATAACATAATATAGTAAGAATAAAATATAAAGTCTACTTTAATTTCACTGTTCACCTTTTCTCCCCTAACTTGGAAGAAGTACTGTCTACATTTCTAATACATTTTCCAGTGCTGATTTTTCCCATCAGGCAAAGTTACTTCCCACTTTAATAATGTACAAATTAATCCATTCCAGTACAAAACTGGATATTATATTGCAGAGAGGCAAAATCATGGGACACTGAGCCATGAAAGTTGTAATATGAAATTGAATAATAAAGAAATAGTATATTGTAATTTTATCCCAGAGGAGCTGACTTTGAAAATTTAATTCTGGTATATTTAAATAAAATTTTTACTGTTATTTTTAAATGTGATTAAAATTTAATGTATCATCTGGCACGTCTTTACAATGCCTGATCTCAGTGATCTTATGAGATTTTAACAGGCTGAAAATGCTGCCAAGCTCCAGCTGTAAAGCTTCCATCATATTTCGAAACGTGCCACTCTTCTCCAAAGCTATAGAACTCTTCTCTGAAGCTATATTATATATTTATTTGTACTCAAGATCTGTTAGTAATTTCTGTTGGAATGTGGTGCCCAATATTCAGCAAAAATACCGTTTTTGATAGATGTTTAAGAAACACAACAGTAAGACAGTTTAAATCAGAAAGAACACATCTAACTTTAAAGGTAGGGTACTGGTGTTACATGGCTAAGAAATGCAAAGTATTTACATATTTGTCCCACTGTCCAAAAAATAACCTTGCTTATGTCAAGCGGCAAAAACCAGCATGAATTAAAAGTGGCGGACTTTAGAAAGGAATCAGTTCTCTCCACATACACAGATTGTCTAATTTGATGTGAACATTGGTTTAGACTTGAGTCCAGGAAGACTGAAGTCAGTGGCAAAAGGGAAATCTGTTATCTTGACACTATCTGATAAACTCAATTGCATCCATGGTTCTCTCCAAAAAAAGTCATTATCGGAGGGATTTTCTTGTATTGGCTTGAAACTATGGTGCCTCGCTGCTGAATTTGAAATGTGAAACAGCACATCCTCATCACATCTGATTTCTGTAAAGAGGCGGCCTCCTGGATCCTTCCGGGGGCGGGGCTCAGCACTGACAACTAGCAGTGCAGTGCGTGGAATGGCTATTTAACACACCTCCCACCTCCATTTCCAGTGAAAGTCCTCTTGAGAAGGGTAGGTGTTCCTCGGGGTTTGAAGGCACTCCCCTTTAGGAGGGCCTCAGCACCATTAGAAGAACACAAGAGGAATGTATCTCCCTTTTTTTTATAAAAGTTATGTGTCTTCATGGTGCTAGGTACTTCCTACAAATGGGGATTTACCTCTCTTTGAAGTGAAATTTAGAACTACTGAGAAGTTCATGAAACTGCTCAAATTTGTACATAATCACACCCTCTTAAGGCTAATCTGGGAAGGTTAGATAACACACCCGAGGTCAGATAAATGGCAGGACTGGCATAGCATTCATGGTTTACTCCCCGTCGTTACCGTTCTTCCTGCAGCGTACAACCATGTAACACCTGCAGGGCTCTTCACTCTTTCCTTATTTTAGGTTTGGCCAGCACCTTGCAGGACCAGAAGCTCTCTTTTACTCAAGGTCTGTAAGAAAGCCTGTTATTTCTATCAAGTTACTCAGGTTGTGTGGTAGCTGTGGGCATTTAAAAAGAGAGTAAAGCCACGAAGTCTCCTGACAGTAAAAGACAAAGTGTCACAGCGTTAATCATGTGAACAAAAGTAAAAGTGAAAAAAGCTTGTCCCACACTTACTTAATTTCTCTGCTTGTTTTTTTCTTGGCTATCTCATATAAATGCTAAGGTTTCTGAGTGGCTTCACACATTCAGTTAGTGGCTCAAGTAATGTCTATCGATTCAACCCCCTCCACCTCCATTTTCACTCCACCCAAATCACAAGTGATCCTAAAGGAAATTTAAAATGTTACAGCTATATAGTGAAACTTGGAAATAATGCAGTAACTGAAGTACATATAATGGTCAGTGGCTCTATGAGCAAGACTGAGACTTTGTCTCAGTTTTTACTTTACTGTGGAATTTAGAGGCGTGGTATGGTTTCTTTTTTTTAATAGGATGTGCCAGGTTTTTATTCTGCAAGGAAATACTTGAATGTGTTTGTGGGTACAGAGATGGATGAACCTAAAAATAACTGAAAAAATTGAGTAGTCTCAGCAAATAGCTGGATTAGTATTCAACTCCCATAGATTTTGGTAGCTGAAGAGCTGTTGCTTTGTTTATCAATATTTTGAAAGTATGACAATGTTGAAATTGAAGTACAGATCTTCAATTTAATCTTTAATCTTCTTTTAAAAAAAAAAATCTTTAAGTATGGTGATATTAACAGGAGAAGTTTGAGGTATGCTACTGCATGGGATACTCGCTGGCATGGCCCGGGTTCCACAGTCCCTCCTAAGAACTGGGTGGTTGTAAGGACACAGGTGTGGCTTCACACCCGCCTTGCTTAAAACCCAGCAAGCTGAGGAGGCACAGCCCTCGGTCCCAGGGGTGGGCTGTGTCCAGCGCTCCAGACATGGGCTGCCCTCTTCCCCAGGGCAGTCCCAGCCCACCACCTTCTTGCCTGGACACGCCGTGAAGGAAAAAAAGACTTCTGGCATCAGGGATGGACGAGCTATCTTTGCCAAACTGGTTAGTGGGGTTTTCTCTTACACAGGGCAAACAACTCCACTGGTCTTCTGCAGCTTCTTTAAAGTAATTTTGCTCTGCTTATGCAAGATATTGTGGCCAAAGCAAATCAAATAATTCATCCATAAATGCTTAGAGCAGGTTTTATGTGTACATATATGCAAATGTATATATAAAAATATGCATACACATATTTACATGAAAGAATATCTACATGTCTATCATTTTATAACATATAGAAATGCTATTTTTAAATTATGGATATTAAACAAAGGGATCCTTGATATAAACATTCATTAGTCAAAAGATGCAGTTTACTTAAGTAGGAATATTTATAAAAGTGAGAGCTTGAGCATTAAGTCCAAATATAAAGTAGTTTTATTCTACAATCTTCAGTATTTAAATATAAATAAAAAGTAACATATAGCTATCATTTGTAAAATCTATCTAAGAGTGGAATAAATATAAATATATATCATAAGAATGGCCAGAATGGCTTCCCTAAGGAAGATGGCTCATAATGAGTATTTTGAGTTTCCTCTATATTGTGAAATGGTTTATTTAGGAAAATCTCTACATTAAGTCTGTTGAAAAACTGTCATTTTCTTACGTATAGGAATGCAGGAGGCCAGCACGCTTAAATGTATATGTATATAGTTAAGCTCCTGGTAGCACAACTTCTATTTTCTTTCACACCTTAACCCCAAGTTTGTAATGTCTGGTGTAGGTAACTTAGTGAAAAAGATTGCTTAACAGGAGCAGATTAAAAACAATTTAACTGATGGCCACAAACAGAGCTTAGAGTTTGTCATGGCTACAAAGATTTTCTGTCAGGGTATAAAAGCAATTAATCAGTATGCAGAAGGTATTGCCTGCCCCATAGAGATGCTAATTTTGTGACACTTTGGAAACTCATGTTCTACATTTACTGTTCACACTAGATGGAAGCTAACCAGCCTTAGCTTGAGCTAATGAAATCAAAAGACTGCAAAATGTCACATTTTCTTACCCCCATGCAGTCTAATTTTGAGATCTTTAGTTTCTTTCTATAAGTTGTTTGACAACCACAGTGCTGATTGAGTATCCTGAAGCACAATTGTCCTAAAGGCTGGAAAGTTATATTTATACAGAACTGCTGTAGCTAGTTTATCTGCAGAAAATAAAGGGCCTATCAGGTTTCTGCTCAAGTATTTTTCGAAAATGACAAAAAAAACCCAACCACCAATTAAAGAAATTGTAGTATAGCAGACCGATGATCAAGTGTTTCAATATGTTATCACTGGGGACAGGGCGGGGAGGGGGGGGGGGGGGGGCAAGTTTCTTCTTTTTTTTCCCCCAAAGTGCTATTGAAAATATCTATATGCATAGTTTACACATAGCAGATGTATTTAGATAGGATATTCTGTTAGAGATACTATTAACAGTAGCCATTTGAAAGTTCAGGTATTCTTCCCTGCTTACTCTAAGTTAGGACCTAATAGAAAAGCCATTCCTATTTAAAAAAAAAAAAAAAAAAAAAAAGCCACTAAGTAGTACAGCAATTTCAACAATTTGTAACCACAAAATGTTCTGGAAAAACAAGAAAAGCAGAGCAGCTACTACCATTTTTTCCCATAGCCCTCTCTTTTAAAGGGATCTCTGCAGTCATTTTGTTTTAAAATCCTTGGAGAGACTAAGCCACCTGGTTAAACACATTCCTCTAGAGCTGTACACAAAACCCCACCAAATTCAGAGCAGTGAGAGTATCTCCGTTTGATTTCCCCCCGGCGGGTCTGACTCACCTAAAGCCGAGTCGCAGATGAGCTGCTGCGGGTGCGCGGGGGCACAGCTGCACCCCTCCGCCAGCTCCTCGGGTCTCGGGGTCAGAAGCAGAAGCGCTGACAGCAACAAGGTACTGGGAACAGGAGTCATGTTGCCTTCAGCACAGCTAATCAGTCAGCCAAGAGAGAATGCTTTCTTATTTATATCTCAACTTCCTAATAGCTAGCTGATTTCTTCCGCGTGCAGTTCAAATTCAACAGACGTGGATGGTTTAGGAAAGCCCTCTAATGCTCGCTCCGAGTATACGCTTATGTTAACTGACTTCTAATTTCCCTGACATAGGACCCTCTTATTTATGGCCCTGACACTAACTCCTAACTCCGCCTTCCTTTAAGGAAAAAGCACATCATTGGTGAAAGTTATTGTACCAGAAGAGAGGTTACCTTAGTAAGCAGGGCTGTGTTGCTGTTACGAGTTAGTAGAACTATTAATAATGAAAAGCCTTTACAAGAACATCTTTTACGAGTATCTAAAGCTGATTTTATGATCTTAGCAGAAGAAAGATTTTTCTCTTTTTCTAGTAAAATTCCTTCCAGTTTGAATTTAAAAACTAGTTCTGCTACCTACTCTATTTTGGTCAAGTAAACAAAGCTGTCCTTTTTTAAGCTCTGTTTTCATTTGCAGTCCCTGATCTTCCCCTGCACTTCTGTGCATTTTCTTGAAATGACGTCCCTGTTTGCGGGCTGGACAGAACTTCATTCATGAAAAGGAAATGTTTCAATGCTCTATTTGTGAGCCTTGAACAATTGGTAGTTACAAGGAATAATGAATTAAAAACGAAAGCTGCGATAAAAGGCATTTTTTTATTATTTCATCACAGATTTAATTTAAAATAACAAGGAAAAATGTACCAATGTTGGAGGGACGACTCTTTCTCTGCATTCCTTATTAATGTAAATCCTAATCAACACAAATCTGTGTCTATTTTCTGGCTCATGTTATACATGGAACAGAGACATAAATGCAAGAGTTAGGAAATCTTTTTCAACTTCAGATCTTTTCTTGCTGTAGCGTTCTGGATATGTGTAACATGTCTACACCCTCTTTTTATAAAGAAGTTGTTTCATGAGGGAGCAACATAAAGTTTGATCAGAGAATAATAAAATACATCTATAGATTGACATGCAGGACAGAACTGCTTAAAGGATTGCATATTTTGTCACTTCACAAATCAAGCTTAGGAATTGAAAATTCATTAACATAATTTGAACCATTTCAATCCAGACTCATGAAAATTCATTTTGTTGAGGCTGAGATTTAGGTGTACATAAAGCAGCTTGTTATCTTTATACAGGTGTGTACATGTTTCACAGCAGCAGATTTATTTTTGAACAGTAAGAGGTCAGTTTTACACAATTAGTGCTCTGATTCTTCTTTTTTTTTCCTCCTGCCCCAAGACACACTCCATCTGTTAAAAAAAAATACACAAATATTCAGAATTGTTAGAATTGGGTCTCATTTTTAGGTTTTTAGATCCACATTCAGAACTGAGCCAGGAATGTTGTACACTATGTCCTGATTTAATTCAAGCAGCCATATTTTGATTTTTATTTTTCCAGTCTGAAGTTTTGGCTTCAAATCATAAGGTTGGATCCAAGTCCCGGCCTAACACCTGAAAACAATTTAGACCTGTTAAGATCTCCATTCTTACCTAGAGGAAACTTATTTCTTTCAGGAAGCTTTTCATATGAGGGAAAAGATAAAAAAGATGTGAGGCCGAAACCTTACACAGGAAGTTCAAGCTACAAGAAGGTCACAAAAAACCCCCAAAACAAGTAGGTATTTTAATGGCCTCTGTGGTCAGTCGTTCTAGGACTGTTGATTTTCAAATCTAACCTAGGGCAGTGGGACTGGAAAGTGAGGAAGGAATTAATTGAGAGCCATTGACTGGTTTCCAGATGACATCACATGACTGCTGCTATCGATGATTTAAATAGACCAATTTGATTACTGCTTCAGTAAAATTCAAATAATAAAGAAATATGCTGGGCAAACTCTCTTTTCTAGCATCAAACATGCAGGTGTACCTATTTGATGGTTAATTAAGGCACATTTTGCCTAAGATTGTCCAGAATAACACATCAAACTACTACGCTCTGCATGTCCTGAAGACTTTCCTATCTAGTACAAACTAATTGTACAATCAAGCTAAAAATATTATGCTCATAACAAAATTTTTAAAATAATTTCGTGACGAGTTAAAAATTAATTCACAACTATCTTGTAGACCTAACTGAGAATTAAATGCGTTCAACTGAATGTGTATAAACATAAAAGTGCTAAAACTAAATCCCATGTGGTAATTGTGCAAATGCCATAAAACCACATTTTAATTACAATCTTACATAGTATTGCCTGCAGCTACCCTTGAAATAATCCAATTGGATTTTTAAGAGTCTTTCAAAGCCATCTGTACATAGGCAGAATATTTAAAGCATGATTACACTTAGAGAAGCAAATGGTCATAAGAGAGGTTCTCGATCAATATATTCCCTGTAGGTGTCTACACCCAGTCAGCATTGGAAGAGATAGGCTTGGAACACGCTGTACACAACAAGACCTTTCAGCAGTAATGTGCATTTTAGTGAGATCTGTGGCTAGAAGGTTTCTCAACCCAGCATGAAACAACTGGTGACAACAACAGCAGGAAAGGCAGATAGGTACACCAGTCAGTCTGAGGGTACATTATTAGAGACTTGCTCAAAGCCGGCACTTGAAACTGGCTGTTCTGCTTCTCACACAAGTCTAACTAATGAGCAGGTTTTTGGTAGGTGTATCTCTCATTTCTGCATAACAACGTTGATAAAATCTTAGCATTAAAATGTAAAAGGCCAACAATTTTTGAAACCTCAGTAGAACTCTTATTTTCTCATAAATCTTCATTCTGAAACAGTAAATTTTGTCAAATTACAATCAGAGTTTAGACAAAGACATGTTTACATCATAGCATTTGAAATGGATTTTAATAAGTCTGGAAATTTCTGTACTCAGGAACATGCTCTCATAAATGCAAGAAAATGCATTTTTACTCCATTTATCAGAGGAGACAAATATTACCTGTAGCTTCTACTGATATCAGTACAGTGTTTGAGTACCTGTTACCGCTGAACAGTATCACCAAGCATTAGGTCTTAGCTTGAAGTTGCATTGTCCTTTTTTATATTGTGTATTAATAGTCTTTTTCATTGTATTATGAAAATTACTTTTAGAGTCTTTAAAAGAAACCCTAAGTTCAGCATTGATTCTCTTAGTTAGGGCTTGACCTTGTAAAATACAAAGATTATTCCCGAAAGGCATAGAAATATTCCTTGACTAACTTCTAAGCAAAATGATCTTATATCTTAAATAATAGTAGAGAAATTACAGCCAACATTTTATAAATATAAGCAGACTGAAGAAAAGGAACAGTCTTTTTGCTATTTGTATAAATGGACTAACAGTACAGGGCTTCTTTCACTACGCTGTATGTTATGATGTCAGTTTTCCTTTAGTTTGATAAGTAAGCCATGATCACAGAATCACAGAATCATCTAGGTTGGAAAGAACCTTGAAGATCATCTAGTCCAACCATTAACCTACCACTGGCAGTTCCCAACTCCACCAGATCCCTCAGCGCTATGTCAACCCGCCTCTTGAACACCTCCAGGGATGGGGACTCCACCACCTCCCTGGGCAGCCCATTCCAATGCCTAACAAAATGATATCATGATATCATAGCAAATTATGTCATAACACTAGTGAAGGATGAAGGGTAGCAGGATGAAATAGTGCCCACTCCCTGGTTATATTCTGATACAACTAATGCTACAAGAAACAGAAAAGTTCATGTATAAAGGGATAGTCACTGGTTCCTTCAATTCATTATTGACACAGTAGAAAAAACACTTGGCACTTTCTCATTTCTGTCTAGCTAAGTAAGTCTAGTGTTGAACAACTAATTTCTGTTTTCTAGTAAAATGCAAGAAAATAAAGAGGATTGGGGGTATTCCACTCTATTTGTTAATGTGTACAAATTCAAAACAAGGCAGGAAACCTGACTACAGTCAAATTTATGATCAGCTTCATCTCTTCTAAATGGGAATTCTAAGTTTGTACAGGACTTCTAGTCCTGGAGGGGTTTTTTGTACTGTGGGTTGTCATAATCCTTGGTAATTTTTACTATGAAGCATTAGCATCTATCAACAACGTTCTGGTCATTAATTACCATCATTGTTTCTTTCTTTTCTAACAGCCCCCAGAGACCCATATTAAAAACACTAGGTCTCCTTCTGTTGGATGCCACACATGCAGAGTCCCATGGAGTGAACTACTGCTTCCCCTGAACTCCAGAGCAAACTGATACTGACTTTATGATATTTTTATCTCTTCCTTGGGAGTTACTGGGGGCTAAAGGTGATGAGTACAGTGCATGACCCTTAGAGCTGGCATGGGGAGAGGCAGCACTGCCAGATCACCTCTGCTCAGTGCTTGTTTCCCATCCTTCCTCAGTGTATCTGCTCTCACCTCTCCCCTGCCAGCTTTTTGCAGCATCGCAGGTCTGCAGGATAATCCACCAACAGCACTGCCTTTGCCTGACCCGTACTGGTGTGTTATCTCCTGGCACTGCTGTCTCCCCTCTGTATTTAATTTTTCATAATCATGTAGAAAATTCAAAATTAGAATAGTATTTCACAAAATAGATGAGCTGTCATGGATTTTAAATTCCAGTGCCTGCATATGTACTACAGCCTGCTTCAAAAGGGAGAGTATTTATAGCTGTCGCTTCCTAAATACTACAGTAAAAAAAATAACCCATCCAGTTTATAGTCACAGCAATTTGGGAAAATGTTTTATGAGGTGCAAAATGTTACTTGATTTTAGAGGCAGCAGTTTGCTGAATAGTTGGTAGAGTGGTAGGAACTGAATGAAACACTGACACGCCAGAATCAAAATATAATTTGTCTCTGCAAAGATTTTCTCTTCTCCAGAATTTCTACTAGAGAGCTGTGGGAACTGATCTTTTTGATTCATTGCCATTATACTTAATGTTTTTCTTGCTAGTGACAAGTTCTGTTTTCACGCTGTACAGATACTGAAAATAGAAGATTTTTCTACCATCAGATTACTTCTGTGTTGATTTAGATGTAGAGTAGATAAACTATTCTTTTTTAATCAAAAAACAGTTGTGAGCACAAAGGTATTTTAGATTGATTTCCTGGTTCAGATTTACTCGATAGTGTCACTTTATACACTAAGATCATGTCAAAACTTGTATTGATTTCAGTGAGTACCAAGAGAATGGGTTTCTTAAGATCCAGTCTTACAAGGTGGTGTTAGTGGCAATCGAAGGCACTGTGTACAAGGGGTGCTCAGAATACCCAATTTTGCGTCAGCTCCCATTAATTTGGAGAATGTGGGAATTGAATCGAATTGAATTGAACCCCAGTGTTTCTCTGGGACCAATCTATATTGCACTTACTTAGTTTATAAGCCATTTTAACCCTCTGTTTTGAATAAAGAAACCACAATTAAGGTGAGCTTACCTCTCTTTGGCTACCTGCCACACTAATCAAATGAAAGCTCTACTCTTTTTATCCACTTGAGCTTTCAGATTTCTTTAATGCCCCTATTTCTAGAACAATAATACAAAGCATATCAGATTCTCCTTTGGCTTGCCACTTGTGTAAAGGGGGTGTAAAACATTGATGCATACACATAGAATTTTACACCTCGTTTTTTCTGTCGAGGTACGAGGCAATGGAAAATCTGGCTCAACATCTTCGAATTGTTTTGTGTTTGTTCAGAATAACAGCTGTCTAAGCATGATGTTTCTGCTTCTCTTAATCAAGAGAGGAATATGTTGGGCTACCCCTGCTGGTGACGGAGAGCTTCTGCATGGCTGAGCTCTAGCTTTATCTTGAGATTGTGTTTTCTTAAAACCAAACAGACCAGAGAAAGAACATCTTCTGCTTGTTTATTCGTTTAGGACTCTTCCTGCCTGTTTCTGGGAAAGAAAAAATGAATAAAAGGCCACCTTCATTATTTCACTTTTAATTTCCTTTCTCCAAAGTAAGCAGAGCAAAATTAGATTTAGTCTGATGCATATTCCACAAATAAATTACATGGAACTAGAGTGGTTAAATGAACTTTGCTTGGGGATTATTGGAAAGATAAATATTTAAACACTGAACTTGAGGTAAGTCATGTTTATGCAACAACTGGGGTTTTTTGTCACTACTTCCCCCCTCCCTCTTTTTTTTTTCCTATTGTGGCTTTTCTAGTCAACTCAACCATGAGGACATTAAAGCCAGGGTGAATGCCACCTTCAAAAAACTGTTTTCTGTATTGTTACCAGCAGAGGGCTTTTTTTCTTTCTTCAGATGATCTTTGCCTAGTTTTGCTTTTATATACAGCTTTGATTATATTTTACATTATATCTTAGTTAGAAGAATTCAAAGTAAATTTACAAGAATTCAAATTATATCTCTTGGAAATAAAATAGCTTATATTATGTAACTCTAAAGCATTGTTCAAAAATACTTAAATTGCAGAAGAACTTACAAACCTTTGAGCACTTTAGAGTATGAAGCTTGAATTTTAAGGATTTATTTTAACTTCATAGGCTTACAGTGAAGAAATCACAGGATGACACTCTAAGTAAACCAGACTTATAAACTCTAGAAAATTCTGAAATAGGAAGGGTAGGTATTATTCCATTACATAAGGAAAAATACAAACAATAATACAGTTGAAGACTGTGCTGGTTAACTATATAGCCATCTACTCGTTCACTAAATAACCTTTACTTCAGACTATAGATGATGATAATGATGCCTAGAGGTATTGTGTAAGTATATCAACCTAGAATACTTCTTTCTACAGTAAAAAGCACGGTAAGCAGATTTATGAAATCTTTAGGTGGCCAAATATTAAAGATTAATACAATAAAATGATACTTATCTTTGTAAGCTCATAGTACAAAGAATCTTCAATTTTAAAACATTGATGCAGATGAAATGTTAAGAAGCACTGATAATAATTACCCTTGCTATTGTGACGTCAATAAGAGAATCATGAAATTAACTGGCTTTTTAGATTTTCATGCCCGTCTAGTCAGGAGAAGTGCTTCTAATTGTAAGTCAGCTTTATTGTTATCAGATAACTTGTACACATGAAATCTATAGTCTCTAGAGTATGTTGGTCAGAAATTAAACAGCTGAAGTATCTATAACTGTCAGAATTTAGGACACAGCATTTAATTTTCAAACTTGAAGTTAAGAGCATATGTGCTTCAAAGATAGATAAAAGACAGAAAGGTATTTTTAGTGACTAGTCACAGTGCTTTTATATAGAGATCTCTAGGCAGTGTTACCATCTATAAAAATGTCCTACAGTGCCAATAACCAACAGGTTTCCTAGACATATAGGGATGGGGGTGGGGTGCATTGTAGTCATCGGATGTAACAGGACCAGTTGTATACAGTTCTGTGATTTCAAAGCTGATCTTTAATCAGACAATTCCTTCAAAACTTATTGTGGTAAAACTGTGTCACATCCTGCAACTAACTTAGACTCCATTCAGGAAAAAAATAATTAAGTGGGATCTCTGACCAAGAGCCTTAGGTTTGTCTTGAGTTTAGAACAGAACAAATTGACAAGGCAGAAATATGTTTTCAAGAAGGAGATGTCAAATCTCTGATCGCTACACAAATCCTAAAGAGTGAACCTACATTCACCAGACTAATGGTGCTGCCAGCTGCCTCTAGTTACAATGTGTGTTTTGTTTCTTTCTAAAACACAAGTTAAGTTTATTTTGTCAGGTTCACTGGAAGGACATGACTCTTGTTGATATGTTCAAGTAAGAGGATTTTTTTTCCCTGCTGCTGCCGCTACCCTGGAACTGCATGCACAGTACACGAATTTCAGTTTAAAGGAAATAATAGCAATGAATTCAGGAAGAAGTATTAAGTACGTCTTAGTAAGAAGTACTGTGGCAGACGACTGATTCTACTTTTTATTTTTCATTAAAGTGCAGTGAAAATACAGGAAACAGTATTGTGTAATGTACAGATAAATAGGCCACTTATTCATGAGCACAACATTAATCAGATCAGTATTCATGAGCTTTATAATTTTGTTAATTAACTGCTCAGAGGTCAGAGTTGTAGCATCTATTTCAATCCCTTCCTTTCCACGGAACAGTTTTTGTGTTGTTCATCGGTTTGGATTGTTCGCTGGTTTGGGGTTTTCTTAAATTTCGTGACCAATTGTATCTTCTTCGTTCTTCTGCACATACTACATAGCAGTTTCGAAATGGTAATCTCAACACAACAAGCATAGTAGGCTTGGCAACTGTTGGCCTGCCATATGTTGTAGGCCAATGGATATACCCGGGTGTTTTGAATGATGAATACTTTTGCAAACACTCTATGTTTGGATAACAAATGAAGTCTTCCAGAAGAATATAGATACCTTCCTTTTCTCAACAAGAAAGAAATCCTCTACCAACTTCCAAGAGATGAGTAAGGGGGAGACTGTATGTTTTATTTTTAACTATTTTTTCTTAATTTTTGGCTGGCAGGATATGCTTAGTTTTGAAACTGAAATATGTTCTGATCGCAGCCAGTTTGGGTATTTACAACCATGCATCTCCAGATCAGAGGTCAGGAGCTTTCAAACCTTTTTCTGTTCATGAAATCTTCTGGAACCCATGTTTTTAATGATTATCTGATGTGTCAACAGCAATTCTCAACATACTTGCTTGCTCTTTTTGAGCACCTATATCATTTGATCAGTTTCTTTTTTAACCGTTTTAATTTGGCCATTTTTTCTTATCTTCTAGCAAAAGCAGACCAGTAATTGCAGTGTTTTCTGAAATTGATTGAATTTTCTGCATTTCCCTGTTCATTCAGTGTAATTATTAATATGTGGGATCAAAATAGGCCAGCCCTAAATCTTTTATGGAAACAACATATGCAGCATATTGAAAATATCTTGACACTTCAGAAGAACAGTACAGTATTGTTTTGCAGATTTCAGGCATTTAAAATAGGTTCTGACCAGTAACTATTGAATCTTTGAACCTAATTTGTGTTTAAGTCCAGTTTGCAAATCATCCTAGAAACGTGGACAAGGAACGTTTGATGTAATAACTTAGATGGACAGAAGAGTAAAAATCCAAAACATTTCAAGCCTTAATGAGTTTGATTTGATAACTTACTGCTCCCAACACCAGCAGTTTCAAAAAGCTTTGTAGTCTCACGCTACCTAACCCAACAGATGTCATGACCTGATTCTGAGAGACTTGATGACGTGAGAAACATGCTTCTGTGATAATAATTTGCTGTGAATGCACGCTTGCCTTAATTCACATTTATTCAGCAACTTCAGAATATTGGGTCAAATTTCTCCCTGGGTTTAGTAATTCCATCAGTGTAACTCCTGTTTAACATAGTTCTTTGTCTATTCATAAATCTAAATAGCTTCACTGCAACTAGAATTACTTTGCTAGTTGCCTGTCAGTAGTATGGGAAAGAAAAAGAGCAAATGGAAAATTGGAGAAATAATGTGTGTTATGAGTTTCTACTGTACTGTCTTTGCTCTTATCGAACTAATATGAATAGCTCTGGTAAAAGATGAATGGTGAATTCACAACTGTGAGAGCTGTTGAGGGGTTGCTGTCTGTATTATTACCAGTAATTGTAACGAATTAAAGAATATTGCAGTTGCTGCAGCAAGTGGTTTGAAAGCGTGAGTCTTGTATACTGGCCTCCAGTTTACTTGTGAAGATTGTGGAGTCCAGATCTCACGGCATTTAGAAGCTCTCCCAGTGAAATGCAGATTTTTGAGCCAGTTTGTCAGCTGCTGTAGCCCCACTGCAAGTATATGGCTGAAAAAACAAATCTACTCATTTCAGAGAAAACAGTCCTGTGAGGACTACACCAATTAACTTCAAATGTGTTAATCTAAAAAAACATATCGCATCCATTGCACAATCAAATTTAGTGACGTTCATACAACACCATTAAAAGAATTATTTTCACCTGGACTGCCTTGAAAATAATAAAATAAATTGTAGTTATGTAAAATAAAGTGATAGTAAAGAGTTAAGCAGCATGCAAATCAGCTCTTGAATGAAAATACTAATATACGGTTATTTGCATAGGGAAAAGAGAGACATGTTATTAAAAAGATGAAGATTTTTCAGACAGGATATTACAGTCACATTTTAAACCCGTATATACTGTTGTATTTCCATTACAGATTTAATCACTTTTAATATTTAATCCCTCATTCTCCTTTGTCATTGAACCCTTCCACAGTGCAGTTAACCAAGACAGGGTTAGACCTCTGACACTTAGACAAGTGCCCAGTCTGCCAAGAGCTTTTAAAGTATTACTGCTATACTCATTAAGACTCATGTCAGACGTGAGTGAACTCCCAGTTTGAAGGTGCCCTGTGGTGACAAGCATTAGATTTGTCTGGTCATTAAGTATGTAAATTTATTTCATGCTACTAGTATATGACAGAAACCATTAAAACATGTCATTTCAGTAAAGCAACCTCCACGCTAAATATTTTTCAGTTTGAAACTTAGGAATCGACTTCTGTTATCTAGATGTTAAAAGGATTCTGCTTCAAAAGATTTTTTCACTACTGTCTTTTATCTGCAAAACATGATCTACTTTTGGCTCTCCTAGGGAACATGTCTTCAAGTTCACAGATCAAAGTAATACCTACTACTAGTAGTGCCTAGTCCTAGTCATGGAAGTGAGCCTTGCAACTTATTCTAAGTTAAGGTTCTGTTGAAATGAGACTTCACGTTTATTTAAAATAACAATAAGAAGCTAAAACCACAGAAATGAAAGTGTGTAGACTGAATCCATCTTTGTAATTTTTAGAAGCTGATAAAACATTTTAATACTCAGTGACGTTATTTAGATTAATGGTATCATGTTAGCAAATATCAGTAATGTATCTCAGCTGTTTTGTATATGGGCTCCTACAGAGAGCCATGACAGTTTTTCCAGTTGCTACTAATATTTATTACCAATCCAATCATATTCGTTTATAACTATGGAAAATTCTATTGCATACTTGACATATATTCTGTTTTCTCTCTAATTAATAATGAATTTATTGAGTTGTTATTTAAGTTAAAACAGAAGTCCTGTTTATCATAATTTTTTTTTAAATATTCAGATGTACTGCATGTATATTATGTGTAAGTCCAAGGGTTCATGCAGTGTTGTCCATTTCCATCTCTCATACATACACACTTGCCAAATTTCTTAATGTAATTTCTGTGGTTGATCTTTTCTGATTTATTTCTCCTCAGTTTGTAATTGTCACAGTAGAATTTATACTTTTCTGAGTTTAAGAAAACCTTTGAAAAGTAAACAATATTTTTGTAAAATGGCCTCTCCCCCTCAACAATACGTTTCAAAGAAAACATGCAATGAGTCCTATTAGTATCATCTCTATTTAAAGTGGATCCATTGACAAATGCAAGATCTTCTTTCAAGGTATCTCTCTACCAAGTAACTATAATGTAAATTAAAAGGAAACCTATGGAGCTGGTAAGTTTTCCCTGTTACTATCACAGTTGTGTCATACATAATGTTTACCCAAATGTATGAAAAGTCTTGAGGCTGCCTGTTCTGTTAAGAGATAAATTAACATAAAAGAGCAGATTGGGAAGAGGCGAGGGGAGGATGCGGATCAAGTTTTCTATAATTCCAATAAGACATTTCAGGCTTTGTTATTGCTTGACAGAACAATACCACACACAACTGGAAACCAGTTAGTGGTAGGAAAGTGCTGCATGATGGCACGTCTAGTCCGCGTGTACAAAGGGAAAACTGTGGTAACTAAAGTAAGAGCAGGATTAAAGGAAATGCTGTTCAAAAACCAAAACAACTGCAACTTCATCGGCCCTGGCATGGGCCTGTCACAGTGATAGATACAAACAAGAGAAGTGCTGGGATAACTTAGTAATTGTCTGCCTTCTATGCTATCTGAGGTTTTTTCTGTCTGATGTTTGAAATGCACTATTCAGCGCCTTTTTCCCCTGCTACCACCTCTTCTCTTTGTCTGTGCTGGGATGTGGTATACCACATGAAATCTTGATATTGGACTCCAGAGCAAAATGAACTCTATTGCCTTAAATGATGTTAGTGCATTTTTCTGAGGGAGAAAGCAGTTTCTTTTTTTTTTTTTTAATTTTATTTTAGTGTTTGTTCCTGTGGCCTACAGAGGATTCCACAGCTTTGGAATCATGGGAAGATACGTGGTCCTCTTAATTACAGGAGTGCCATTTGTATTGCTATAGTTAGAGGTCTGCCAGCATTTCCATTACAAACCCCAGTTCAGTGGTTTATAGTTCAATCATAAAAATGTGGTGCTGCCCTTATGAATTTTGAGTCAGGCAATGATTTGTTCCTCATCCTTCACCAAAAAATTATGAAGAAAATAAGTAGCTACTTTGAAATATGAGAGTAATAAATAAGTGACTAGATGTTGACTATACAGGACTTTGCATGCCTACAGTTTAGCAAGAACTTTATTTTTAAATTGCTATATAAGTGACATTTTCTGTATAATGCTTTTGCAAGTGCTTTTGGCTATTTTGAAACTAATCAATTTTTTTCATGCTTGCATGCCTTAACTTAAACTGGTTAGATTGGAACAGACCTGTAAAAAGCAATTAAATATATTTTGGGTGTAAAGATCAATACTTGAAATGGTTCCTAAACAAGAGCTAAATAAAATAATTCTGAAGTTTTCATAGTTATTGATTCCTACAGTGTTAGTCTAAGTAGCCATAATTTCTGCAAAAAATACAAGTTACCTTTACACAGGTACTGAAATATGGCAGCTACAGTTATATAAATAATATAAAGCACTATAAGAGATGGTTTTCAGAATGGTCTGCTTGCCTGTGGTGGTAATCCTTGATTTCAAATCTCGAGGGTGCCCTGGCAGAAGATAGATATTTGACATCTTTACTTAACTAATGGAATAAATTAACTAGGATCACAGTACATTTTTCATAACTGCAAGTCTTTAAATAAAATCTGGTTTTCTCCTAAAAAGACATACTAGCCCTAGCTTTGGGTTTGATGCAGAAATCAGTGAAAAACCTCCATGGCCTGGGTTGCATAGATGACAACTGTAGGTCCCTGTAGTTTCATCAGGCTTTGAAAACTCTGGTATGTTAAAAGAGTAGATCCAAAGATTCCTCCTTTTTCTTCTGATCGGGCAGAGCAGAAACTGAGATTCTGTCAAAAAACAGGCAACTTGGTTTTGTTTGCTTAGATGTCCTAAAAAAGTCAGAACAAAACAATATTGCATCATTATGCATTTTAGGAAAGTCAGAGAAAGTCCATTAAAAAAAAAAACAAAACAAAAAAAAAACAGAAAAGAAAGAGATTCAAGTATGGTACTGGGAATCTGGCGGTAGAGTAGTATAGAGTATGTACCTTGCAGTGAGTGCCCGCTTGTTCTCATGCAGATTGCCCTTTCAGTTAAAGTATGTTTAAAGCTGACATCCTTGAATCATTAATTAGCTTTGTAACCCTACAAATAGGCTTGGATATTACCGAAAGCCAAGTGACCTTCCCCTTCTTTATCTCTTGATCTTAATGTTGATATTTACAGTCCCATGACATTTTCCATGCAAATATCTGTTTGTGTGGTTTCGTGCAATGTTGTGCAAAGCACAGTGAGATAAGTGTCGACTCTTGACAATCCTTTGTAAGCATTTGGAAAATGCTTACATGCTACAAAAATCTCTAAGAATTCTTAGCTTATTTTCTAAAGCATCAGCTTTGCCTTTGATTGTATTTACTGTGTTAAAAATTCACTACTAAATGAAGGTTTCAGACCCCATAACACCTACTGTCATGCTGCTGCCCAGTTTGATTACACGTTGAGGGTGTTCAGTTTTTTATTTCTAGTTATAATCCTGTTCTGCTAAGTATTTGGTTTTATGCTTGGTTGTTAGATGTTCAATATATGTACATTTTAGGTGGAAGAAAGACACAAAGAATTGCCAGCTGTACCCATGACTAGGAAATCCAAAACTTCCTCAAATGAATGATAGAAGTAAAACTGATTAATCACAGAACTTTGAGAGACAGAATCATTGTCATTTGATTGAATAAAGCATATTCACATGCCTTTTTATATTTGATTTCCTAAGCAATGGCTGAATTATTACTTGCATTCTGTGGAGCCTTCTCTAGAGAACTTCCATATTCTGTAACAGAAGTTATGATCTGCCCTTAAAGAAAGCTTTTTTGGTGAATTAGACATCATTGCTTTCATAAGTGGTCACAAAATGAATTTACAAGTTTGCTAAATAATGGAAGTCAAGGGGAAAAGGAAAAGGGTGATTAATTTGACATCATTAATGATTATAACCTTGGAAAGCTTGAGTTTATGGGTCAGGAAACAGTAGCAATACATAAAATAGGAAATAGCAGAAATTCAGCTTAAAAGTGGAGTCAAAAGAAAGACTTACAAAAAAATTAAGATACAAGTACACCAGTTGTATGTGTTGGGAATAACACAACACTCAGAAAACATACACAGTGCAGAACACGTAGTCTTACATAGATGAGTAGCAGTTTGAATAACTACATGGCAAGAACAGCTTTGGCTGCAGTATGCTTAAATAATTTTCATAAATGATGTAGCTTAATCATTTAACTCATGGTTGCTCTCTCTAATATGTCTTTTTTGTTTTCCCCCTTAGCTAACAATGCCAACATTTCCTGTTGTTGTGAAGATTGGACATGCTCATTCAGGCATGGGAAAGGTGCAGATGCTACTTACTGCATGTTAGGAGGCTGGGTGTTTGTCTAAAATAATATGCATGTTAACTTTTCACTGTCCAAATTCCGTGTCAGATCCCTACCCTTGCAGATCTCTTCTTGTATATTATTCAAGAAAGCAACTCTCTTTAGGAAAATGTTAAAACACGTAATATGTTTTCACATTGGTGCCTTTTCAGTTTAAGCGTTGTCTTATATAGGACATTCTTTGAAATGGGCTGAGATGCTTTCTTGAAGCAGAACCTTATTTATTAATTTAGTTGACTGCAGTGAAACTTTTTAAGAGTCAAGGTCTGTTTGCACAATCCAACTTTTTGGACCTGGGAATATAGGAAGGTTTTGCCTTGGTTCTTTATTAGTTTCAGCTTGATACTGAACTTTTATTCATTTCCTATCTTAATGTATTCTCTGTGATTGTCTCATACCACTATATAACTGCTGCTTTCTTTCTCCAAAGTAATTGCATTTCAGTGGTGAGTACAGTTGTTTTGATATCACTTATCTCACAATGATGGTTCAATGGGATATCATTTAAATCCCGCTTTCATTGATATCAGTGAAAATTTCTAGTCATTACAGATTAACCACTTTCGCTGAAAACACGTCAGTGCTTTAAGTGTTTTAGATTTTAAAACAAATCATCAGAGAATAGTTACATTTATCATCTTGAATTTCTAAAAGCTCCATGAACATATTTGCCACTAGCAAAAGAAATAGAAAACTTATTTAATTGTATTTTATTCGGTAATTATGCAAGTTGTACTGCATGTTATGTGCTTTTGCTGATGATTGTTCTGCTTTATTTCATATTTAGTAAGTCAGAGGAAATCCAGCAGCCAATTTAATTGAGAGCAGAATTAACCACTAATTACCTAAACTGCAGTTTCTGTGGATTGCATATGTGAAGTATTAGAATGTTTATACTGTACTTTCAATATTCACCCCTCATTTATACAAAAGGGAAATAATGCACCAAAATGTCCAGCATATCAAATGTCTAGAAATAAATCTAGATTTTTTTAGCTATAAAATATTTTAAATCCTTAAAGATTAAATGCCAGTCTTTCTGGTGAAATGCTTACTGTCAGTGTCCAAATAAAGGCTCTCCTCATACCCCAGTCCTCCCTAAAGGCATTGCTAGGGGTAGTGTTTCCATTGGTCATAGACTCGCATATGCTATTAAGTTTTCAGAAACTAAGTTGAAACCAGGCATTGTGTCTGGTTTTGTGGCTCTCAAATGCCAAATTACTCTGTGTTGTTCTCCATCTGAGAATTGAGAGCAAATACTTAGGCCTTATGACTTCTTTTAGCTTCACCAGACTCCATTTAATATACAAGTCCCATCTCACAGCTGTGGCACTCTGGCCCGTAGGTTCCACTTTAAGTACCAGGTGACAGTGGAAGCAAACAAGAAGCTGAGTTTGCAAAGTTGCAAACTCTCCTAATATTGCATAACATGAAAAATACTAATCCCTGCCTCCTTTTCTCACCATTCTGAAACGTGCTTTGGGTTAGTGTGTTGGAGTTCCAGTTTCCCTCTCCCATTTTCTACTAACTCTAAGACTTTTCTTCTGAGTCACTTTTTCTCCCCACTTCAGCCAGCTTCCTTTAAGACAACTGTAAAGATGTGCCCTTCCTGTCCAAAAACAATGCCTCTGTCCTCCATCTGTCCTCTAAAGTCTCCTCCTCCCTCTCCCCCTAAATCAATATTCTCCACTTTTCCATCTCCCTCTTATTTCAAGATTTTAAAGTTGATGGATTTAGTACCATTCACCATCTTAGCACAGTGTTCCACAACTAGAAAATCCTACTTCTAGAAAGCCTGACTCCTTACAGAGAAGTGGGAAAAATGAGAAAAACTGGTTCTGCTGTCTTGAGCCAACCCTCCGTGCTCCATGTGAATGTACACTCATCAGGATATCATGACCTCCTGGGACATGCATGATCTGATAATACATGGTGGGCTCCACATACATTCAGTTACATGAGCAATTTACAGAATCAACAAGAATTCTATATAAATTAGTGTTGCATATTATCACATCTTGAAAAATTCTAAAGCGTGCAGATCTAAAATTAACAATCACCACTTAAAAAAAAAATCAAAAGCAAAATAAAATTCTACTGTCTGCAAATTGCTTTCTACAGATGAACAGGTAATATTTTGCCTATAAAAATAGCTACTTTAATGCAGAAATGTTATAGAATCTAGAAATTAACTAAAATATCCGATACTTTTTTTTATAAACTGATGCTGTCAAAAAAAATACTTCTCATGAATGCCATTTGCAACTGAATTCTACATTTTATTCCTAATTACTCTTTTTTCTTTTGTATATGCTGTTTACTTGTGGTATGATGACTACAGATCAAGGTAGACAACCACTACGATTTTCAGGACATAGCCAGCGTGGTAGCACTTACTCAGACCTACGCCACTACTGAACCCTTCATAGACTCCAAATATGACATCAGGATCCAAAAGATAGGCAGTAACTACAAAGCATACATGTGAGCCAAAAACTTATATTCTTTCATCCTTTTGTTTCAAAACTGATGAGCACCAATAAGATTAAGACTGTTGGATGAGTCTCTGAGATGATGTGGTGACTCCATGCCTCCATTGTCATACTCTCTGGAAAGACAGTATTTTAGACTTTCTAGATTTATCAAGACTTTTTTTTTAAGTTGATTGTGACTGGGAGGAGGAGAATAAGACAACAGGTGAGCCTGCCAGAGTGGTTTTCCTGCTAACCTCTGTTTATTTTTTCATTTAAAGAAAGGAGCAGTTGGAAGTTGTTTTTATAGAGGACTTGTTAAATCAAATTCTTTTGTATCTTTTCACCAACTTAAGGTCAAATTTTCTTCTCCCTCTAAGGATAGTTAGGTGGCATTCATTCACACAAACCTGAACCATAACACTTTAATGGAACAAAGTACTCTCCTTTTACCATTATACATGTAAGAAAAATTCTAATCTTGCAGTGGCCTTCACATATATGGAAGAAAATCTCTTCTAATTTTAGAATTCAGGTATTGTTTTAAAGTTATGACTATACGAGAGGCTAAAAGAGTGTTTCGGTTTCACAGACAACATTAAGCTAGAACAGCAAACCAGGTTATCTTGTAGTTGAGCTATGGTAACTGTGTTTATGCATATTTTTACTCTATTTCAATTATCAAGCAATGTAGTCTGACATACACTCATTTCATTCATGTTTTTATGACAAGTTAGATCATCTCATGTCTTTGTTCCCTCATGCTTACAATTCTGAGGCAGGAAAAATATAACAAAACAGGAATAAAAATACACGTATGCTTTTACATATGCACACCCATCTACACATGCAAATATACTTATCTAGGAACTCCTGTAACATTGGAGGGATCAGAGATTTTTTGTACCATTTGTAAGGTACAGTCAAGTTCTTTATCAGTAAAAACTATTGAACTCCAAGGAAACCATAAATACAAAGAGAAGCAAAAGTTTGAGCTGGGTTAAAGAAAATGCATGAAATGTTTTATAATATTAAAGACAGGGTTATTGTTAAGTATCAAGTAATTTAGGAACAGCCAAAAAACTCTATAAGAAAGTAGAACCTTTTGTCCACGGTGGGGGGGAGGGGCAAAAAAAATCTCATTAGGTTGATATTGGAAGGCCACATACTCTTGACTTCTCCCCTAAGACATTACTGTCACAAGATCAAAACTGTATCAGTAACTGCTGGCCTCTCCTGGCATATGACTTGAAGGGGTATCTGAGAAAGGACATCAAAGATTAGGCCTTTCAAGAACAACCCAGTAGTCTGTCTGCCTCTCACTGTACATCTGAGGGAACTCAAGAAAGCACAACACAGAAATGGGTGCAAATACTGTTCGCATAGGTCAGATCCATCCAGCAGTATGGACACTCAGTCCTTCTGCTTTATTGTGAATCCAGAACTACCAAAATTTTGCAAAAACAGTGTGTTGGAAATTGGAGTTGTACACAGTGACCAAGGCAGAACACTCAAATAGCTTGTGAGGATTGAGAGGTTTCGGGATCCTTTGTTGGTGACTTTCGGTGTTCTTAGCAACTCTGTAACTCAAGCTGCCTACAGAATTTCAGCTGTGTTGGGCCTACCCCACCTCTCCCTATAGGCAATAAGAATCATAAACAAATGCTTATGAATGATACAGGTTTTAGCCCCTGTCTTCACCAGGAAAGTTAATTCCAGTTCTGCTTGTTTGTCTGACATTGGTGTTCCAGACTGTTGACTTTTCCTGGTTTTAGCCCCGTATCTGGAGACATCCATCCTACCTTTTCTAATAGCAACATACTCCTACACCCCAAGGTCATCTCTCTCCTATCTGTCCACACCATATCTTGGTCCAGTCCCACCACTTTCCCAGACCACTTTTACCTTTCTCTCTCTTAGTCCTTACCCTTTACACCTAACCTTTTTGATTGGCCCAGCTTGTCCCTTGCCCCTTTATTCTACTCAGTGCCATTCATCGGCCTTGGTCTCCCTCTGCTTCCAGTCACCATTCAGCCTTCTTTCTCTATCTCAGACCTTTTCACACAACTACTTCTGCCTCTTCAAGGCTAGGATAGTGCTTTTCTTGGTGCTTTGACAGGCAGATGTCTTGTGTGTGCTACCCATCTCTTCCCCTCCTCTGTTGTTTATAACAAACAGAGTTGATTTGTCTCTGTCTTACAGCTCCCAAGTGGCAGAGTCAGGAATAAGGCCCAGCTCTTAATGGTTATGACACACCACCAGATACCAGCACTCAGAGGCAGTATTAGTAACTTGATGGTTCATTGCCTATGATGGAAATTGGACCACTACATTTCATAGAAGAGAGCCTACATTTTTTTCTTTGACTTGAAATTTAAATGCTGTTCAGTGTCTAGAATAATTTTGGAAGAGTCAGCCATGATAAATGTATCATTTTCAAATAAATGTTTCTTCTTCACAGAAGAAGCCTAAGAGACAGCAAAAATAAGTTCAGATGACAGCCTGTTCCTCCTACCTTTTCTTTATTTTTAAGTTTCTACTCAGAAACTATGGGTTCATCCAAATGCTAAAAGCCTAGCAATCATTTTTTTCTCTAGATTCTTTCATACAGTTAAATCACACCAAAAAATGTAATACTGGTCCATTGTTACAAAGCACCATGAAAAGGAGAAGATTTACTAAATGTCTGAAAATTTCTTCATATACATACATATACATTATGTCAGTAGAATATTGTTATACAGCTGGTTCTCATTTTGTTCTGTGACACAGGAACAGAGTACTTAGAGAGCCACCACAAAAAATACCAGCTGAACATTTGTTTTTGTAGTTTAAAGAGAGTTATTAAGAGCATCAGTTTTATAATTCTATGGGAAATTGTGGTATAAGTGGATCCATGACTCACAAAACACTGGTGCTTATCATCTGTCAGTAGAGATTATAGCCAAAATGCAACATTGGATCCCTCTAAATACCACAGCTCCTCAAAACGCTTTGTGACACATACTTAACTACACTTGGTGCTATTACAGAACTCATCTGACTTCAAGGAAATAGAGTTAAAAGGGTCACACACAGTGAAGAAAAACAGAAATACAAAAACACTACATCTAAATCTCCTCTCCAAAAGCAATACTCTGAATCCATAACTTAATGTACTTTGATCAAAAGGTCAATAAAACAAAGGTAGAGCACATCAACCAAAGAAAGACAGTGCTGTAGAATCAAACCACTAAGCAGGCTACCTACACAAGAATTGTATGTAGACATTTCTACATATTTTTCTGATGACAAGTCCCTGTCCCAACAATTTGGATTGCATAGTTTAAATGGTACTAAATAAAGCAGAAGGGTGTTGGGAAAGGGAAAGCTCAAGTTACTCTGAATTGTTTATACTAATCGTAATTCCTTTCCCCCCAGTGTTAAAACAGTTCTTCTGTCTTTGCAAAGACCAAATCAAGTGAAAACATGTTAAGCCTAAATGTAAAGCACTGAAAAGTCTTAGGAGTTGTTTTCTATAACATTCAGTATTTAGTAAAAGAAAATAATGATGTGAAAGACCCTTAGCAATTATCAGAACAGAAGTGAAGAAGAGTGGGAAACCTACATATTTCAGTAGAGGAAATCATGTATGAATTACAGAAATCATATCGAAGGTTTAAAGTGCCAGATGGTCTGGTCAGGTACTTTTGTATCACTTCACCATGGTCTAATGGAACCCCTCTTGTTTTGGAGTTCTTCTTTGTCACAGACCTAGCATTGACAGCTCCAGCCCACAAGCTATTGAGATTATAACAGTTAGCTCTGTGTCCATAACCTTCCTCTTAGTCCTCACCTGGTCCCTACAGCATCGTTACAGCCAGCCAAGCATCCAGTCCTGAGACTTCAGGTTCAACAGGGGACCTTCCATGTTGTGGAGTGAAAGCGTGGCTTAAAGCAAGCCATCTTTTCTTTTCTAGTCAGTAGTGCTGAGATTACATCAGTGCAGTTGAGGATCTTGAACAAAATAATTGCTAAAAGTCTTCAAGACAATTTTTTTTTTCCCGCTTTGTCACATCTTGCTTCCTAAAAGACACCTTAAATAGTACATGGTAATGAATGCCTTTGAGAAGTCTGCGATAGAGTTGAATTGTGTTTTGTGAGAAGTATTATCTCTCAGATGCAGAATAAGTGTCTAGAGTAGTAATGAACTTAAAATTTTTAATTTGTAAGTAGACACATACATATAAATATCACTTAAAAAAACAAAGCAGGAATCACATAATAGCCTTATTACTGGGTAAAGTTACCTTACACACAGCACTAAACATGCACGTTCCCCGTTCACTACTTTCTCCCCCATCAACAAAGAACATGGCATCTTAGAAGAACTTCGTGCTTTAAAATTCAGCTAAATTTATGAGACTCCCATAGAAAAGTCAACATTCCCTCACAATTGCTACTGACCCTCATAATTAGGTTAATAGAAAAATGGAGAGAAAACTATAGCTGCTGCCTAATATACTTTTAATACATTACAGATGTTCCTATTATTTTACTAACTGGAAACACTTCATAATTTGTATCCTTAGCCTACTCCCAGTACAGCATTTAGGTTTCAGAAAACAGTAATCTTCTCAGCCCTGGTAGCAGTCCCAAGGTCTGAGGAGAAAAAAAACTTTATATGAATTTTTTTTTCTTAGAGATTAAATAAAAGATGGTATACTCGAGCCCTGACATAGACTGTTAGGATTATATTAGTAACCTAGCAAAGAGTGAAAACTGGAGGAGAAACCAAGATCCAGCTGTAAAAGAGGTCTGAGATCACTTCAGAGATGTTAAAGACATAGATATCTTGATTTTCAAGTATTGGGACCTAACCCTGCAGTGGTATGGATTGGAAATGACAAGATGAAGCTTCAGTTTCTTGACATTTAGTAATGATATGTTACAGGGTATTCAATCCATTTATAACTGATTACAGCTTATTACTAACACTTTCACTTGATCATAATAGTTTTTTTTTAGATCATCTTAAATGAATAAATGGGGAACAGAAATTTCACAGCACTGTCATACTTCATAACATGCCTACAGTGAAGTGAGTATTACTGACAATTGCAATGCCTGTTAGACTTCTTCACGTTTTAGATGTTCTGTTATTAGCTGCCAGATATGAAAAAGGTATAAATACTGCTATAGTATTCCTGTGAAAATCAGAGTATTTTAAGAGATAGTGAAAATATAAAACCACTGGCTGTCTTTGTAATGTTTTCCCCCTTTCAGGAGAACTTCCATATCTGGAAACTGGAAGACAAACACGGGCTCTGCAATGTTGGAACAAATTGCTATGTCAGATAAGTAAGTCAAGTCTCATGTAAAAGGTAATTAAAAAAAATAATGGAATTTTATTTTAAGTGACTTTTTTATAAATCACACTGTTGATATGCAATTCACAGTAAATGCATGTCTCCCATTCATTTTGGAAAAAAATCTTTGAATTAAAGAACACGAGCCAAGAGTTCCATATGACTTGTCTCAGAATTAACTACCCAAACTAAGTACTAGCCTTAGGTGCTTACGTGCACCCCTGGGTTCCTACATCCTGCATCTGCATATCTGCATCTAGAAAACTACTGCAATTCCCTTCAGAAAATTCCATTTTTCTGATTCAGCCTGTCAGCCATTTCCTCTGGTTCATTTGCCCTCTTTTACCTCACAGTCTTACCCCATGCCACAGTGTTTTAAACTTTTCTTCCTCTATATCATCTATTATAACTAAGCAATCTGGTCTTAACTTTGCCTTTTTAAGTCATATTTCTCTTTTCTCCTTTCAATCCTGCTAAATTGCTTATTTTTCAATTTTGAAATTTCCACTAAACTGCACCGTGAGGCTTTTTACCCAATTGCTGGGATATCCTGAATCTTATTTCCCTCGTGTCATCATTCCAGCTCTGTACTTTGGTTTAATGTACTTTTCTTTTTCTCTCCCATTCTTATGCTGGATGCCTTTTGCAATCCAGTCAAAAACATTCTCCTTGCAGTACCATTTTTAAGCTCAGGTCTTCTATTGACAGAACTCTCAATACCGTTCATTTGCTCCAAGTTCCTCCACAACACATAGACCTCTTTCCCATGCAAAATAAATCTGTGAGGCTTTTTGATGGCTATGAATTTTCTTTTGTTCAGCTTCTCCAAAGGTTACTACCAGTGGAAGCTGAAAAAAGTCTGTACAATAAAAGTGTAATTTAACAGGTGTTTTAAAGTTCAACAGTAGTCTTTTTCTGGTGTGTGGTTTGTTTTTTTTTTTTAAAGTCTGGAACCTACAGCTTGGTCCTTCTTATGAGCTGAGGGAGACACAGGAACGGAACCATTGCCTGCCCTGAGAAAGGTGAAAACAAATAAGATGGGAATTACAACTCCCTGCTGTCCAACCCCTGTCTAGACTGTGTCCTCACTGATCTCCCCTCTGGGAATGGAGTGGAGCCACATTATTTTCTCTTTCTCGTTCCCCTCCCACCTTCCTTTAGAAAGTGAGGTTATGCCTTCACTGAGAGGGAAGGAGTGTGCTTTAGTGTGTATAATTACAGTCCATGAGCTATCCCTCTGTAAAAACACAGGCACTTTAGTTTTGCCCCAAGGAAAACTAAACAATATCAAGTATGGGTAATGAGTATGAAATGCTACCCTTGCCTAGCTACCTTACTGTAAGTGCTCTAAGTGCTTTGCTTCTGCTTCCATTTTTGAATGTAAGGCAACTGGAGCATAATAGGTATTTTCCCAATAAAAAAGCACTAGCCAACAAAACAAAACTTCTTTATGCTGATGAAGACAAAAGCATAGCAAAGATGGATGTTTTCTCCTAATAGAAAGGGGTATGTATCACATAGCTCCACTTTTTGTTTGATTACCCACTGAAGTGCACAAAGCAGAGCAAGGAAGAGAAGGGAAACCTGAAGTTTTCTTAAGAGTTGAAGTAGTTTAACAGCATACCAAAAGCAATCGAATCTGATGCGTGTGCACTGCATTTATAAGACATCTCATGAATTAGGAAGAAGTGTTTTGAAAGCACTGCCTGAGTTGACATTGTTGTCTGAATACAAATCTTAGTCAAGAAATTTAGAAAAGAAAGAAGAATGTGGAACAGTAAGGGACAATGACGAGACAGAGATCAAGCACCTTTCAATGTTACACATTCTTATTGAACCCTTTATTTCAGAGAGGCATTGCTCCCCAGATAGGACCAGAAGAATAGAGTCCTATGCTAACTGTGCACACCTGATTGTGCTAATTGGCACACCAGATATTTCATGTCAGACCCCTGAGGAACAATATTTATTATCTGTCAGTTCTAAGGCTGCTGCACACTATATTGGCTCTGGGAAAATAAGAACTGTGACCTCTTGTCAAACCTACTGTGCAAACCTTGGGTTTAAAACACTAGAGGCTAGTCCATCCAAGACCTCTCTTTCCAAATGTAACTGTATTTTTCCAGCTCTGTGTTTGTTGGCAGAAGATGGACTATTAAAAATACTTTCCTAGATCTGATTGATATTTTAGTGTTTTAAAGAAAATGCCTTTATTTTTTTGATATATAGTTGAGATATTTACTGTTAAAGACAAGTTTTGCTGTCCTTATGACTTTCTAAGATACACATTAGTATTTTACAGGAAAAAAAAGGTTATTTATAAGCAAGTGCATGCAAGCAGTCCAGTCAGTCAGTGCATCTACGGATGTTGAAATTGTCAGGCATCCAAAAAAACCTCTCATTTTGGATAAAAAACGTGTTTCTCACAGGAAAAAAAATATTTTCATTGCTAAAATATTACCATCAGGTTTTTTTCAAACAGTTGTATCAATTTCTTTGTATTCTGCTTAAAAGAAAAACTTTTCCACTGGCACAGACTTGATCTAAGAAAATATAAAGAATGTGACCTAATAGGTTTACTTGGAAAGGATGCTATTACTGAAGATATTTATACATGAATAAGACTCTCAGCCCAGCAACGAGTTTCCTTTGATCCTACAGTGAAGTCAAACGCTCTATTACATCAATTTTCTTGCGATGGAAAATACTATGATGTGGCCGATCTATCATCATGACTCAAAGGCTGGTTCAGGAGAGAGCAGGAGAGGGTCTGTAAAAGGAAATAGCTCTCATTTATACTCAAATCCCAGCCAATGAAAGAGAAACAAGTTTATGATAAATGGCAGCTTTAAAACTGTGGGGTTCCTTCAATTGGTGGAACTGTGATATCTGCCTGTATAACCTTTCAGGATCATATCATCACTCATTGGTGCCCGTGTACAGCTATGCTATTAGATAATGAAAGTTCTCAATGCTATTTTGTGTCTTATGAATCAATCCTTGTCACTGAGCAAACGCACTCAGCTTACATCACCGCAGAACACTCTCAGCAAAGTATTATGGCTCCCTGTTATGTCACTGACAGTTCTGTACTTGATCACAGGAATTGCCTGACTCTTTTTCTAGTAAGTTCTACTTCACACACTTGTTAGTCAGATAATCTCTCTATTCATAGGATGAATAAAGCTCTCCACGCAAGAAAAATAAATCATATTACTGCATGTAAAATGGGTAAACTGTCCACTCCTCAGTCTGTATTTCCTACTATGAGGTTAGAAATGAAATGGAGGAGTTCTTATGTGCAGTAGTGTATGAAACATTAGCCTTTCTTAGGAGTTGTACAATCCCTCAGAATTCTTTACATTTCAGTTGAGTTTTGCTGTGGTTGTCTATAACCCTACATGAAGAATATTATCCTTGCCTACATGCTACGTAACTTTTACGTAGTGTCATGCATCCGTTTCTCTTGCATCATCTTAAGGGTTGTTTTGCCTTGATTTTTCTTTTGCCTTGTTCAGTGATGTACATATAAAGCTATCTTTGCTACTTTGGAATATATTTGGGTCTGTAATTTAAGATGGAGACTCTCATTCTAGTTTTCCTGATAAAAGAATAAAACCCGTCCATAATTAAGTACACTACCAAGCGTAATGGACAAGAGGATTGTCACACTGGAATCTGTGCACAGATGCATAAGTTTGAATTTCACAGGAAAACAGAAGCCCTGTTCCCTACTTTCTAAAACCTCTTGGCATCACTGAAGCCACAAAAACTGGTCAGATGATAAATGCCCCTTCTGTGGAGTTCTCCCATAAAGTACAGCCTCAGTTAACAAGCTGTACTAGCGTAGGGGTACTGGAAATGCAGGATGGGATACAGCTAAATGCTGTTTGTGTTCCAGCATATCTTATCTTCAGATTACTCACAGTTTAGAGCAGACATGTGTTTGACCAGTATAAACTGGGACAGAATCCAGCATAATATTATGTCAGGATACAGAGCCAAAGCTTCTCTGGGTTCTACTGGGAAAAATAGAGTAATCAGTCCAGTATCTCTAAGCTACTATTCTGGGAAATACAAATTCAGTAAAACTGACAATATATGGAAATTTCATAATTTAGAGCAAATATTATATAAAATACATTATTAAGTTAAGCCTATAGAAAAACAAGAGCCTGATGAGATACTCACAGAAAAAATTATTTTTATGAAACAGGTACAAGCTTTGGGTTGACACCTGTTCTGAAATATTTGGTGGTTTGGACATCTGTGCTGTTAAAGCTGTACATGGAAAGGATGGAAAAGATTATATTTTTGAGGTAAGCAATCCCACTCTTGTCAATATATGCTTTTATATATTACAAACACCCAAGTAAAGAACATTTGTGATAGTTGGGCATTGGCTTATTTGTGTTTCAGGAAAGTCTGTGTATTCTTGAGCAATGTTTAAATCATAATACAAAACCACATGTCCAAGTTAGTGGCAACACTTGCTGGAAAATGTAACCATATATATGGTAATATCTTTTAGTGTTTGAGGAAATGTACACAAACTACAAAACAAAACCAAATGTGGATGTCACATTTTCCCAACCCTTACGATGTCTTTCCTGAGCAGGCTTACCAGTTTTTCCTGGAAGGTTTATAGATAGCACTATCCCAAGGGAAACCCAGCAAAATTATACATTTAGATGGAAAGGGAAATTAAGAATGAAGCGGAAATAAGTTTATTTTTTTCTAGCCTAAATGTTACCTCTAAGATCTGATTCCTCATGCATCAGAAGTTTCTGCTGTAGATAATTTTAAAAGTTAAAACTTAAAAGTTTAAGTTTGTCATTTACCTCAAGTTTGTTATGGGTAAATATAACTTTGTCTAGCCATAAAACAGAAGATCATCACTTGCCTCTCACATCACACAATTCAGGATTTCTTCAGCATCTTCCATGTTCTTAGAATTTTATTCAGGAGATAGACAAGGATCTTCAGAATCTCCCCACTCCAAAAAAGGTTTATATTTGCTAAAGCAAAAGTAAGAGTATTTTGTCTAAACCATGGGAGTAATGTGGAGATTATGGATTGGCCTTTTCTAGTTATTTGTATCCATTGGCCTTTTCTAGTTATTTGTATCCATTTAGAACAGAAAAGCTTTGTAGAAGTAAAAATATTTGTTTTGTCACAGTGTTAAACAGCTCTATGTTTCTCTTCTCTTCACTTTTCACAAATTTATTTATCAATATTGCAATTGTCAATAACTTCCAAATCAACCAATAGCACTCTAAAGGACTGGGCCGCTTGCAGCATTAAACCTTCAGTAAAACAAACAGAATTCATCACTACCTCTTGAGATGCTGAGGAAGATTTCAAGAAATCCTGTTTTCTTAGTCTACCTGGCCAAATCAGAATTTACTGTGTTGTCTTGTATCAAAACTCACTGTAGCATAAAATTTAGGACTCAATGTTCATCCTCCTCTGTTGCTCCTTCATATAGGGCAGTCTTTCCCCTCCACTGCACCCCAAAGTTCCTGTTAAATCTGTAATGCTTGACCCCGTGAAATCTGGCTGAGATGTGAAAGAGTGAAAAAAAGTATTTCCCTCTTTCTGAAAACACACCACTCTGACTTCTGATGATACAATATATAGGAAACTCCTGAACACAAGATTTGTCACGTCTGCTACTTCTCAGCTTGGCTGTAGCCATGGGTGTATCTTGGACATTTCTGCTTACTGGGACGGTATTGATTTCTGCTCACAAGTAATCTCCTTTCCAGCAGCTGGGCTTTGGCAGCCTCCCATATGCCATTTAAAGCTTTGTAAGATACTCTGCAGTTCCATAGCACATAAATGTCTCAGAGGATGGGTCTCAGCATTTTCCACACGCACCTATTTATCTAAATTCATTACATTTGAGATAGTTCATGATTATTTGGCTGGCTTTAATCCAATTAATTTTGACCCCACCATTTAAACTATAAAATAATATACATTATTTTAAGACACAAGATCTTAGTTATCTTACCTCATAAGGTAGTAGTTAAAAATTGAAAGATTGCATGCCAAAAGATGCAAAACTAGAGTAGGATTGCAATTAACAAGTACATTCTTGTTAGAACTAGAGGTTTCAGACATAAAACAGTGTTGTTTCTTATACACTGTAGCTAAAGCTAGTCTGAGAAATGGTTGACATCAACCCACACTACTTACTCCCTCCTACCAATCTCTTTCATTCCTTACTTTCTTTTTATCCTGCTCGTTGTGCTCCCAAGTGAAGTGAAGGATGTCTCCTTTATTTTAACAGTTGACACTTCTGTTGCATTCCTCAGTTATCAAATTCCTGTCAGACTAAATGCACTTCACTTTCATTCACTGAACTCGACTGTTTCCACATTCTTGATATTGCACAATTTTTCCAATTTTTTGAGAAAAGCCAGCAAGCATCATCAGCTTCCACTGAAGTCACGTACACAAACTAATTCCTGCGTCAGGCCTGGGAGGTCTGGTGGGTAGGAGGAGAAGGGGGAGCAGTTTCTTGAAAATGAAATAGCCAGTGCAATTTATATAAGGGACCAACAGAGTGCCTCACTTCCTGCTTCTGAACAAATCCCCTAATTTTCCATGCCAGATACAGTCATACTTTAAAAAAAACAGAATTCTGAGAACTGCAGGATACATCAGGATCTGGGTTTTAAGTAGTGTACATAATAAATGTTGCAATTAAAAGAAAGAGTGGCTAGATGCGTGATAATTCTTGCTGTTCTACAGAATCAGCTGAATTGTTTGGAAGATGGTAATGCTCATCAGCAAGAATATTTAGAATCTGTATAAGACATTGAAATGTAGAATTGTTTACAAAGTTCACATCCAACAGAACATCTGTAAAACTTACGTTCGTTTGCTATTGAAAAGCCAGCTTACATCAACAGTTATTACGCTATAATTTTAACAGTTATTGCACTGTAATTCTACGATACAATGAAGAGTAGAAGACCGTCTGCACCAGTATAGGAAAATTTTTGCCTTTTGTGCACTTTCAACATAGGAAAATAAATGTGTTATTAAAGCTAGCACATATGTGCTGTAATCAAGATCCAGAGCAGGACCATCAGTCTGTAAAGACTGGATTTACACTCCAGTTGCAGTCCCACACTGAAACCTGTGCACCGACGTTTTCATGATGACTGGTACACCTACTACAAAACTAAATGTTTCTGTATTACTGACACTTTAATTCTGCAGATACGATGTGACAAGAAACATACAAACTTCCTAATGTATGAGAGAATGTATGCAGATATGATCTTCCTGATCTCTCAGTTTGAGCATTCAACCAGTGTAGCCACCAATAGGAAAGCATACATACATGTCATCCAGCTTCAGAGTGAGTGTGAATTAGGGTAGAATTCTACTAAAGTAGAATGCTTCAGCATTCTAGACAGAAATTAACCTCAGAGGGATTTTCTGTAATAAGGTTGGGAGAGCACCATTTTACAGGAATAAGTATTCAGTACATAGTACATGTTTTGGCAAAAGTGTTCAACAAGAGCTTTAGGACATGCACAATCCAAGACTATAGTTTTAAAATACCCACAGTGTTTAAGAATTACATGTAACAACTCATCTGCTTAAAAAAAATAATTCTAAACTGTGTTAGAAAGTATAACACATAAGTGACTTCTTATATGACTATTGCTGGAAGGTTACTAATTAATTTCATATTGTCCTTTCCTTCTCTTTTTTTATCCTGTACCGATAATTTTATTGTTTCAGTGTTGCAGCCATTCAGCTGCTTTGCGACGGTCATTTTTGTCATTCCTTGGTTTAACATTCTGCTTTCTTTTATTCCCCAAAACCATGGAGCAACAAATTGTACCAGTGGCTGATATTAGAGAATCAGTACAACATTGTGTCTCATGAATCTAATGTTCTATCTGTACTTCTTAAAAAACACCACTATAAAGTGATTCTTTATGTATGATCTAGTACGGTACACTTACATTGCAGGTAAGCATGTGTTGGTTCTTAATGTTAGATCCAGTCATCATGCCCCACTTCTTTGAGAAGGGCAAACATATTTTTTCCTGGTTTAGTTTCTCTAACAGTTTCTCTTCTATATATATTTGATTAAAAGGATGAGAATTTTTAAATAACTTATTTTTAAGCCTCATAGCCATTCAAGTTATGCAAAGTGTGCTCGCTGTGTAAGTAGAGTAATGACTGTTCAGGAATAGCATGGAAGGATTAGAGAACTAAAATGAAAGGAAAAAAATTAAGGATGTTTAGTGGCACTGAAGTATCGTTCTAGACACTTAATTTTCAGCATACACAAACCTTGTTATGAAATAAAGAAATATACAGATCTTTATTACTGTTAGCTTCTTGTAGATGTCTTCCTCGTGGGATGCACATGTTCCTTTGACCAAGTAGGTCTCAATGTAATAAAAAAACAAGAAATTGCAGTGTAAGTACAGCTTTTCACATTTTATAGCTTTGGGTGCTAGATTTGGGTCCATTTTATAGATTTGGTTGGTTCCGCAATGCTAGTTTGTGCATGACTATCTTCATATTTCTATAGCCACCCTAGAGATTTCTAGTCATTTGAACAAGCTGAAGCCCATATTACTATTATTTCCCAAACATTACAAAAAGCATACATTTGTAGTGTGCCATTCATGCTTCCACATTGCTATAAATGCTACTCCCAGGGGGATTTTGAAGGATGTCCATTTGTGCCTTCTTTCATCCCCAGGAAAAAAATCCAGACCAGTTTGTCTGAAGACAGGAAGAACGAAATATTGAAGTCATAATATTATTCAAACACAGTACAACCTCTGGGTTTTTGTGAAGCTACAAGCTCTCTGTAGTTTTCTTAGGTGAAGGCTGCAAGAGGTAACTTTGACTTTTAAAAGAACATGGTTTTCTAAAAGTTGTTCCCTGGAAGAAATTACCTTCTCTAGAAGAACCTTGTGGTTCTTCTTGTCTTTTACTTCTATTCTCCAAAAAACTATCTCCAAACTCCTACTAGGGAGCAGTGAACTAATTAAAGAATCACTTAGCTAAAAGGAAGGGTTATCAGGTTGATCAGGAGAAAGGCCAAGTTAATATTCTGTGTAACAATTTAGCTATTCATTTAGGGTCTATTCTTTTCACCTCAGTAGGAATACTTGGCTGCCAACCATCATCGTGCCAGAGACAAGCTGTAGGAATAAGAATTTTATTAACACATCATTGCAACATACTTTTTAACTGTCTCACCAATTCTTGCTAACAAGACATCAAATTAAGGTCCATTAAAGTTTAACTCCTTAAATAGAAGAAGGACTTTCAGTCTTACCCTTTTTCAGTTAATTTTTCAATACTAGAAGGAACAGATACTTGAGCATTGTTCATGTTTCTGACTCCACTGAATACTATCTTTCATGATTCATTCTTGGTCAACCAAACCTCTGGGAAACTAAACAAAAGTGCATATCATGATGGTGAATGAGTAAAAAAGAACAAATGTGATAGAATCCTTTAAAGTGACCTTGCAGGCAGTCTCTCAAATTTTGCTCAAAATTGAATGGCTGGGAGGCTGCTGCAGGTGTCTTATTTCTACTTGCTTAATTTTGACCTAAACTATATTAAAATTGGCTTCCAAGTGGTTTGTAACCTAGAAAGATGCAAACTGTTTGGAATCCATAAAGAATATTTTCAGCCACTGTAAGTCAATATAAGAAACTGAGAAACAGAATTTGATGGTTTTTTAATCCTTGGTGTAATAGATACCAGTAATCTACCAATAGATTTCTGAAGGTGCTGCAGTCTATCAAACTACTAGGAAAATACCACCAACTCCACAGTATATACACTGTCTAAGGTGTCGTGTACAGCACCAGCACTGAGTATGCTGTCTCTCACAGACTTTTGTATTCCTGCATTTGGTGTCCTGAATAATATTGGCTAAAGTACATGAAGAAATACATCAGAAGTGAGCAAAGGCAGAAGAAACCTGTACCTCATGCAGTATTTGTGCACAATTTTATATAAAGTTGTGCTTTCTGGGAAATGCTATCTATATTATTTGATCTACAATGCAGCCAGAGCTCTGCTGCTGACTATGGCACAAGTTTAATGAGCACAAACCTCTAATACAGTACTTCCAAGTGCTCAGGAGCGAAGCTTACTTATTCTTCTATCTTAATCATATACATTTCCAAAATTCAGCACCAAAGACTGCACAAAGACATGAAAATATATTCTGTTAGAAGTATTTGGTAATATCCTTGTAAGTGGTGTATCACAGATTACAGACATATTTAGATTGGCAGGGAGCTCTGGAGGTCACCTAGTCCAACTTTCTGCTCAAAGCATGAGTAACTTCAAAGTTGCTCAGACCTTATCCTAAAAGAAAAAAGAGAGAGAGAAGTTTTGTTTCTTACCATGTCTGACAATATTGTAGATATAAGTCTCCTGTAATAAACAGATTTTTAAAAACTCTCTAGAAACATAACTTTATCTCTAAATCAGCTGATTTGGCATACAAATATGTGCAGGAGTGGCAAATAATAATGGCCATGATTTTTTTACATACTTAAGCGGCTTTCCATCCATTAAAGAATATCCTCTATTCAGGTTAGTAAGGGAACTGAATCTAGTTGTAATAGATGATAAAGTCAGAAGTCTCTCATAATTTATGATCTGGTACTATAAGAAATTTTGAACATTTAGGAGTCTAAAATTACTCTTTTGGTGATATAACTAAGTTATATGTCTGTGAAGATTCATATTTCCAAAACAAGACGCATTCCTTCATTTCCTAATAGGTCTTGATATAACTTAATTATTCCTAATAGGAATTAATATAACTTAATTATTCCTAATAGGAATTAATATAACTTAATTATTCCTAATAGGACTTAATATAACTTAATAAGAAATGGCTAAGAAGATACAATTCTAGAAAAAACCAACCTTTTAAATTAAGATTTTTCCAAGTTTCTGATACATTAGTGCTGAATTCATCAATATATTCCTTCATATGTGGGCTTCGTGTGACAGAAAGAATTCAATTTATCCAATGAACTCTTCTGGGCCCTTTTTTATATTTTGGAAGCAACAGATTTAATCCACTGAAATTTTCCAGACACCATTCCAGAAATAATGACATCAGCTGTTCTTTTAGACAGAAAAGTAAATAAAGTGTATCTACTGACTTAGTTAATGAAGGGGGCAAATTTGTTTTTCTAGGACACTAGTTTTCATTTGCATAGAGCAATAATTATTGACCTGCCTGAATAACATTAATATTTTGGTTTCTATCCTAAGAATAATTATTCACTAATATTTCTTTCACATAATGTTTATTATATCTATTGTCAAAATACCTGTAACTTTTTAAATTTTAAAATTTTAATTAGCAACAATAGCACTTCTTATATGTGACCATCATCCAGCAATTTTGATTGGACATACAAATCACTTGCTTGGTTTCTTTTCATTCCAGATTAAAACAAGACCCTATAAATTTGTCTGTAGACACCAATTCCTTCATCCAGGAATGCTTGATTCACTTTCCCAGCTGTTCTTACTTTTTCTGCAGATGTTGTTATTCACCCACTACAGGAGGGACTGTAAAAATTTCCTAGCAGTCACCACTGATTTTCTGCTGTACTATCCCCTACCGAGTTCTCAGGTGTGGTTACATTTCCAAATACAAATTATTCCTGCATCTGCTATAGAGACCTCAGGGAAAGCCTCATGATTACTTCATATCCAGTCACTCCCTTACTTCTCAGAAATCACACCATCTCTTCTTACATCCCATTCAGTCTTAAATGACCTCCTCAAACTATTAGTTTTTCTCAATATCAGTTACTTTCCCCATACTTAGAACTTTTAAATTAAAATCTTGTATCAGCCTCTGCCTTTACAGTCAAAATTTTCACCACAATTGGAGACATTCAGCTCCCACAAAAACAACACAGAAGAATAACACATTCATAACATAGCAACAACACAACCCAGCTTCTCTTATTCACAGACCAAAGTAAATATTTTTTCTCAGTCTTCACACTCTCAAGCATGGACTTTCAAAATTACCCTGATTCACAATGAAGTTAATTCCTCCTCCCTTCGCACTTACCAATTATCATATCTTCACCTGTAATTCATAGGTCTTTTTCCATATGAAATCCATGTATCATTATTCTGTCTGACTCCTTGGACACTTCTGACTTGCAAGTCCTCTGTCTGTTTCTTCGTGTTCATCTTATATTTCAGCATCCTGACAAACACTTTTTTCTTCCACTGCATCAACAGAGCTCTTTACCTTCACCCTTCCTTTAACCTCCACAACTCTGTCTTTCCCAGAAGAGTTTGGGCTGGGGCTTCATAAAGCTCTATCTAAGCAAGAGATCTTTCTTAGTCCTTTGGTGGTAAACATATTGTGTAATGGAGAGCCATGTCTCGACAGTGGTAGTCAGCATAGCTTCTCCTTCAAACCTGATGATCCCTTTGTAATTACTGATATCCTATAATTGCACTGTCTCCTTTATTAATCCCATGCCTTTTCCTTTCATATTCATCAGAGTTAAACAACATTTCTCTTCTCCTTGCCAGTCTCAGTCTTGCAGCCCAAATTTCAAATATTTGCCTTATCCGCACTAGCAGTGGAGGGCACAGACTAATTCACTAAAAGGTCATATCACTGAAAGGTCAGTATTTTGTTTTGTCACAGTATTGTTTTGACTTAAACATGCTGCTGTAGTTTCTGTTACTACTGGTAATATATACAGTCAGTCTCTTATAGTTTAATATAAAGATGCATTAAGTGCATTTCAGAATATGTTTTCTGGGTGATAAGAGAAATTCATCCATAGAATTGGTTACTGAAATGCATATAAATGAAAGATAGAAGCAATATGAATTAAGTGGCCGTAATTCGTAGTGACCCATGTTTTTACTGGCATCTGCAAAAGTAGCATATTTGCTGTTATAAATTACAGATGGTTTTTTTCTATTAAATCCTTTTAGTGGGAAACTCCAATATTTTAAATAGTTGAACTAGGTACTGAAAAAAAAACCCTAGCTGTTTTTAAATGATATTTTAAAACTAGTACGGACTGTAAATAGACTATTTATAAACAGGATGCTTTGTGTATGTTTAAACTTTGTCAGGTCCTCTAAAGATGGGGAAATGCCAGCATGACATTCCTGTTAGTCACTCACGGGTTTTAAAAACTGTTAGTGTTACCCAAAATATTTTTAATCCTTAAGATACATTTGTATAAAACATTACTGATTGCTGATAACTGTCAGTAATTATTTTATTAGGAAGGAAAATAGACTGCATTCTCTTAAAGAAAAAAAAAAAAAAAGACAACAAAACCCACCCTGTAAATTATTCACCTTGATCTTAGCTTCTTTGCCAAGGAATAGCAGAAGTGCTCTTTTCGTAAGGTTAACGTCTGTCCTTGCGAGTGAGAGCAGCAATAACATGGAGAGGGAAGCCAAGCCTCTTCTTAGCAGCCACCTGCAGCATTTTGTGCTCTGGCCACTAGCCGTGCCTGCTTGGCAGTGCAAGCGGCAGGAGCCCCTTCAGCCTCCGGCCACCTGTGGCCTCCAGCCACCCACATTGCCTCTCAAGTCCTATCAGTTATTAAACTGAACAGTGTCCTTCAACTGAAGCACTTAAAGCCTTGGTAATCTTTTACTCACTCTATTTAGTGACATTTCACTTTGGGATCATTCATTTTCTTGATAATCTTATGCCTTACTTTCTCTTTTTACCACTTTGGCTACTTTGTACTTCAGTATAGCGCCAGAACACATTATAATTTATCATCATTCAAGACTTGGCATCTGACTCAGTCCTTGTTCAGTGACAGGTTCAGCATATCTTTGGCCAACAAGCATGGCAACAAACAAAAGGATTTTTAACAACATCAAAACCTGCCCAAGTGACTGTCAAGGGCAAATGGCTATGATTTTTAATGCCATATGCGTTTGTATATGCCTCAATATGTGAGTAGGGCAGCTATGCTTGAAAAGACTGTCTTCAAGAAATGTAAGATCTTCTCTACTGAAGTGGACATGAAGTTTTGAGCAACACCTCAAGGCTTCTTTTTTTATCTCTAGCCATAGAACTACACTTTTCGCACATGTTCTGGTAAACAACATGGCAGTATTTCCTAAAGAAAGTTTATATGTAAACTTGCAGTTATAGAAGTATTTAAAAATAGAAACTCAGTAAGAACCCAGTCCTCCAGACCTTAATCCTGTCTAATCCTTTGGCAGGACCTTATTTTAGGCAATTTGATTCACAGTCATTCCAAATATTTTTTTTTTAATCTAAGTGGATGGTAAACAAAATTAGGTTTTCTTTGCACACTTGTGAAACACGTAACTGTTGCTTCTGTTGCTGGGTAAGAGGGGGGTTAATATACACCTGATAGTGAGAGAGGCAATATTTTAAAAAGTAACTGTCATCAATGCCTGCCCTCAAGGGGAGCAGATTTTCAGACAGCAGAAATAACTCCCTCTCTGAAAATCAGATGTTTTGCAGTGGACAACTAAACATCCAATGTCCTCCACACTGACATCAAGACATTCTAACATTCAGTCATTATTAACACTTTAAAGTCCTGGCCAAAGTATTTGGCACATATAGTTGCCTTCTCCCTCTAAGCATTATGCATATTACTCTTGCAAGAAAAAAACTTATGATAAAATGAAGTGGATCTTTAAGCATTACAGCGATTTTAAGAAATTAAAAACATTGGTTATGTTCCACTAAAAATACGTTTATTAAAAAATATGGTAAATTTTATAGAAACTTTCTGTGTAATTATTAAGCATTTCTTCAATACTGTTGATGTGGTCCAAGAGTGGAAAAGCATTCATTCTTTTCTTAGGGCACGTTTGCTCTGGACTTCAATCATTATTTATTTCATTGTTTACTTTGGGGTTATTTTAAAGCCTTTTAGTTGTGAGGAAGCTTAGAGGAGACATCCTAGATCTGAAAATCCCAGACCAAGTGTTTCCAGCGTTTTGGTTGCCAATACACAATGTCAGTGTCTCTTGTAAATGAACAAACAGAAGAATAATGTAAATACTTTCAGGCTTCGAACTGATCTCATTACTAGAACAAAGTAGTCTTTGTCAGCCTCAGTAAGAATTTCTGTAGCACTTACCATATTCTGAAAACCCCCAAGCTCAGGTAATATTATTTACAATGCAGCTGATTCCCAACCATTGTGCAAGATGAAAGATTGCATTCCAGTGTTGTAATGAACATGCATGTTCTTTTAAATCCAAATGTCTCTTTAAATACCCAATTTGTGTGTCTAATTCCTAGAAGCACTTGAATATCTAAAAGACAGGAGGTAAAATTGTGCTCATTGTTTATAAAGGAGATAAAGTCTTCAGCGTAGGTTGATGGAGTGATAAGAGTTTTGTTGTTCCTGATGTATCTCTTCCACCTCAGGAGGGATCCATGCAATGCAGATGCACTGGCTTCATGCTCTTCAGTCCAATCCCTGTGTCACTCCTACAGATAACAGAATTCTTCCACCTTGTAAACATTCACAGAATCAGGTCTTACCACAGAATTTCAGTATCTTCCCCTCAACTGCTCAAGGCAACAACCTACAGCAGAATGCCTATGGGAAGAGATGGGAATCAACCCCTCTAGGCACAATAGCCCTGCTTCCCAACAGCAGAGCTCTTTCCAGTCCTTTTGCTAGGGATTGGATAGGAGAGAGGGAAGTTTAAAGTGTTTCTCTGGCCACAATTGCCTGTGGCAGTAAAAGTCCTCCAGGGCTTTTGACTCTGTTGAACCTTTTCAGTCTTGTTCCATTTACCTGCAACAGAGAAGGAACCTCAGAAGCCAAAGACATAGGGGAATGTGCACTTTTGGAAGTACTAAAACACCCTCATAAAACTCACTGATCTTTCTGCAGTTGTGCAAAACCCATGAGGATCCCTTACTGATGATTCTTTCTTTCTTCACCCACCACCACCTCTTCTCTTACCAGCACAGCTTGTTGTTGTGTTTACTGCAGGATTTGCCTAAACTGGTGAGAAATCTTGTGTGAGATTTGGCAGCTGGACAGCTTTTCACCGACTGGAAGTCTGATGGACACAACTCTGTACAAAGACTGTGGCTGAATCAGATATAACGACATCCATACAGTATATTACTGCTCATGTAGTCTGACTGCTTTATCCCTGACAGCCTCTTAATAATTATTAATACTACTGATTGTATTGTAGGCCTCAGTCACTTGTGATCCATACCCAGGAGAAACACCAGAATGCAGGGCTGCAGGTGACATGCCTTCACCTGCTTCTGAATAGCCTTGATACATACTGAAAAAGGATTGCAGCTTCTCAAAAGTGAATTAAATCCTTTTATTGTTGAAATAAGAATTTCTACTGCCATTGTGAATAATAGTTGGGGTTATTATGTTATGCTTTTATTTCCCCTGAAACAAACACAGATGCATCAAAAGTAGATACACTGTAGAAATAACAAATATTCTGTAGAAATAACAAATGCTTATAACCCACTGAAGTGACTGAATTCAGTATTAGTTTTATTCATCTGAATAGCTGAATTAAATAAACTGCTGAACACTATTTAGAATGGAAATGTGCACATTTTTATTTGCCTCTCTACTATCTTGATTTCTTTGTAGAAATTCTTACTTCTTTTTTGCATCAGCTGCACTGCAGCCACACTACTTTTCAAAAAAGCATATCAATAATAACAAGATCTTATTTAAAATTTTTCATTAATCAATAAGGATCCAGCCTTCCCTAGCAGAAATCCAACAAATAGCTAGGAAGCTGAAGTTTTAGTTTGCGTTTCCATGTTCTAATTCAGTGGATGAACATGGTATGAGCCACAAAAACACGTAAGAGAGAAAAATCTTCAGAAATGTCGCTTAGACAGTGCAGACAATTACTTCAGATTTTCAGCAGACCACTGAATAGCCTAAGAATTCTCATTTTCCTTATCTGCTCTGTGCTTACCACAGGAGTCATGTTCCCCAGAGAGTGTATGCCCAAGTATCATACTGCACCTGTATATTACGTGAAGATTGGAAAGGGATGACATTGTAAAGTTGCTGTTCTCTTGCTCTGCTGACCCATATCCTGCACTTGGGCTTTTTTTTCTCAATATGACATATACCATTTCTATAGATCTCGTTTGACTTTTGTTAAAAACAATTAAGTAAATAAATGACCCGACTTTCTGCACATATGTGAAATAAATTTACTTTGGTGCCATATCAATAGCTGATATACTGTTTTATTTTACAGGTCATGGACTGTGCAATGCCTCTGATTGGTGAGCACCAGACTGAAGACAGGCAACATATAACTGATCTAGTCGTAAGCAAAATGAACCAAATGTTGTCCAAAACTCCTATACCATCTCCTCAGAGACCCACTGCCACTCAGCAGCCTCAGGTAGGAAACTTTTGGTTTTAAAATAGAACATCTTATTCTGTAATTTTAAGCTCAAAATTTTCCTCAAAGAATTTGGCTGGAAAACTATGCAGACATATCCTGAACTACAAGGGTTCAATAACTTATTACGTTTTATAGGTTTGTTATATTTAAATGAGATTATCTCCAGATATAATCGAGAAGTGGAAGTGTTGGTGTGTTTCTACCAGTAAACTGGTAACTGTGGATTCAGTGAATTATCGTCAGGCTTTGTATTGTTTCCTTTCAGTTACATCTGTATAAAATGTCATGGAAATAATAAGAAGCACTGTCATAGACTGTCTTTGCCCTGAGGATGTCAGAAAGAAAACTAAGACAGTAGTTCTTGTCGTTCTTGTGAGAAATGAATTGCATGATAATATTTTTTTATGTGCAGCAATTCACGAAAATACCTTACAAATCTAGGAAACTCCTGAAATATGTTTAGCATACTAGAAAACTTGTGCCAAAGGTTGCAGATAAATGCATTTCACTTATCTTACATGGCTTGATAGTTAAAGAGTGGGGATGCAGAATTCTGCCCCTGGCCTTGCTACCAGCTGGCTTTCAGGCTTTGTGTCTGAATCATCTTTGTGTTTCCATTTCCATGCTTACAAAATGTAAAGTCTATTTTACTGATCTTTTAAATAACTTCTGAGAGTGTGGTATTTTTGTAAAAGGCTCTAAGAACTTAAAAGTTTTGCCTTTAAATTGGAGAGATATGGATTTGATGGGTGGACTATTAGATGGATAAGGAATTGGCCGGATGGCTGCATCCAGAGTCATAGTCAACAGCTCAATGTTCAGAAGGAAACCAGTAACAAGTGGTGTCCCTCCAAGGTCGGTACTGAGACCAATACTGTTTAATACCTTCATTAGTGACATATATAGTGGCATTGAGTGCACCCTGAGCAAGTTTGCGGATGACACCAAGCTGAGTGGTGCAGTCAGTAAGCCAGAGGGAAAGGATGCCATCAGAGGGACCTGGATGGCAGGATCCTGCACATGGGTCATGGCAGTCCCCCAGTATCAGTACAGACTGGGTGATGAATTGCAGAGAGGGCTTGGGGATACCAGTGAATGCAAAATCGGATATGAGTCAGCAGTGTACACTTGCAGCCCAGAAAGCCAGCCATATCATGGGCTACATAAAAAGAAGTGTGGCCAGCAGGTCGAGAGAGGTGATTCTCCCCCCTCCACGCCGCTCTCATGAGACCCCACCTGGAGCACTGCATCCAGCCCTGGGGTCCCCAGTATAAGAAAAACATGGACCTGTTGGAGTGAGTCCAGAGGAGGCCACAAATATGATCAGGGGGCTGGAGCACCTCCCCTGTGAGGACAGGCTGAGAGAGTTGGGGGTGTTCAGCCTGGAGAAGAGAAGGCTCCGGGGAGACCTTAGAGCGGCCTCCCAGTACTTAAAGGGGCTACAGGAAAGGTGGGGAGGGACTTTTTACCAAGACCTGTAATGACAGGATGGTTTTAAACTGAAAGAGGTAGATTTAGTTTGGATATAAGGAAGAAATTCTTTACAATGAGATTGGTAAGACTGGAACTCGTTGACCAGAGAAACTGTGGCTGCCCCCTCCCTGGAAGGGTTCAAGGCCAGGTTGGAAAGAGCTTTGAGCAACCTGGTCTAGTGGAAGGTGTCCCTGCCTGTGGCAGGGGGTTGGAACTAGATGATCTAGTCCGTTAGATCTAGTCTAGATCTCAAGGTCTGTTCTAAACCAAACCAATCTACGATTCTATGATTCTTTGAAAAGTGCTATATAAATGCTATATATAGGCACAATTTATATATATATATAAATGCTATATATAGGCAGCAGGTCTGATCAAGACCAGCATTATCAGCTACAACTTTCAGGTACTTCTTTTAATATACGGAAGGAATAAACCATGACAATACATTCTGACATAAACTATTAGGGACTGTATTGCTACTCTGTACCAGCACAGCTCCATGGTAATCACTTAAGCAACAGAATAAACCAAACTGTAATACAGGAATTACCAAGCCTAAATCAAGAACCTATTTTTACTCCCAGTAGGCTCCACACCAGGTAAACAATTTGAAAACAGTTTTGTGGCATACCTCAGACAGACTAGTTCTTGAGGCAGAATGACTAATTTGTTCTTCAAATATATCATCATGCTTTAAGTTATAAAAATACACCATCCCACATAAAAAAGTGGTGTGGCTTCTATTTATATTACAGCCACTTGAAACTAAGCACAAAATTGTTTCAACCACGGAACCACATACAATGGAGAAGTTTCCATCCAACATGACTCAAGTCCATTGTAAAGGGCACTGAAAAAGAAAGACAAGGAGGGGAAAAAAATAAATCCCCTTATGCCAAAATACAGTTTCTTTTAGGACTAGTAAATTAGCCATGTATTAAAATGAAGCAAAGAGTCAAATTTAGAGTTGCCCAGAGCATATAAGTCAACATAAATCAAAATTTAAAACAATTATAGACATTATTGTAACATTAATAGATTCACAGTCATTTAGAGCATTTGATATTTCACATTTTGGGGAGAAAAAAGTAAGATCTTGGGTAGGCTTGTTTCCCTGGATTTCAAAGAAGACAACGAAGGAGGAATGTTTAGGGTCACTGGTCATCCAAAGAAACTGGTTACCTGTTGTATGTAAATAAAATTTTTACTCATTTCCAAAGAAAAACTGTCTACATAAGTCCAGAATAAAAAAAGGACACAAAGAACATCTTAAGAAAGTTCCTAAATTCCTCAGTCATTGCTGTCACTCATGTTCATGAAAAGATTTTCTTCCTCTTAAGCAAAAAAGTTTTGAATGAATCCAAAGACAGTATTTGCTGGCTAGCTGCTGAACTTCTAATAGATTTCTACTTAGCTTATGTTACTGAAGAATCCAGCCTTTGCTAATGGCAACAGGTTGTTATTCAACATTAATCTTCTTTATCCTGTCTTTAAATTATGAATTACAGTGGACCAAAATCAGAGATATCCCTTCAGAATATTTGAAATATTCGTTAGTTTTCCTCTAAGTTAATCAGACTCTGCTTCCTTCAAATTTGCCTTGTTATATTATCCACCAGTTTAGGACAGACAAAGGGGATCTGAATTTCTACAGAAGATACTATTTGCAAATACCCATTAACCTTCCCAGGTTTAAGGGAAAAGCATGAAACAGATCTGTAGTATTTAAAGCAGATATCTCCTCATGTGTACTTAACTTTTAGCTGAGTTGTTTTCCTAAGAACAAAATCAGTCTGTTAAAACAAGCTGTCCCTTTCATCTTTGAACAGTCTTCTCTTTTTCTAATCTGAGAAATTATTTCCTATTCTTGAGAAATACAGTCCATTCATTTGCAGGGCAGGGCAATACTGCATATTTCCACAGGTCACATAAAATGCAAAGCCAGTAATTTATCCCAAATCAACTATGTGCATATGTATATGTGGTCTTAGAAACCAAAGTAATACAAATATCAAAGAGTAATTTGTGTGTTTTTCTACTTCTGCTTTTAAATTAACAGTTTACAGTCAATAATACAGCTATAGATGTGCCATGTTTTGAATTCCCTTATTATCTGTGTGGGTGCTTTAAAATTATTTATAAGCTACCCACTACTGTGGCATTGGGTGCATCGTACATAAAAGAATGCTTCCGTTTATAAATGCCCACAGTTGGCAGTACGATTCCAATTAACTACCCATCAGAAAATAAATCAATAATTAGGAAAATAAGTCTTTGTTTAGAGCTACGCAGCCAAATCTTGATGGAAATGATTGGCCTAGCAATATGTTCTGAAGGCCAGAAGGAGCACGTTCCAAAGGCAGGGACCTCAAACTGTCTTGCTTGTGTTGAAACTTCAGAGGAACAGATCCTGTGATTCTTAACCCCATTAAATCTATAATCTGAGACATCAGATATATTGAGATTTTTTTAAATGTATGTTTTGTATATTTCACATTTATTTATTGATCTATAAACACGTGCACAGGCTCTACAACAAGTTCTACTGCTACAGGGGCTGGCAGAGACTCCGTGAAGGAGAGAAGCTGCAGTCTGCAGCTCTGTGGGTTGCACCTCACACCACCTGACCCTGGCTGCAGCCAACAAACTGTGTCTCACACTTTTCTCTGATGGTCCCAGGCTGCAGTTTACTGCATACCTTTGACAGCATGATTGAACTGGATTGGGATAGAAAGTATTGATTACAGGATTCAAAGTTTGCCAGTTTTGCTCTTATCAGCTACTGCAAAAAAAAAAAGTGAGTCCCTGGACTCAGAGAAGTTCTATCTGATATAACTACATAGGGTCAGAAAACTTTTTCCAAAAAATAGGTTGTTTCTATCTAATTTAAAAATATGACAGCTTGTTTTACTTGCAACTATGATGAAAATATATAATAGAATTTTATCTAGGAATATGATGTTAATAAAGTTTTCCATGAGACAAACCTGCTCTACCTGCAGGCAATACAATGATGGAAATCTGTATTTCCACCTTTTGTAACCTCTTTGAATACTTTTGACAGGTCTTTTGAGAAGCCTTTTTCAAATCTTGCCTAAAAAACCGAACCAGTAGGTTAAACTACCCAGTGAAGTGTTCTAGCCGATGGAATCACTTATCTCTGTCTCCATCTGTTGATAGGAGAGATCACTGCTGAAACTTGCGCTGTCTGGATTTGCAAAACTCTGCAGGTGGTTGCTCAGTGCAGACTATTTTATGCTTGTTTCTGTAGCAGCATTTGTATGTAAAACAACATTAGTAAAACATCTATTCAAAGCTGCATATCAAGTCATTATATGAATTGCAATGAACTAAATTCTGTGTAGAATATTACATTGTGCATGAGTATTGTCATAAAATGCAAATGTTTACGGTCATGTTAGCAGTTGAAGCTAAGGAAGATCATGTTAGGAAAATGTTATTTCAGTCCAGCTCTGTTGAAACCGTGTTGCGTTATCCACAAAAGAACAAGGAATTTATTATCCTTAATGGAAGGAATAAATCTGTGCACCAGAGACCCGATATCCATAATGACACAACATCAGAAAGAGCACAACATTCGCAGCTATATCCTGCTTCTGTTTGATTTAAAAGAAAGTAGTAGCACACCAGTAATAAATCAATAAATGATGCAGAAATAGAGAGCTCAGCACTTTAATTATTTTGAGACTAGAATAGCAGAACCTGAAATGTTTAATTTCTTAACACTCTTTTCTAAAATATTTTAATACCTTCTTCACCACAGGGAAGTTCAGCACAATTACATTAAGTTCAGTAGAAACTGGGATCAGGGAGCCCTTATTCATCTATCTTCAGATATTTAGAAATCTGGTTTGATTTATTTCCATTTTTCCTATTTTTTGCTTTATCTTATTCATTCTTCAGTCCCTGACCCCTTAGATGATTCAGCTAGAGCCGAGCAGTTTTCTCCACTTTTATTTTTCTATGTTTAAAGAGAAAATTGAACCAAATGTGAATATAGCATAAATAACAAAAAAATACTACCTCCAGAGAGAAAGGCAAACCATTATCAAATTACCTATTCTTGGGCTTCCACAGGAGTAGTCACAGTTCTATTACCTTCCCTCCATTGGATTTACTTTTTTTTAAAAGCAAACTACTTATGATAAGCAGCAATTTGTTTCAAATCACTGAAGCTTTTATGATGGCCAGACAATACAGTTACATGATTTGATCTTAACTGAAGGAGAATGCACTTAATTGGGAATGATCCCATCATGGAGTTATATGGAAATCTTGAATTCAGTATTAGTCTGGTTATTAGGAGAAGTACATTCTCTGCACTAAATTTGTGGTGTGGACTTTATCTTTAAATGACTTTCTGCTTTTCACAGTCTTGTAGAAGCTCACCTGAAGTATAACCATTGATTAGGGAAAGAGGAACAGGGCTGTGACTTGTAAGTTTGCTACAGCTTTGTATCGTCCTTCAGACCCTGAACGCTAAACCTACTTGCATTAGCCAGACCATGCTCATACCACCAAGAATTTTCTTTCTGTCGCAGTCCCTTGGCACTTACTTGCAGGAACATATTTTTCTTCTTTATGTCTGGAAGGAAATACTGCCTAACAAATAAACAAAAGACCACACATAAATCATTCTGCATGAATGAGGGTAAATAAAGAGTTTCAATATCAGTATCTGAGAATCCTGCTGAACTGTTGCAAAGCAAATCACCCCCTGGTGTAATTAGATCCATACTAATAGACAGCAGGAGTAATTTAAGAACAGCTTGCCTTAAGAAGGTTGCTAAATGATCTAATGACCCCTAAAACCATACATTCTGTATTTCTTTCTCTTAGGAAGTATTTAAATAGGGGATAAATGCTGGCTATGACATCATATGACCATAAAGCTGATGTATCCAGATGTGTGGAATAACATCTGATGGAAGCCCAGATCTTAAATATCCTCAAGAGATTAGCCTGAATCTCTCTCTGTGCAGGGCAAGGGAGGACAGAGACCCTGGAAAAAGTCTGGACAGGATTTTACTATATGCCTCTTTAATTGTTTACCTTTCCAAACTCTTACATCAGGTTGCTCACTATGAACAGAGCAATATAGCTTGCCAATGAACAAGTAGGGTATCTGTGTAGATACTAACTGAGCATCTTCTGCAGTCTAAATTAGTGATCACCACGGTTTTTTCTGTTCGTTGTTCACCTCAGTTTGGATGCACTTTGATAGCCAAACAAAATCTGAGTTGTTACTCTTTACCACTTACACTGTCCATCTGCCTAAAAGTTATTTTAAATCATAGTCCCCAGTATGCAGATTACCTTTCATATTAAAATGCTTATTGAGTTATTGTTGTACGTGAAGGAAAACTAGTCGGGCAGCAGCAAGATGCCTTCCTAAAAATATTGGCAGAGAATCGAAAACATTGTCAACAAAACTCTTTAGGAACGATGAAAAATATTGCTGGGACATACACACAGCACAGAAGGTGACACACAATACCTTGCAAAGGTTATATAAGTCAAAAGCCATTCTTAAGACTGTGACGTTCAACGGGTTTTTGCAATACCGAAGACATTGCCCTGGGTGAGGCGGGAGCTGGTGGGTTGGGTCCCAGCGACATCTGGTGGCTGGTTCTGCTGCGGGATCGCTAATCCCGGCAGTTAGGCCGGGTTTAGTGTTACACCGCCCTACAGCAGCGGTAGCACACTACACAAGAATATACATTTTACAAACACTAAATGCTCTCCATTCGAAAATTTCTCATAATGCTATTGGAACGTATTTATCTAATTTATTTTCATTATTTTAATATGGGATATATTTTAATGTGCTCTCTTAATGTGTACGTATATATAAGTGTGTGTATATATATATACCCCCAATGTTTAGCTGTGTATATTTGGAAGAGGAGATGCTTATTTTAATCAAAGGGGTTATTAACCTTTTAGTTATTTTATGTTTGTGAAAATAGAAGAAAAACAGCTGTTACCCTTTTAGATCCTAATATAAGTGTATGGAATTAAGAAAAGCAGAAGAAAATAAACATGTATGGACCCTGAGCTCACCACATCCTGGTAAAAGGCTACATTTGAGGCACACTTCATTCCAGCTAAATTTACAACAGTCAAGTTTATTTATCACAGGTATAAAGTGATAGCATATATTTTACTATACCAAGGATGTTTTGTCCATCTTTGAATAACACACCTATTCAGGGCAGATACTGTGTTCTTCATATAGGTGGCAGAGATCACAGCAGAGGCAGAGACTCAGACTTTAACTGCTGGATGAAGGCTGTCCATATATTTAAAACAGTCGCTATTTCATTACTCGAAGGTTGATTTATTTTAAGCATTTGAACTTGACATTCAGGTATAGTAATATATTAAAAACAAAGTTCATGCAGGAAAATAAATCCTAAGATTTTTAATATTGACAGTAATTAAAAAACAGCAGGACACAACATACAAATGTTGAGCAGAGATTTTACAAACAAATTGATCATGAAAGTTAAAATAACCTATTTTAAAATACTTACTGAGATCCTGTACCAGTAGATGGAGTAATTACTAAGGGAGGTACATGTGTGTTGCCCAATTCTGTTGGTTATTTAGTCTCACTCATAAACAGAAGTAACAGGTAAATAACTTGCTGGATATTTGATAAATGTCTATATAAAGGCTTTTGGATGTTAGCTGTGAATGTATCCATTAAATGAGGATGCTTAAATCAAAACACTAATAACTGCTTACCTTTCTTAACTTGTTTTGAAATAATGTGCCAAGAAGTAAAGAAGTGTGCCTTTACAATGCCCTTTTTGAAGGGATCTGATGACCTTTAGACTGTAAGACAGAATAAACTAAGGGGCATATATTAAAGGTTTAGGATTATCTGGTCAAAATTTCTACTGACATCAACAGAAATTTGTCCAAATGAAATAAAAGCTTTCAGGATGTGGCCTGATTTTTTTTTTTTTATTTCTGAATACTCTATCTTGAATGCTTATCACCAGCTGTGTACCTGGAAAAATACATGATCCCTGCAGACAAGCTGAATAAAGCTTGGTGAGAGAAAGCGTTACTCGCAAAAGTACTTGTTAGAAACCCAAAGAAAAAAGCCCCACAGGCAGCCTGACAGAGTCAAGCTTCAGGACCAGGATGATTAGAATGACTTCAATTATCTGTAGGATGTAGTGCTTTAGCCTGAGTGCTAATAGTTTTATAATACAGAAAGCAAATCAATCCTAGCTAAAACTGAAAAACATGAGAAGTCTTACTAGTTAATAGATACTTTTCCCCATTTATTTTAAACATAATAACAATACTGTTCTCTTTTTGCCTTCATTCACACAATAAAATTATGCTTTTGTTAACTTTTTTATTATCTTCTGCCAGATGATCTTCTGATCATCTCACAATCTGCCAATTTTATTGGCAGAAGCAGACACTGTCTTTGAGAATTCTGAAATTCCATGGTGACTACCCTCAAGAACAAAGAAAACATTTAATTTTTAAGTAATCATGAACCCACCACTATAGAGTAGCCTATAAGTTTAGTAGACTTCTGTGAGAAATAGCTTTTTTGTTCCACAGGTATTTTTGGGGAGACTTGAAAAAATGTCCTCATTCCATTATAAAGCAAAACTGAACCTTTTCAAAATTTAAACAACAGTAATTACATCGTTATAGAACAGGCAAGAGCTGCCACATACACAAATAGAAAAGGAGAATCTAAGTTAGATCTCTCTGTTTTGTCTTAGTGATATAATTACTATCATATAACAACCGCTTGATTTTTTATTTTATCTTATTTTTCATTTATTTTTATGCTCTGATTTTGTTTATTTAAGCTGAACCTAATAGAAATATCTTTTTTTTGGAGGCTTTTCCTTGGCCTCCTTTCCTTTCCCCACTGTGGTGGGTGTTTCCCCTCTACTTTTTTTGTTATCATTCTCTGTCTCCACTTGACTTTTTTATTTGATTTCTCTGACCTTTAAATCATAACCTGTTAAGTAAAGCTGTTTGGCTTTACTCCATGTTTAACTTGCAAGGATTCTGTCCCTCTCCCCAGCAGTCATTGCCACAGTTTATTTTGAATAAGGACCATGTGCTAAATATGTGTTAAACTTTTTAAGCAAGGTTAAGCACCGAGAGAAATTGTGGAAAAATCCAAAACAGAGCAGCTCATCTTCAAATATTCTTGATTTGTCCACATAAAAGAAGAAGCAGCCTCCCCCACCCTGCGCCACTTCAGACACTAATCTGGTGGTGGATCCATGCTCCATCTGGCTAGCTGCCAGTAGAGCAAGCTTCAGCTGCTTATCCATCATTCCCCAGTATCTCTCAGCTCCTAGGAGAGACTCAGGAAGCTTGTCCGAGTCCAGACCAGCCAATACCTCCTCTGGGTGGCTGTGTACTTGTGCTGCACCAGGAGAAGCAAGGAGGGAAGCACATGCAACCATGGAGAGAACTCTGAGGCTCTGTTCATATACTAGGGTTCTCAACTTTGCTACTGTTTGGGGGAGAGCTCAAGTGTTTCGCTCAGTGCACTACCTCTTTTCCATGCCTCCTCCCACTCTGCTGCTCTGTAACACTGATACAATAATATTAAAATAAAATGTGGGTTGTAAGACTGGAGTTGAGTTAGCTTCACCATCTTTTTTCCGGATTCTCTTGTTTCAAAGCATAAACTTCAATTCTGAATGGATCCAGTAATGATAGATCTTCATGGCTCAAGATGTTCTGCAGATCTCAATCACTTCCTGTTCATGCACGAATCACTTGCCAGCCCATATTTCAACGAAAAAATTTGCTTTTTTTTTTTTTTAAGACTGGAGGAGCAGATACAGCGTAGCATCAGCCATGGTCAAAGTCCCTGGATTCAAGGCTCAAAACCTTCCTTACAACTTCAAACAACATAAGATTTTGACACTATCAAGCCCCAAGGGGTACCTTATCCTCTATGTATATAGAGGTATCTATGTACACTGAGAAAGGTGCAAGGAAGTTTAACTTTCCAATAACTGGACAGTCTTCTTGATATGTTGTACCATCTTCACCTGCCTGTCCGTCTATCTTTCAGCTCTTTCTCTGGTACAAACATGCATGCATACATATTTTAGTCTCAGCTGCTTTAGCACGCAGGGGGAGCTCTCTCCTATCACATAGCCCACATTCCTTCCTTCTCTATGGGGAGCAATTTTTTCACTCGAAATAACTGCCTGAAAACTGCTGTGCAACTGCATGCTTTTAATGTTCCCTTTTCAAAAACAGAAGTTGAAATCTGGCTTCTTTAAGCAAGAGCTGCAATAAAATAAGGCTGCATCCTTGTCTGTTAGAATTATTGATTGGCTATGGAAGGGGACCATCTAGCTTCAACAAGCGATGCTACTTAAGAAATTATTTCCCCTCATAGGTCAACATCTTACTCTTTCTCTAGAAACCTCATCTCTTTGAGGGGTGGGATTATTTTTGTTCAGCAGAATGATAGAAAATAGGACTGGAATGGATGGTGGGAGGTCACCTGTTTCAGTATCTCAGGGAAAATACTGGAGTATATCTTTTAACAGCGGTGAGTCCGTACTAGGGTACTCATTTTTAAGACTGTGTGTAAAAATATTCAAGAAGGAAACTATTCTCTATGAAGTAATTAGTTATCTAGCAATGGAAAACAGTCTATAAAATCTAAGTTAGAATACTTTTCGGTGTTTTAAAAAAAAAAACCCAGCTTGTTCAGTGTTTTTTGTAAATACTATTCCAAGTAAAAATTATGCTGTATAGCATTTTTCTGCTCTTAGCAGTCATTTTCCTTTCCACTCAGAGGAAGATCTTAACGGGTTTTGCATGGGTAGTTTGGAAAGTTGGTTGAGCAATAACAAAAGCTGCTCTAAATTTTTGAATTCTTTATCACAACTTCAACGTGAATAAACTCTAGACTGGCATCAGTTTTGCTGAGAGCATCTCAGCACCCAGGAAGAAGGGCAAGAGCAAGACCGAACACTTGTCCTCTGAAAAACTGTAAAAAGCAGGAGCCAACTCTCCTCTAGCTGCCCCTTTTGCACTAGACAAAGTGAAGGTGACTTCTTTTTAAGGTGTACCTTACCACATCTCTCCATTATAACTGTAACTAGGCCTGTTTCACTGCCTTTCTCAGTCCACAGGGAATATATAATGCAATAAACAACAAAACCTTTGTAGTCCTGTTCAGTGCCACTGGCAATACAGTGAAGCAGATACATCACCTGTGCCAGATTCACTCAGAATAGGGTGAGGTCTGAACCAGCAACCCGTAAGTATCCCTGCCATACTCACTACACACTAAATGTATAAAGCAGTAAGCAACAAGGTGCTAAGGAGTCTCTTGGGTTTGGATGCTCCATATCAGAAAGCCACTTCAAGATCTCACTGCTTTGCTACACTATACAATATGTGCTTATTTTCAGGCCAGTTTTATTCAGTTTATACCCATTTCTTCAGGGTTCGTGTTGTCCTTTAGTCTAGCTTGTTTTCTGCCTAGTTCTTTACTAGTTTAATATATTTTTTAAAAAGCAACTATACTGTGTTCAAGCCTTCATTTTTCTAAACTAAGCAAGATACGTTCTTCCAAATGCTGTAGGTATAGACTCTTCCACCTGCCTGGTCAGTATAATAGCACTTTTCTGTGCCAGATCAGCTTACATTCCTCTTGCTTGAGCAGCGGTGATGTAAATGATACAAAACATCATGCCTAACACCTACTGGAAATACTTCACTGAATGTGTGATAAGATTTTGGTTTTTCACTTCACAAATCTTTCCCATTAGATTTCAGTTAGTGAGCTCTGTATTTCTGACAGATGCATGTTATTTTCCCATAAATAAATTATTTTGGACATTGCATTTAATTTTTTTTCTTTTTTTTAACTCCACTCACCAATTACATTCTTTCTTTAGGATATTTTGCTCCTGTAGTCTTTCAGTTTTTTATCATCTACAGCTTTTACTAGCACACACCTACTTTTTGGTGCCGACTTAATTAACAAAAATTCTACTTGAGTTCCACATCCAGTTACATTCTCCCCATTAGTTTTTCTTCAATAACTGCCAATGTCCCCAGTAGCCACTTCCTTCCTCACAATGTAATTCCTGTAGTATTAGTGCTTAAACTTCTCCAGTGTAACTTGCACATTTCCAGTTGTTAGAGGTATCTGTTATGGAATTCTGTATTTCATGAGTCAGCTGGTTTTGATTTCTGAGAGGAAGAATATCTGGTCTGACCAATATGAACCCAGGAAGATCTTTGATTTTCCATCTCATTTTTAGCTTGTATCCCACCTGCCATCTTGCCCTTGCTCCTGTATTTATCATAATCTAGACACTTCAAACATTCCTTTACCATTGCCACCCTAGTTAAATTATCTAACTTATCTCTCTCCTTAGCAATCACATTTTTTCTTAGTTCTCCTGTTACTTAATTGTTTTACTATTTATTCTTGTTCCTTTATGAGATTTAACTCAGCCCGTATTTTGGCAATTCTCAGTTGATCCCTCTACTTTTTGACCTGAAAAACATGGCTTTCCCTTCAAATATTGAAATACCTAAGAAAATCTTCTATCATTGCATTACAAAGAAAACCAAACGAAACCCAAAAACAACTATACGTGCTCCAACTATAGTTCACAAAATCTTCAAACTCAGCCAAATCAAAATCAATTTTTGCTGGGACTCAGTTTAGCATCTCTTTTGCCCAAGGGCTATTTCCCTGCCAAGTTGCTGCTTTTGCTCCCACCCATTTCAACATTCTTCAGACAATTCAAGATTCAAGTATATATGAGTCCAATCTGCATTTATATAAAGATACAAGGTAGAAAAAGAAGTAATACCACTGATCAAATTCTAATACAACATGCTTTGAAGAAGAAACATTTCTTTCCTCTGGTTCTATCCCTAAACTTCTAAGGAGACTGTTTCAGGTAAGTGTGGAAAGGAAAGAAGTGCTACAGAGACATCTAGAGACATCTATTTTCAAGACAAGTAGTGGGTTTTCTGCTCTGGCTATAATTAATTTAGCCAATATTCTTAAAGACCATTATGCAACCAAAGCATGAGTTGTTATACCCAGAGTTGAGAAATCACTGTAGTATACTTGCAGTATTCATGTGGCCTAGAGGTTTCCACAAGTAAAGTCGTATTTTTTTAGAATAGTTATATAAACAGTAAATCCCCTTTGAACAGGAGAGATTCTATAAGCAGTTCTCTATAATGTTACTATCAACATCATCAATCCCTTCTCTTTGGGGAATTTGGATGTGATATGAAAGTTGTGTTCCATAAAATGAAAACCAAAAGAGCTCCTTACAACAGCAGTTACCACACTTCACTTAGGTAATCCTAGACCATATTAAACGCTGTAGTTTCTAGCTTCTGTACCACTAATTTTGCTCTTTAGCCCTGAGCATCCAAATAAGAATCTGTTCAGGGTCATTTTCCATGATATATGCTGCATTCTAGTCCTTGATTCCTGTAATGTTTGAACTAAGCAATAGGCAAGTTTGTAGATCCGAACTGCAGTACAGGAAAACATGTTTGTACTAAAAGAAAGTGGTAGGAGGGTGAGCTTCTAGGCTGGGCAACAAAGAAAAAAAAAAAAAAAAAAACCAAGAGGGGTGAATACATCTGCAGGACAGGTCTAGTCCAGCATCTCTGTTCAGAAAGATTGTGTTGCCTATAAGGAGTTAGCAGCTCTTACAATTACATTGGCACACCACCTTGGAGAGGTGAGAAGTAACAGTCTGTAGTTAATTTGCCAGCAACTGGTGTTTTAGAAGAAGCCTGGATTTTATTAAAGGCCTTGGCTCAGGACAGCAAACAAGACTGGTTCAAAGCCTGTCTTTAATATCAAGTATCAAGGTTTCTGACTGTCTGAAAGAAAGGCTCTTGAAAAGGACTGGATTACTACAGACCATTGAAAAACCATGAGTAAGGTTTCTCAATTAAGAATGCAATGCTAATTAGTCTTTTTGGGTCAGCCTGGGTGGGTTGGCTAATTAGCAAAAGTAATATACCCATGTGATTGGCCTGGAGTGTGGGTGAGGTTCCTGGAAGCACCAGGTGATATCTGGTGAAAAAAAGGATGTGTGGGTGGTAAAATCAGGACAGCTGCATTCAGTGACTAGAGAGGGGGAAATACATCTTCAACAGAAAATGCACAAAGGCTCTAAACTTTCAGAACGGTTGAGGTAAGGATTAGCAAACTTCTATGAAGTTGATCGAAAGCTTAATTTAGGATAAAATAATTTCTTTCTAAGATGGAGAGATATGTAGGTTGCATAAGTACTGCTGTTGTCATGTCAAGTCAGTGGTGTGTGTGATAAAACCCAAGACCATTTCAGTGCGAGAACAAATGGCAGATTTGCTTCAGCCTCAAGGCATGGAGAGGCCTTGCAGATGTTCTTTTAACATTCAAGTAGGTGTGAATTTAAACTGCCAGCCTGTGTTTTCTACTTCTAAATAAAAGATGAGTTTTACCTACATAATCTTTTCCTTTTGTTTTAGTAGAAAAAATAGCAACACCCATATCCTCCCTAGTCATCCTCTGCCACTGCAGAGAACTGTACAGATTGGTTTATGTCCCTTTGTAAGTCTAAGAAGTCTAACACACTGCAGTTGTAGTAAAGTTATAAAATGTTATGCGTGCTTTCTAACAAAAGTCATATGATCTGTTTGGTCCTCCAGACAGAAACTCTTGGACGCCCTCAGGCCCAAGTACTCGCCCTTGCCCGTGAGGCAGCTCCCTCCCTGTGCCCCACCACACCACCAAAGGCGTGTGTCTTCAGACTCTGCCCCACGCCACCCCAGAGCCCTGCAGGCACAGGGGAGGTGCCAGGTGCATGGAACAATGGCATGGGAATATGAAAGGAGTTGGCTCCTCTAGGGCAACTTTTCAAGGTTTCCGCTCTGGGCTAATTTCCCCAGTATCCAAGTTGTTACTGATGTAAATGAATATTGTTCCAGTGAGCTCCAACGCATTATACAGAGAGGATACCACAAATACTTAACGTTACTGAAACATGCATAGGATAGAATGTCAGCTTTTACATGTGGTTCAGAAAATTAGAGGAAGGAGAGAAACAAAACAGAGAAGACTTTAACCCACACTAAAGCACTTTAAAGTGTTCTGATGCCTGTGTCTTAAGAAATTCTCTTCTTTTCTACATATCCTCATCCTTAAAATGATGATTACCGAGAACTATGTAACTGGGTCAGTTAATATAAGGATCAGATTTTTTTCTTCATTCATTTTGTACGTATAATTTTTACTCCTCATTTGGTCTTCTGAAGGTTGGTTAACTCTGAATAATTAGAGTTTTGGACCTGTCCTATGTCCTTTTATTTATGTAGTTAAAACAATTTGCAACAGCTGCGTACGATAGAGTGTCGTTGTCTTGTAACATTTAGAAAGTGTAACTTCTAGATTGCTGTGCAGGAATTCACATCGCTATGAGTAAGATTTATTTCTATAGTTCTAAGATCAAATACAAATCCATCAGAACAAAACAGTAAGCTTTGCAAGAAACATGTTTAATTAATTTTACATTTACTATGTAATATATTCTAGGATTTTTCCCTCTTGACAGATGGCAACTTGATTTCTGGATCCTTAAAAAACCCCATGCTATTATGTCCAATGATTTAACATATTTCACTTTTCAAAATATTAGAGATGGGCCTAAGACAAAGTTTGGATTCAAATACTAATGTTCCCAGAGGGTGTTCTGCTCCAAGGTTTTGGTTCAGGCCCATCTTTTCCTCTCGACAAGTATATATTTGAAAAGGATACTGCCAAATAAATCTCCTGTTTTGAAAAGTTAAGTATTACATGTGTTTCTAATAACATGTCAGATGGAGTAGCATGAAGTAATTTCAATTATTTTTATTATTTGTCTGTGGTTTTTGCTTCCTTCTTTCATTTTGCTTAGCAAAACAGCTAACCTAGAGTAGTCCATCTCCCTTCCCATTTACAGTCAGCAAATCAAAGTGAAACTATCACAAGCAAAAAATCCTGCTGTGCTAGTGCTTTCAGATAAAAGTGAATGTAATTAAAAATAAATTATTTCTTAAATTACACAAAGGTATCTGTTGAAGTCAGTTTTCTATTCAGTCTATCCTAAAAAAGAGGGTAGAAGCAATGAGATACAGAAAAGTCATTCAAGGTGCTAGGAACTGAAGGAGAAAGACCATACACAAATGGAGGTAAGATTTGAGAAGGCACTCCTTATATCATGATCACATGCTGCAAAGGGAAAACAATTTTTTTTAAGAATTCAGCTTTGGATTAGTCCAGGATTCATATATCATGTCAGACAGCAACTAAATTAGAAAATGTTATCTGGAATAAATTAAAAGTATATGTTCGGCCCCAACTAATAAAGAGATTTCTAATGAAAATGAAGACAAGTTAGTGGAAAATTGGAGCTAAGCTACTCTAATTTTTTTTTTCTCTTCTGTTTTCAAATGTATTTTCCAGAGCGGATCACTAAAGGAGCCAGAGCCAAACAAAATCCCACCTCAGCGACCACCACCTCAAGGTTGTTTACAGTACATTCTCGACTGTAATGGCGTTGCAGTAGGACCAAAACAAGTCCAGGCTACTTAGATAATTGAGACTAAAAGCAAGGGTTAAAGCAAAAATGAAAAAAAGAAAAGAAACAAACACAGAATCTTAAAAGCAAACATACCAGTTTTGTTCAATTTTTGCATTGTTTCAGTGCTGACCTGGACTGTGTTTTTTCTATGCAGTGTCAACTATACTGTCTGGTTGTTTACTTGTTCATGTCTGTGCGTGTAATGCTTACCTACCTTTCTCTGTAAAATTTGTGATTTCAGGGCTGTTGTCAACAGTGTACAAAGAATGTGCCTCTTTAGAGCCCAGTGCAACTGTACATTATGGATGGTTAGACAGTATTTTTTGAGTATTATATATCGTCAAGTAAAATACCACCGAGGTTCAAATCTAAATACTTTTGCTTACTCTGTGAGTGTGTGCACACTGTACTCATAGCCTTTATTTTTTTGTGCGTGTGCATGACTAATAGGTAGGTGATCCAGATATATTTTTAAAAGTCTAGATTAGAATTTGCTAGTGAGGCTTTTTATTTATAATTTTATAAAGTTTGTTAACATTTGAGTTTTACTTGTACACAAGGGGAAGTCTAATATTTCAGTGACTCCATAAGATACAGTTCTTCCCAAGGAGTATTTAAAATATCTTCTATTTTACATACTGGTATTCATATTTTTAGTAATTCTGCATTAAATTATTAGCTACAAAGCTATGTAAATGGGCCACCTATGTGCAATATTTCAGTGGAAGTGTGAATATTTAATGTGTCCTATTTCAATTAAGTAGTACTTTTGTTGTCATTCTGAATTAGTAATCTATGGAGATTTTTAATGAAAACTCATGCAAATACTTTCAAAAATCTTATACTTACCTAAGAGTTAAATCCCAGGTTATTTGGTGAGAAGTACCTCAAGGACTGTTAAACTTCCTGTAAGAGCTCATTTTTTTCAAATACTGAGATGTTAGGAGATGGTAGACCAAGGTACCTTTAACCAGCTAGGGATCTTGCCCTTCAATTAGAATGCAAGACAAAAATGTCAGCGCTTTTCTTTACCAACTCAGGTCTACTATTTTAAACTTAGAAATATCCAGATAGCTATAAAGAAAATTCCGTCCCAGCGTTATCCACGTAAATAGGGTTTATAATAATTGCTTGAAATCAAACATGCAGAAAGGCTTGAGAAGCCCGACAACTGCTAGATTTTCTGTAGGTAAATTATTTGTGATTTTTGCGTAACCAATTTATAATGTAATATTACAAGAAATACACAGGCAAGCAGTTAATCTGTTGTGAGATATCTAGGCTAGAATCACAAGCTACCCACTGCTAGCATACCATAAAGCTTAGTTGCAAGTGAGCCACAAAACTATAATTTTAATCTTGAATATGTACAAAGATGAGTAGTGGCCATTAGTTTAGTGCAAACAATTTTGTTTAAAGGGAAAACAGCCTTATGTTCTACTTCTGTTTTCCCTACAAACACTGGAAAAAATTATCAGTGAGAATCATCATTCTTAGTGTTTCTTTTATTTGTACAAGCTGGCTGGTAAGATGAGAATTAAGGTATGCATTATTAGCTATTTAAATGTTTGTGGTAAGTGCTACTGTTTACTACCTATCAGTAAATTACATGAATATTTTGCTTTAGTGATCAGCATTTGTCTGGGTCAGTGATCATTCCAATGATGGCATTGGCTATTTTGTTCTATATTAAGAAAATTCCACTCAGAATCAGGTTCACAGATGCTTACCTCCAGACACCATAAAAGTGAATAAACCATACTGCCCTGGGGTGAAGAAATGAATCTGATGATTGATTTTATTTAAAGCAGTTGGTATTTTTTGCATGTAGTAGTACAAGTATTCACAAGTGCTTTTCACACGACATTTGTGAGTTGTGTGTGCAAAGAAGAGATGGGTGTTTCAGATAGGATTTCAGCTTGTTGACTGTAAAGGATTTACAAGGGCACACACTATTACTACATACCACAGACAAGAAGCAAGCCAAAATGTCTCTCTGCATGTAAGCATGCTTAGGTGCAATATTGTGGGTAACAGGGAACAGATGTTTTACAGTGTAGGCTTAATGTTCAGTTTTGTTGAGTTATTTTTGGTAAAAGTTTCTTTCATGATTGTTGCCTTTTGTACAACCCAGCTGCAAGAAAGTGAGCAAATGCTGGAAGTGTGACAGCAGTATATCTTTTATGTGAAATATCTTGTACAGCTTAATGTGCAATAAAAGAAAGTTATATCTGTCTTCAGTGTAAAGTTTCTGGCATTCAAGCCTGTATGTACAAGTGGGGGAAAGAAACCTTTCTGTTTTTCAGTATTGAGTGAAAGGAGACTTAATAAGAAAACGATCCTTATTAAGATGTTGCAAGACCATGTTATCACCTTCAAATATTTCCTACAAAAGTGGTTCAAATTAATAAACAATGAAGGCACATTCCTTAACATACAGTACGTGCTATTTATCTTTCTACACCACAACACACTGCAACAACTGTATTAAAACTTATTGAAGCATTAGTACATGCTGTTCTCAGACACATACACTGGAATCTCATATAGTAAGTTCAAAGCTAACTATAATAGCAATTTAAAAAAATATTCATGTATTGCAGCAGTACTTCCAGATATGAAGGTTTTCTCTTAGAGACCTGAATAGATTAAGTCTTTTACTTGCACTAAATATCTATGCAAGACTAAAAATTCCCAAATGTTCAGAACATCTAGATCAGTTGTCTTCTATAATATTTACTGTTCAGCAAAGCTCTTATCCTGACTGAAACATTATACAAACAAATCGCTCAGAATTTCATCCTGTCCTTTCTTCTCCTTAACTCAGATGTCCTGTGTGCCTTGTCACATGCAAGAATAAAGATTCAATTCTAACAACTATCAGCCCAGAAATCCACATTCAGACATCTGATATGAGATAAAAGCAGCATGCCCACTGATATCTGACACAGCAGTATTTCAGTCAGAAAGCAGAAAAAACAACCCTGTATGATGATGTAGCATCTTTCAGCCGTGGATTTCACAACCTAAGTCTCTACTACACATTGTAGTTTCACACTTGATGCAGTATTTTGCCAGTATACTTCCCTCTCAGTGGGAAGATCTCCTTCGTAAAGAATTAGTAATGACTTTCTTGTGTTTCTTGTAATATTCTTGACATTTCAGTAAGGGTTAAATAAGTTATCAAAATACTTTAAATTAGCCAGAAAGTTTCAGTATGAAGTTGTTTTACTGCTATAAGAGTGAATCTAAGAGGAATATTGCAGAAATAATTTCAAAACTTGGAGGACCAAAACTGCAGTACCTACACAGAAAATAGTAGCTGTATTGCTGAAATAGATATTACTGGTGAATTCAATTCTCTTGCAGCCTCTCCTTGAGCTAGGCCAAAATTGTAACTCCATTGATTTGATTTGAAGTCAGTACCGCTACTGCTGGGATAAATTTGGTACTTCTTAGCAATTTTAAGGATGAATCATAGGGGCTCCAAGCAAGTTACTAATGTACCAACTGTGATTAGTAGTATTGACTACATGAAACTGCAGTCCATATTAATATACTTTTGCCTCAAGAGTAGAATTAATCACATTCAAGCATTATTTTAAAGTGTTGGATATGAAATCTAATAAGAATTCTTTGATACTATAACATTATGAAGTTTTTCTTGTACTGAACCTAGGGGGCCCAGTGCAACCCCAAGGAATGCAATCACAAAGCCAGGAGCCATTGCAGCCACAGCGTATGTACCCCCCTGGGCAGTCAGCAAAGCCCTCAACTTCCCAGCCACAGCGTCCGCCTGGACCCACAACTCAGCAGCCACGTCCCCAGGCTCAAGGTCCTTCCAGCACCAGGTTATCAAAGGAAGCAGAGCCACAGCCACAACCACAGCCACAGCCAGCTCCACAGCCAGCTCCACAGCCTGCTCCACAACAGAAGCCTCAGTCTCATCCACAACTGAAGTAAGACTTGCTTTGTCCATTTTCTTTTCTCCTCATAACCCAGATTTTGTTGTTGTAACTGTAATTTGACAGTTGGTCTAATGTTCAGAAAGAAATATACTTATCTTCTCAGGTCTAACATGAGGTTAAAACATTTCAAAAAGCTTATTCTCTGTTTATGATTAGTAAGACAGTATCGTTAGTTATAGCCTAAGCACTACACAAGATTTCATTTATTAGTTGTGCAATTTCTGCCCCAACTAGGGCTCAAAACTCATCTTTCTCATATTTATTTTCTCCTTTTCGTGTCACTGACTCATGATCTGGGTGTGCTGTAAGCCTGCACAGAAAAGAGGAAGTCTTATCTATTTAAACTTTTAACCTTGCAGTCACTCAGACAACAGATTCCAGTTTCAAAAGGCCTATCTCAGAAACAATCCAAATGAACACGCTAGACAGTGGCTGCCAAACTGTGTTTCTTTATGGCCGCGCTTCGTTTGTGGTTATACACTGGCTGTACGGCACCCGCGATTCACACAGGCCCTCCCCAGAGAAGACTGCAGGACTCGCACGGAAAACAGTCCCTAGTTCTCTCACTGGTGGAAGATCCCTTAACGCACAGCACGCTATTGTTGCTGTATCTAGTCAGCCACGTGCTACGGTAAAGAATATGGAAGGGTCTGTGGCTATATCCGTCCTCACAGCTTAAACCCAGTGAACAGAGAACATGGGGAAGGTATTAGCAATGGTTTGCTGCTTTTCACATAGCGATCCTGACACACACTATTGCCAGTAGAGTCATAGACACTTTCTACTTACTTTGGTAAGTACAAAGGCTGGCATGTAGTCTTTGTTTTACCCAAGTAACACAGATCCCCTTTTTCCACCCACTCATATGCTAATATTGATGTGAACCAATTCATTGGAAAAGATGTGTTAGGTGACAATATGCAAAGATGACAATATTCTCCTTGCTTTCCTAGGACAGTGAATTTCTTTATTCTGTTTTATAATCATAAAACTCAATTCATCCATTATTTAAGTATACATAGAGAATAGGGAGGTCAATTTTCTTAAGCGAGATGGAAGACTCTAAACTACTTTGAAAATTAACTTGTGAACTTCTGACATTTAAGAAAAACAGTTAAGAACAGGTACAGAAATGTATCACATAATTTTTCAGCTTTCTCCCTTTCCTTTAGTTCTTTGTTCAAATCTAGACTCAGTTTTCTTCAAATAGAAGAGGATAGTCTGTATTTAAACTAAAATAAAAAAGGAGAAATCAAAGTTTTTGAGATGCAAGCTGTAATAAGAGTAGTTTTTCTAACTTTCAGGAGGCAATTTTAGGTCCACACCAAGACTCAGATCTCCTGCCTGTAGGATTGACTCTATCTATTTGCATGTGTATGCTTTGTATTCACCCACATGCTGTTGCCTAACCTGTATGTACATGTTATTAATCTGTGAATAAATATTTAATTAGGCTACTTATTGTGTTACTAATCAAGTCAAGTGCTGCTTCCCACCCTCCCTCTTTCAGTGAGTACAAACAAACATTTATCAGTCTATTCTCATTAGCACAGCTATAATTTATGAAAAACCTAAAATGCCTGTAGCACTGTTTGCTGTACATTATTAGTTTAGAGGTAGAGAAGTTGCAAACCATGAAGAGTATAAGACAATCTAAACAAGAAAAACGTTTCAGTTTTACTATAGCCAAAACTGAAATCCTACTATTGTACTGAGATCAAAATGGAACCAGTTAACTAGTTTTACTAATGCATGGATGTCTTTGTAAAAAGATGATAACTCATTAATGTTTTCTATTTAAATTCAAGCCTAGTTTTTATATATTATTTTATCTGACAAGTCATGAGTTAAAGTTTTAAACTTCAGATATTTTCCTTCTTGTATGTTATTTTATTCATGCTTACAGAAACTTACACCATAGTTACATGATAGCACTAAAAACAGAATAGCATTGCTAGACTAAGTGCATGTAGACAAGAAGAATTATAACTGATTTGGGCAATTTTTTTAAAGATATAAAGCGTTATTAGTCCTCCATTAAGGATCAAATGTCCAATATGTATATAGAGAGAGAGTACCTTACAACTTCAGGATTCATTCTTCAAACTCTTGCCAATATACCTGATTTTTCTTTGTGCATAACTGTTTGCAGCCTTCACGAACACTGTTATTAATCATCCTGTGTTGGGTGGTGATTTGGATTTAGCAGGCAGGCCCACTTTTTCCTTGAGTTCTCCTTTACATCATCCAATTTACTGGAATACAATGTTTCAGATCTGTAAAAAAACCAGTGTGTTCTCTAAGGAAAAGATTATCCTACTTCTCAAATCAAAGTGCAGAAGGAATGTGCTGTGTTGCAGCAGCTCTGTATGCTACATCTAACTATATTGCTGGTGTTGAATGTCCCTTTTGTTCACATGCAAACTGTCTACATCTCATGGACATTTTTCTTTTTCTCATAATTTATACTAGTTATACATGTCTGGAAGCTTGTAGACAATATGACCATACAAAACGTGTTGCATTTTTGTCTTGCAGCAAGTCGCAGTCTTTGACAAATGCCTTCAGTTTCACAGAATCATCCTTCTTCCGATCATCTGTGAATGAAGATGAAGCAAAAGCTGAAACTATTCGAAACTTGAGGAAATCCTTTGCTAGTCTTTTTTCTGATTAGCCAGCTTCATCTAAATGCACCTAGCATATAGTCTAAAAATTACGTGAATGTTACATAGGTTTTGTTTTCCCTGTGACAGTACCCTTCTCTACTGTGCTAACTGTTGTATTAAGCAATATGTTAAACATAAAAATAAAAAAAAAAAAAGGAGGACTTTGATGAGATACCATTCAGGAACATGTATAAAAATCTGTAAAGACAGAAGGGTTCCATTACTAACACAGAATGTCGAATTCTAAGGTCCTTATCCATTGTAATATTGTGGCCTTACTGTGACTAAACTATATAATCCTATTTGAGACTCCTTTGTAGAATTGTGTTAATAAAGCATTGAGTAATGGGTTTCTCCTTGCTTTACCCATTTTCAATGCATTGCAATGCATGTGTATTTTGTGTGTAAATGTTTTGTACTGCAGAAGTATAGTCTTGACTTGTTGTTGCCTCCAAACTTAGGAGGCAATTCACACTGACATTCTTGTCAAGCCACATAAATAATGTGAGCAATTGAAGCAGTTTCTTCCTCCTTATACAATCTTTCCATCAGCTGGTTGTAGACTTCTGATGTATTGCTGAGAGTTACCAGTACACTAACTTAATGTCATAAATAGAGTGTATATGTACTACTGTATCACCATATGTCTATTTAAATTTATTTCCAAATTGTAACCATAACTGGGTTTAGTTGCAAAGAATATGCATGATGTTACCCTTATTTTTGTGAACACCTTCTAATAAATGTAAAGTCCCATGCCTGATTTAAAAATGTCTTCTACAAAGCTTGTTTCAACATCTATATATTGTCTATTTTGACTGATATCAAAAGAGTAGCTTTATGATTATAAAATATTTGACACAAACCACAACTGTAAGAAAATAAACTATCACAAATAATTCCCTTTTTGAATCAGCAGCATAAAAATTATAAATTATAAGAATCACATTTACATTTTCTAATATGTTACATATTTTAAAAATATTTCTCTAACTTGCGAAAACAGGATTGATCCCAGACTTTGAGGTAATAGCAGCATTTTTTAAAAATTATCTAAAACAAACTGAAGTTCCTTAGTAATCTCTAGACTATCAATTTCCAAATGATTATCATGTCATTCTGCCTCCCATGAATTACATGCAGCAATATTCCTTGCCAGGAAACTGCTAACAGGGGAAACAAGAAAAAATAACTGTAATATTAGCATGTCTGAGTGAGAAAACGAGCAACACAACGTTAACTTAACAACCCTATGGGATTTGTAATGGGTTTGTAGAGACATATCTATTTGCCTCAGAAATTTTACCTCCTGTAGATCTGACAGTTTATGAAATCTAGGTAAATCACAGTCACCATTTGATGACATAAGTCCTTGCAGAGTTTTGGATTCCTTTGGGTGAAGAGCCTGGCTTTGGCCAGGAGGTTGGCAATGAAGTATGGAAATATTAATCTCCGGTGATGTCAGAATTCAGTTTGTACATTAGCATCTGATAGGTCTCTGTTTGTCAACATAGTCTAAGTTGATGATCTTAGCATAAATATTTCCTGAAAAGCAGGCATGTCCAACTCACTCACAGGCAACACAACTGACATCCTTTTTGGACTGACAATGAGGACTGACTCAATATCAGAGTAGAACAATCATGCCTAGAACAATGCTTTCCTCCAGGTTAACACTAATGTGATTTTATGGATCAGCATTACAAACGTTAAATACATAGCATTGCCCTCTATAAGATGGAATCTCAGTCCCTCTGTCTGGCATATGACCTTCATCTTTGTGGAGCAGCCCTCAGAGTAGCCCTCTTACTGAATTAATGACAATTCTCTTTTTTTTCCAAGAGGAAGGTTCTGTGTACAGAAACCTGTAGTTTAAACGATGAATTCTGTGGCAAAACAGAATGCTTTAACTGTTAGTAGCTTTTATTAGTTCATAAATATCAGCTATACTTTGATTTTTTAAAGTTTTGTCCCCCTCCTGCCCCCCACTGGATTGAAACACCCTTCACTGGGCTGCAATAACCACCTTGAGCAGTCATAGAGCCTTTCATGTCTGAGAAGCACTTTACTTTTAGATTAGAAAGATTAATCAAAGTTGCTAACGCAAATTAATTACTGCTACAGAGAAAGCATAGTAATTATGCATAGTTTGGCATGGTTCATGATTAGTACATGCCTAGTTTCAGCAATATTTAGTACAATATGAATTACAGGTAGTTCATTAGTCCAGGCCCCAGATTTCGACTTGAGGCAAAGTTTCTCGCTCATATAAAATTCCCTCCCACTTCTTCCTGGGAGAAAACGGGTTTCACTACAGTCTTTGTTTTACCATCTGGAACAAAAAAAAGAAAGAAAAGAAAAGAAAAAAGAGAGCAAGATGATGCAATCAAATCTGCATGGTGTATCCTCCCACACAATGTACATAACACATTGCCTCTCCACAATGCCAAAACTTCTTTATACCTCCAAGCGTGCTAAAGCGTGTCACATGCAAGCTGCTGCATGCTTATGTTCCTTATGCAGTGTTTCATGGTTAAGACATTTTTAAGCAATCTATAACACATCTCCAAAATACTAATCAGAAAAGAGGAGTTTTTATAAAAGCATTTATTGCCCATTTTGGCTTACTTCATTAAGTAGATTGTGCTTTGAATTCATGTGTAAGCTCTAAATACCCAGTTATCCAACATAATGCTGTCCAGGGTTGCATAAACGGTAACACAGAAATAATCAAAGTGTCTGTGGTTGTTCATCGTTACAAACATTAGCCTAGGAACATAAGGTCTGTACTTCATTTGCACCTTTTCCATGCAGATGCAGCTTATGATGCCACAAGTTTCTATGCCCAACACTCCACCTTTTTTCATCTTTCACTTACAAATCAGGATAATATGAAATCTACAAGAGCTACTAATCAAGTGTAGTCTTAAGATTGAGATGGAGCCATTTTCTGACCATTAGGCCTGAAGCCAACTCAAAACGCTGAAGCAGATTTCAGGAGATTATAATTATGGACAAAGTGACTAATCTAGCTTTGAAACAACCACTAACTCTCCAGTAAAAATTAGTCAAAACAGTACTAAGGTACTTTGTAAATATTGTGTTTACTTTGTATACTTCCTACTCCACAAGAACAAAGTCACTTCTCTGAGCCAATGTTGCCTCAATGAACAGATCACATACAATAAAGCTCCTATTTACAAAATTGAAAAAGTCAGTGCATATTGTCTGCGCATTGACATGGTTGTTGACAGTATTTGGTTGAATACTACAAATAAATTTCCTAGCAAGCTGTCCATCAACAGCAGCTTCCAGTGAGATTGGGTAGGATGCAGGTGGCTGAGCAAGTCCAACATAGCTATGTAATGCCTTTTTAGATCTCATATCACAATGCCTATCTTGGTAATCGAGATAGATAGCCCCACAGGGGTTGGCAGGTATGCTACAGGATCTGTGGGAGACTGGGCTACACTAAAATGGCAGTGGGAGGCTGGGCAGGATGCACAAAGGCGCTCTAAAATGGCACTAGTTGCCAATGTTTGGGGCTGAGTTTCCTTTTGTGTCTGGACACTCAGCTATCTTATCCTTTGTAACCATTCTGGCATGGATTTAGAGGCAACTGATTACTGACTCAGAGTAATTTAAGAAAGATGATCTTAACTGTCACATAAGCCAGCACAAATAAATTTAATTCTGAATGACAATAATGCCTCCAACATGGAAATGCTTTTTATTAGATATACACTTCTAAACAAGCAATATTTTTTTTCTTTAAGAAGTTTTTAAAATCTCGTATCAGAAGTTTCAAAATAGTTACCTAAAATTAGTAATTCGTTTTCCAAATGCATATTTAGTCATGTAAATAAGCAGCCAAATTTGCAAAATCCTGTTTCCCTTATTTCCTCTAATTCCTCCTCATTTTCTAAGGAAGAATATTCCACCTCAAGATGACAGTTTACATTATGTTTCATGAAACATTGATTTGTTCATCTGTAGTGAGATTCTTAAAGCTCAAAAAATAAATCAAGAAAGAATGCAAATAAAATTTAACTTTTTTAAAAAGAATTCAAATAATGTCTAGAGTATCAAGTGAGTTCTTTAAATTTAAAATAAGGCAAAACAACAGAAAGGCTATCCCCCTATTTCACTTCAAGATAGTCCAGGAGTAAGAGACATGTTTTTTCCCCACAGATTATGTTACAAAGAATTAGAAAGAGGATACAATTTTTTTAAAGTAAACAAAAGTTTTAAAATTAAAAAATTAAAATTTAATTTTTTAAATTTAAAAAGTTTTAAAATTTTAAAAAGTAAAAAATAAAAAAGCAGATTTTGTATTTTTTACTGGGACTGGAGTTTTGACTTATGTTCTCAGTTGCATTGCTCAGAACTTCCAAGGGTGAATGTGGTGTTTTAAAACTGATCCACTTCACATTACTCAACATTTAAGTTTCCCAGTACAGGATATGGAGGAGAAGCTACCTAGCGTTATGTCTAAATCTTTACTCTATAAAAGTGATGGATGGCAACAGGATAACAGATACTGGGTAAAATGGAAGCTAACCCAACAAGACCAAGAGTGGATTAATTGGCAGCTTAACTCTTTACACGTAGTTTTTGTTAGCATTTTTCTCTCCTCCCAACCATTTCTACTTATTCACATGTGCCTGTTTTTCTGACCAATCCCAATCAGCCAAATTCTGCTTTAAGGATGTATAAGCTCTGAGGAGTAGCTGAGTTTTTGTTTAAAGGCAAGATTTTGAATTGCTATTATTGCCTTGTACTGATGTATGCTTCCTAACACCACAAAGATAGCCAGAGTAAGTAGTAAAAAATGCAAGCTGACTGTTCATGTTCTTCTCTTACTTTCTTAACTAAGAATGAAATTTTGATAAAAGATTATGTCAATTTTAAAAACACCTAGACAAGTAATACAAAAGAACTTTTGTCTATCCAGACAAGAAGGGGAAAAAAAAAAAAAAATAAAAGAAAGAAGTAGTGTATCTAGGCTGGTACTTCGCCATGTTTTAATTTGGGAGCTACCTCTCAAAAGCCTGTTACAAGTGACTGAGTGATGAGCACTTTTAAGAGGTGATCTACTATAGGGACTTAAAATTATACAGCTAGATCTGCTCCATCAGCTGCAGAATTACTGCAGTAGTGAAGAAACACTAGACAGTACTTTAGATGCATGAAACTAAAATTAACAAGAGCTGTGCTTCATTAGTATGCCATGTGCCCTTCTGAAGCCGTAGCAGAAAAGTGTGGTTTGTTTTTACTGTAACGTGGAACAGTGAAGATGATCACCTGAAGAATTAACGTGGACCATGGATGTTAGGTTTTTAGTAGTTCTGCTGTTAAGGAAAAACAGGATAAGCTGATGCTTCTTTGGATAAGCTGATGCTTCGTTTCCCGTGCTCCTCAGGTATTTCATGTAAAATTCTGCCATTTAAGCCTCCTGAAATTTTTGTTGTGGGAACCGGAGCAAAAATTCTTCAGATAATCAGAAGAAGATGTCAATGTGAGAGAAGAATATATTTATTTCATTCCCACCCACTGTAATAAAACGTGAGCATCTCACATCTTCACTCATAAAGTGCCTCCTCCCCTAAAGTTAGGAGGAGTTTTAACACACAAAGAAAGAAGGGCAAAGCATCCTTTCACTGAGTGCAGAATGCCATAAGCTAACACCTCACTTGCCAAGTGTGCTCGAACTGGAGATCTACTGTACAGATCTCTCCAACTGATGATTATGTAAATCTTCCAGATGGGCCCTTTAAACTGTAGATTACTATCCTGACTATATCTATCATCACTGAATACTTCATAGTTTTGGCTGGTTCAAGCCAGACTCCTGTAATCTCTGCTTTTTGCGTATTTCTCTTTCTTTGCAGCCCGCACTAACAATAGTGTCATGAGCATGGATATATCTTTATGCATGTTTTCCCCACATACACTTTTTTTTTCTTCAGTCACGCATAGCCTGAGACCACATACTCCACTGTCCTCATGCAGTAAGAAACATGGTGTGCTACTAAAGAGACTGCCACTAGAATTTAGTGTGCAGAAAAAATTCTGTTGCCAAGGTGCCATATCAGCTTGCAGTTTGTGTACGAGTTGTCTCGCACAATAGATCCACTGAACAGCTGAAAGTGCCAGATATTCTAGCTTAAGAACAAGGAAATGCTCCTTTCCTCCCCTCTCCTTGTGGGGAAATGGAAATTAGTCACTCCCTATCCACCAGCTGAACTGGGCTTAATTACTACATAGAAATGATAGTAAATCAGAGCTGTGCTGAGCTGCATGAGTTAAGTGTTTGTCTTGGTGACAATTTAAGTACATCAGTTATCAGTAAGTGCTGTATGCTTCATCTTAAGATGCCAAGGAAACTGGGTAGTGTTTCCATATAGAAGAGATTCTACCTCTGATATTGTTACTACACAATCCCAACCAAAGATTTTAACAGTCTTGAAAACGGGTGTTGCTAGCCGCATCCACTGCTATTTACTGTGAAAATGTCTTTTTTCATTGCTTGATGGAATTGCAACAAATTTGGGTATATGGAGGAGACCTGTAATTTAAAGGCCTCTGCCCCACCTGTTATGGGAATGTCTCTGAACTAGGATCAAGGAAGCATTCTTTTTCTTATTTAGATGTTTTTTGTCTGTTTGCAAGTCATGACTTAATCTATTAGAAAAGCGAAATGGTTGTTTTAAAAGTACAACGTCTCAATCTCTTTTCCCCTTAAACTCAGGTTCACTTACAGGTGAACACCATGCTATAATGTATATTCGTTTACTCAGCTTTGTTCTACAGCACATTTTTGAAGACATTAGCATTTTTCACACCTTTTTTTTTTTTACTAGAAAGGGAAAGCATGTGCATTGACTCTGGGCCATAGAGAGCTGATGTAATTTCATGGCAAGAAGACTCCTGCTGCCCTTAAGAATGTTAGTACAAGTTCTGAACTGACTTACCCTCCTCTGGAATAATTATGCATTCCACTCTGGCACATTTTATCATGCAATTCTCCTGCTTTGTAGATTACATGTCTTGAGGAGGTACAAAAGGGAAGAGCAAAGACTGTTTTATTTCTATACATGCATCTAACAAAATTATATATACACACACACCTCAAATAGTACTTTTAAATGTAAAATTATGTGAGAATTTACTTTACAGACTTATTTAATATGTACATTAAATACAGGTATCCTTTCATGCACCAAGGAGATGCAAGCATCTCTTGGGAGGAACACAGCAAGTATGGGGAAAATATATTGTTAAATTATAATTGAACAAGCTGCAACTTGTTCAGGTTAAACAGCCCACCCTCAAACTGCAAAAAGCCAAATTACGCCCTCAGCAACTTCTGAAAAGTAAACTGCCTTCAGTGGATTTCTGCAAATTTAACTGTCTAGAGTCTACAGCCACATCAGAATAAGTCTCCCTGATCTCAAAGATTAAGCAGTCCCCAGCCTAGTAAGTATTTGGATAAGAGACCACTTGGCAATTCCACATAGCATTAGACATTAGCACAGGATGCATTCATAGCTGAGAGCTTGGATGTGAGGGGTGCTCGCAACACCAGACTTACAGATATAGTAAATGTACCTTCCAAAGAGGTATTAGGATGAGTTTATCAGCCTACCTCTCTCTGACTACAGCAGAAGCCTAAAATAGGTTTAAAATAAACAAAAAAACAAACAAAAAACGACACCCCCCCCCCAAAAAAAAAAACCAAAAACAAACAAATTGGAGGCTGAAGTGGCCCGAGTTCTCGTTACAAATAGCAGATAATAAAAACTGAAAGAATGAATGAAAAGACTGAATTCAATCATCTGTTCTGAAAATTTAGGAACAAAATATAATTATGTCCAAGAAAGACTACAGACCAGGTCATTTTTAGACTGAAGGCATAAAAATGTATGTTGCTGGAGTCAGCAGAAGCATACTGGGAAATGGAGCTGCTGGATAGTTACTTGGACACTTGTCCTCCAGGACAAAGCCAGGAAGAGGAATTTTACTATCCTTACAGTAACTCTTTCAGATATGTTTTAATACATCTTCTTGAGGTGTAGGTATGCCAAATCAACGTTTCTTTTTGACCTTCAGTAGGTCACACATAAAACTTAGAAGGAGGGGAGCAAGTACACTGACCAGCTATGAACTCTGCATAGTGACCCATAAGGGATCTAATGTTTCATTTTGAACACTCCCTAAGCATTAATTCAGCTATTAAAAATCTCTGCCCTGTTCTGCAAAGCATATAGCATTCCATACTAAAAATTTCTTTAGACTGGTCAGTCATACTGAGTTGCAAAGTCTCTGTGTTTCTCTGGGATGGGCGGGTGGGGAAAATCTGTAACTGAAAAGGTTCCGAAAAGACCCACCATTGTTTTCAATTCTCATGTAATTCTGAACTTCAGAAAAACAAACGGGTCAGAACAGTAGCAGAGTGGATAACTAGGACTCCTGTACCTATCTAGGTATCTGAACTGCTGTGTTTAAAACTTACAATCCTTCCTACTCTCTACACACAAATCTTCCTTTTTAGTTGCTTGCTTCCTGTTCAAACCAAAAGTCAAATTTTCTACAAATGGGTCAGATTTATGATGGGGGGGGGTGGAAGGGGAGGAATTTATAGGGGCAACACGCAGACCATATACACAAAATGCAGATCTTAATTATTTTTATGCTTATTCTCCCCACTAGCACACTTAAGCCCTCATTATGATAAACATATTTTTCCACATTTTTAAAAGAAAAGCCAGAATTTCCATTAAATTGAAAAATAGCATGTTAAGTTACTAAATCGTACTGATGTTTTTTGTGCTCCCTCACACATATGGCTAGCTGAGAATGCATAGCAAGTTCAAGCTTGAAATGAATTTTTTTTAAGCAACCAGTATATAACACTAAACATGATTTAATAATGGAAAGACTGGCACAACCTTAAAGGAATATCATCAAGTAGGCAAGGTATGCTTGTGACTTATTATAAAACAGTTAAATCAAGTCGGAAGCATAATCCAGATTCTTTACATAATTATGGCAGAAGGGTGTGGAAGGAGGAATATCAATTATTTTTTAAAGTGGAGAACTTCTAACAGTAAAGCAAGCAATACATTGACCTCTCATTTCTCTCAACTCTGTGGAAGATGCATGTAACTTTCATTTATATAAATGTTATAGCCAACTTAAAACACCACATTTTGCTAACATTGGGTTTATTCCTTTGATGCAGAAGTTAATAAAATTTTTATTACAATTCTTACCAGGTCAAGCTTAACATTCTTAGGACAGTATCATCTCTCCTTAATCAAGCTAGTCATAGAAAATAAATGAAACAGCAGTGCTGGTCCTCGTTCCGTTGGTAACAAAACATTATTAAGTTAGCCACATACAGAAATTGCTTAGTTGTAATGATACAATCTGATATTATGTACGACATCAGAGAAATGACTGAAAATGGAGAATCTGTTGCTTTATAGTGCTTGTATTTACACTCAGTTAAAGCTCAGATAATCTCTGTTACAATTAAAAAGAGATTATTGTGGCAAACAGCACAAAATTAAGACTTCTAACTAGTGTTAAGAATTAAATACACATCAAAACATTAGAATAGTGTTCCGTATTTTAGAAGTACTCTGGATTTCTGTGCATAAGCCACCTTGCAATTCCATGGCAAAAGACTGTCGTTTCCTTAGATATTTGCCCCTTGCAGCCTCCCAAATTTTAAACCTTTATTCTTAGAGATTGGGACTAGAAAACAAAAATGTGATTTGTACACACGGGGTTAGGTCTGAGGAATCAACAGTCCTTCACAGAAGCTATTGAAATAAGAGGTGTGTCTGTGATTACTAAAGAGATCTTCCGGTGATAACAGAAGAATTGCATCAGCTTTTGGCTCGGAGGGTCAGAGTGACTCAGCAGTTCAGAAGAATGTGTTTCCATTTCTTTCCGGTTGGAAGATGGTGAACCTTCACTAATACTTTCTCTCAAAATGCCATGAAACGGGCAAAATGGGGATGATAGTGCTCTCAGAAATAGCTTGACAGCCTTTATTCGGAGTAGTGTAAGAGCCATACAGAGGTCACTGATACCACAGTAGCACAGGCTTTCTTTGCAGTAGTAGCAGGAAATTTGTTTCAACAGCTCAGCAACTGATCCCTAGTGAGTTACCAGCTCATTTCTGCAAGTTAGTACAACACATAGCACAGGAAATTCTAATTTAGAATTAAAATTTAATTGTGAGAGCAAACATTCCTGGTAATTCTGGTGATTAATTAGTCCTTTTTTTCTATGACTTTGGCCCTCTCACACCAGAATTTTGTCCATAAGTTCAAAGAGAAAAATAGAATATCTCAGGAGATTCTCATTAAACAATAGTCTATAGTTTGGGTACTACACTAAAGTACCATGGTTATCAAAATTAGCTATGTAAAATATATATTTTTCTTATTATCCTCTCCTATTGCCATTCGTCAGACACGGAATACTGAATTATATTGACCATAGGTTTCTCCCAGCAGGACAGTTCTTGTGGTCTTTCTCTTCTTCTAAGTAATCTTCTTCTCTCTAAGTAATGAGTTTGCACCCATTACATTAAGCCAGCCCAAGTTAAAGCTAATTTGGCAGGATTGCCAAAGTTTCTTCTGAAACAGAATTGTAACTGTGCAAGTTACCTGTGAAAGCTACATGCTTACGTTCCTCTCTTCACAAGAAAGACTTTGAAAACTGAGTAAATATACCTGGATGTTTGATTTTAGACTGCACGGAATCAGTCAGTTTGGGTTGGAAATAGTAGAATCAGGAAAGTTTATGTCAGTTCCTGGAGACTTCTGCTGATTATTTGGCCTGTCGTTGAGTACTAGAGTTAACATCCAACAGCAGGCAGTTTATACTTGCATCTGGCCTTTTATCTACACTTCTGTCTCACCACTCAGCATCAGCTGCGGTTGGCACCTCTGCTCTCAAAACTACAGCACCCTCTGACTAAAACTCAGACAGACCATCACACCTTACTTTCCATTCTGTCCCTGCTTTCTAATATTTAAATCACTTCCTTGACCACTGACAGGAAGCAATTACAGTCTGTGCATACTTTAACAAGATATCACAAGACCTTAACTGACTAAATTTCATCATCAGACAATGACAGACCAAACATTTCCTTTGGGCTATGCTACATTTAAAAAGTGGTCTTCAAGAACTGGAAAAATCTAAAAGCTGCATTTCCAGTTAGCCTCGTTCTTAAGAAAAGGATTCTGAAAAGATCCTTAACAATTACAAACATATGGGGATAAAATTGACACAGCCAAGAAAAAACATTCATTTAAATTAATCAATCATTGTCAAATACTATGCTGTGTTCCAGAAAGTCTGTTCATTCTCCTGAAATAAGAACTTGCATATTCTAGGTTATGTACATGAAGTTTGAAAGGAACTTTAAAAACAATTTCTGAAGTCTGCCATTTCCTTTGCATCAAGTTCAATAAGTCTGAAATAGGCGATGAAATAATGATGAAGTCAAGACTAACTTTTGTGCCCAATTTGCACAATGCAGTTCTAAAATACAATCCATCATCTAATCTAGAAAAGTATCTTAATGCCAGCTGTGGTTTTCAGCAACATGCCCTTTTGAATCAACATCGAAAGTGATTTAACAGCACAACCGATCAAAACTCCCAGTTACTTAGCTTCTGACACTCACAAAAAAGGCTAAGTGATTTTCTGCTTATTGAGCTGATCTTGCTGCAACAGTGTTGAAAGTTGTTTTACAATAATTAAACTAATTTCTGTCATTTTTGTAGGAGTTGGTCATTTTCTTGGAACAGACTGGGCTTTGAGGGACTGGTTTTCTATGTGAAATATTGGCACCCAGTCTGCTGCTATGGTAAGCATACTCTGTTCATGAAACCCACACCAAAAGGAGCCCAATGTATTTACAAGCCAATTACTCTTACTTTAATATCAATAAAGACTAAAAATCAAGCATGTTCTATAAGGAAGATTCAAACCAGAAAAGGCTATAACATTGCAAAATTGATTGCTACCCAGCACAAGGATCATTTAAAAATGAAAGTGTGGGTTAGTATGCATATCAGTATTTCACAAGGTATATTTTTAATGGAAGAAATACTTGTTTCCCAAATGCAAACACTGTGTTCCGTAATTTTCAAGACACCAATAAAAATTTCAGGGCTAAAGAGGGGTAGAAACATGCTGCTTAAAAAAATCAGAAACCTCCATTCTGTCCAAAGCATCAGCTGTCTTCTCAAAGAGTTATTTTACAAAAAAATCCTGAAAAGCAGGTAACTGCCAGCTATGAGCAATTATGCTGCCTTACAGGAAAAGTGGCAATGAAATGAACCACATACCAGAACACTAATATACTTGTTCCATTGTGACAGATAAACCGCAGGGACCAGATGTTGGTCAACAGAGATCAAGAGGCTACGGGACCCTTCCGAGAAAAAGACGGAAGAGCAGTAGACATGGCAGAGCCCTTGGGCCATCCGCAGTGCTGGCAGCCCAGGCGGGTACACACCCGGCTGCACTTGCACAGGGTCCCTGTGTACCATTGTCCTTCTAAGAGAACAGCACCCAGCCCCAGGTCTTAGCAAGTCTGTCATGGTTCTGGGGGAGGAAGAGGATTTTCCCAAAAGCAGAATAAATTTAAATGAAAAATCAGTATGAGGTGCTCTCTGAACAATGAAATATTTTTCAACCTCATGTATGTATATGTTTACTAGTTCTGTGCAAAGACGTGCTTTTCAGTTACCAAGAGAAAAGACAGCTCACATCAGCCTTTTGCTTCACAATGCACACAATATATGTGATTCATATGTGATTGCACTCAGTGACCTGTATTATTTCTTACTCCAAGCACATAGGGTTTTTTAACAGTGTACAGAAAATGTAGGCCAAAAAACTCACTTCAGCATAAAAGGCCTATCCTCTCTTTTCTCTTCAGCAGATTTGCTTAGAATGGATTTTGCAATTCTATTGCCATCATCTCACTAGAGATACTCTGTAGCTTTTCTTGGCCCATTGGCTTCCTGATATTAGTATAATTAGCACATATTTTGGAAGAAAAAAAACCTCACCATGAAAATTTCTGTAAAGATACTGAATCACTTACAACATTATCAAAAACGAAGTAAAAAGAGGGAAAATTAGTAGGGTACATTAATTAAGTTGTCAGCTATCTTATCCCTTCTGCAACACACGGAGATCCTGAAAGTAGTACTGCTTATGTATTGGATTAATGATTTGTCATTCATGACTGTTTCAATCATTACACTGTTGGCTGAGCTGCTGTTAATACATTGTTCACGTGTTATAAGTTCCTTCCTTTTACATTAATCACTAAAAGTTAAGGCATTACACCAGTTCAACAACTGCTACCGCACCCAGTTCCACCAATGTCAGACAAATTTCTGATACAATTTCTATCTGATGCAAAAACTTAGGAGATCAATCGTACTGATTTTGTGAGATGGCTACTAACTCAGTTCGTTCGTGACTATTCATAAGGGTTTTACACCTTTACACCTATGTTTTGAATTTGAACTTATACTGTCTGATAGAGTGACGCTTATTATTGTGCCAAAATGTAAAATATTAAAGAAAAGACCAAATAAATGCTTTTTAGAAGATCAACCCCGTGAACACATGAAACACATCTTGACAAGGCAGCTTTCATTTCTCTTTTAGTTTTAAAATAAAGCTTCCTCTGTCTTAATACCACTAGATGTTTTGAGACACTGCAATTAGATTTATTCAGTAAGTTCAGTTTCAATCTTGAAAACTGAAGCCGTTCATCAATTTGGAAAGAGGAACGTGTCTACCATGACATTCATTCCTGAAAAACTAAGGAAAAAAGATTGTCCCGAAGTGTGTTTTACCTAGCAGTATCTCACACGCTTCCCAGCAGGGGGCAATGGCATATGTAATTGCTTAAGCACATGCCATGAACCCTATACTTTGCAGCAATAGGGGAGTTACTCCTCGTCCAGTAGTGGAAGCGTACGCTTTTCCATCAGACAAATCCCACTGCTCGTAGCCATAAGGGAATTTGAGGTTATTACCAAATGTGGTACAGCAACAAACTTGTATTAGTTTTTGTTCCAAACTACTTATATGGCAGTTAAGAGTCCCAATGCTACTAAAACTGAAAGCATGATAAAATTCAAATACATTTAATCATTTCCTCATTTTTACTCTTTTGTTAAACTCAGCTTGGGCAGCATTAGCTTGGAAACTTCCGCCTCCAGACAATAAGAAATCATATGAAAAGGGTTTGCAAAAGGAGGAAATAATATGAGTAACAGAGAGACAGTGGGCTACAAATAACTGAATGACCTACAAAAATTTAGCCAAATCATGACTTATATTTTACCTATGATAGCAAAATCCTTTTTAAAATTAATGTATGATTTTAAAAGCCTGCTGTAAAGGAAAAACCTTAGATAGCACTCTCAAAAAAAAAAAAAAAAAGAAAAAAATACCCCTACAATTAAAATTTTCATGTCAAGTTCTTTGGCTGAGTATATGCACACACTACATTTCACTTTCTTGTTTATTGCAGCTGCAGGAAGGAGGCTTTTGGGGTTGTTCCTCTGGCCCCAACCCAAGCGCAAGCACACACAACCTCATTGCCAAGTTCCCCCAGTTGACAATAGGGAGATGGGAGGGAAATGAGGGAACAGAAAAAGAAGAGAAACGGGGCTTGGGTTTTTTCCACCCGTGGGCTCTGAAACAGAGCTTGGCTGCACTACCTATAGGAAAGATACAATTGCAATTAAACTCATAACATTATAGCATCCCAGTTAAAAAAACAAAACACATTTTGATATTTTTTTTACCCTGCAGTTTTGTATATAGATTCGTAATCCCTACTTTAAAAGTGTAAAGACCTTCAGTGTTGAGCCTTGTGTTAGAACAAGTCACCCTTGGGATGCAAGACAATTCAGACAGCATATGCCAGATCAGTCCTGGGATTATCTTATACATGCAAAAAAATATTCCTGCCAACAGTGTCACATTGTGCTGATTTATTTTCTGTGTGTTTTCAAATGCCACTGCAGCATTGTTCATTAGGGACTGGGCTTAAAAAGACCATACCTCAGTAATGCACATTTCTTATTTTAACTGAAGATCCTGATTTGGGTTCTTTTGGGCATATAGAGCTTAAATGTCATTGTATGTTTTTCTCTCCCTCTCAAAACTGAAATATAGCTGCATACATAGAGCAATAAAATATTTTCATCTCCCATGTGTCTTGAAAAGAACAGCATAATCCAGCAAATCCCATCTCTAATGTAGAAAGTGTTAAGAAAAAACTGTTTCGCTGTCCTGAAGAACTAAAATGCTTTTCTTCTCTACTTCAATATACACTGGATCATCAGAAAACTCATATCGAATTTATAGCACGGAACAACTGTGTTTAAAGCCACCAATGCTTCCTGCCATCCATGAATAAAGAAAAAAATAGTAGCATCCATTTCTGATCTTCTTCCCCAAAAGTTCATACACAGAAATTAAGATATAAATATTTGATTTCAAACCCCTGGTATTCCTTCCCCTCCTCCTTCAAACAGGAGTAAAAATGATGATCAGAAGCTGAAAAGCAGTTTGATCTTTGTTACATTGGGACTATGGAATCTAAGCAACTATTTTACAAGGCATTGTAATTGTTTGTACTTGCAAAACTGGATTAAGAAATCACTGCTATTCTTAAAACACATTTATCACATACATACAAAAGTCAGCATATTTCTACTTAGAGCGGAGCCTTCAGCCAACCAGAGTGAATTCCCGTGTACCGCCCACGCTCATTCTCTCATCCTCCCCTTCCCCAGAGCAATCACTGCATCTGGCCAGTGTAACGTGAAAAAGTTTCCAACGTGCCTTACCAGGGTACACCTGCCCTATGGATGACCCGTGTAGATCTCACCTATACTCTATTGGTGTTGTCGCAATTTCCAGCACCCTCAGTGTAATTACTGAAACACAGACCTTAGAAGTTCTGAATAAAAAAGGTGAGGTTCTAAAGAAAGACTGAGATGTGTTTAAGGCACAAGCCCTATTTTATTTCAAAGCCACTGGGAAGGCAGTGGCTCTGAAGTCCTTCATAGGGCAGCTGAGATAAGGAAAAAAAGGAGGCTATAGTATGGGGGGGTTTCATCAGACCTCTAGAATTTGTAGGCTTGGGTCTTTACTGAACTTTTCAAAGTTTTATGAAACATTTTTTCCTGTAATTTAAATCCATTTGTTCTTTGATTGAAGCTTAATTTAAAAAACATGTCTTTTGAGTTGAGTGGAAGTCTGACTAATTCCGTGTAAATGTTGCTGAAGATGAACAAAACTAACACTATAATTGAAAAAAAAAAAAAAAAAAAGCTTCATGCATACACAACAGCCACAATCAGGCTAGTGCCTGAGTTATGAGACTACAGCTCTCATTTTTGTTAGCTGACTCAAAATCAGCACCCATACTGCTAAAATCTGTAAGGAAATCTTAATGACTGGGAATCCAGAAGCTGAAGTTTCTCTACTCATGTATTCTCTCTTCCTATTTCTTCCTTTATTGTATGTCTGTCTCTTCTGTTTCCCTTTCCCAATAAAGGATTCTCATTTAGATTTTATCCTACCAGCCCTTTACTGATACACTCCCTTACAGCCTAAACCAAAGAGCATTCACAGTCCTTTAGCACCATTACCTCTGCCATGTTGCTTCTAGGAGTTATGGTTGATCTCCAGGCCAGGCCTCAGTGACAGGTACACCATTTTATCTCCACTCTCCAGGGAAGATGAGAAAAAAGTAGCATAGGTATCCTTCTTCCTTCTTATCTCAACCCCTCTGTCCTTCTCCCATACAAGAAAAAAATTCTTGGGAACTAGATCAAGCAGCAGCCTACCTGAGGAGAAGTAGTAGCCCTGTACATTCCGGTTCATTCTCTCACTGTTCCTATACTTCCAGAAATATGTCATGGGTACTCATGATATCACAGTCTGGTTTTCATATTAGAATTTCTCTTAATGATATTAAATATGCAGTTGTGGTACACTGCCTATAAACAAGATGAGCTAATATTTTTCATAAGCACTCACAGTATCCTCTATTTTAAATTGCATTTCTTGCTACCTATGGTCTATAGCAGGTTGAGAATTATGAGATGTTCACAGTTTCCTTTCTCCTTAAATGTTTGAACTCCATCCTCCTTTCCTCTATCCTCTATATGCAACCTTCTTTAACAAGAAAAGTTATTCTAGATTCCCCTTGTCTAATAAAAATGCATTTTCTCAAAGGAAGCTTCATTTGAGCTATTGGAGTCAAAATATATTGTTATGCCCTTCTTGCTGGCTAAGAATGCTGCTTAGCCTTACCTATATTCTACCACTGCCAAAGAAGGAAGTCTATTTTTTTTTCCTCTTGGCAACTCTTTTGGAGGTACACTATTGTGTTCTCAGAGTACTCGTTCTCAAAGGCTATTGTGAAAACTGTAGTAAACAGAACTCTCAGCATCAGGATACAAGAAACAGGATCCAAGGCTGAAACTATTTGCCAAGAGTGGATGTGACCGCTGCCCCATTCAATCCTGGATGGTACAACAGTTCATCTTAGCTGCTAGATATAGCACATTCTGTAATGAGGAGGACAAAGGTGGCAGTTACTGAGAAACCATGTTGCTGAAGAAAACAGCATCAGGATGTAAAAAAAATTTCCTTTCCATCAGGCAGCTAAACAACGGATCTCACTTACAGATAGTAGGCTATAGTGTCAATTTGTATCGGCATATTTCCACGTACTGTTGTGGAGCTCCATGATTACGACAACTGAGTTGATGACAACTGAGAATTTGGCCCACAGATCGAAATTGAAATACTCAGAGTATTTCAATTAGCTTCTCTGCTGTTTGGCAGAATATGTGATGTCAGACATGCCAAATGTTTCCAATTTACATAAAACTAGAGAAGAACCAGAAAGTGTAAATCTAAACATTTAGGAAGCTAAGATTAAATACAGAATTTCACAGAATTAAACTCTAAAGCAGAAGTAGTAATGCATACGGAACAAAATACTGTGAAGAGCTATGGAGGCACTGATATTCTTTCATTTAGATTATGGAAGGAGTGAAGGAAATGTACAGGGGAAAAGAAAACACCAGATGATAAATCTGGTGTTAAGAGAAAGATTACATGGATATTACTATTCATTAAATTATTTACCGTAGTGGAAAGAATGCATCAAAGCAGCTCCAGACAAAGGCAAATAATTGCTTGATACTACCAGTCTTCAAAATTCAGGCACATAAAGAAAGATATTGTGGATGTTAAAGACAGAAAAGATTATTATCTCATCCAATCTCCCATATAATGCAAAGACATAGAAACCTCCCCAGAAATTGCTCTAGCAAGCCATTAACTAATTCTTGATAATCAACCATATCTTCCAGAGATATATTAAAACTTGCTTTGTAGGCTCTGGGTAGCAATACATCATTTTCTAGATGACTTGTTTCAATTATATTCTTAATCTGAATCTGTGTAGTTGAAATCTTACTACATCTTTTACCTCTTTCTCCAGTTTCCACCACTGGAAGAACCCTCCCCGCATGGATAGTTACTGAGTCAATTGACCTTTACCTTTTATAGGTTGGTCCAAGTCCCTGATGTCTACAAGTCATAACAATGATGTAAAGTGCAGTGCAGCTCTCTTACTTTCTTCTAGTACAGCTTCCCACACACTATTACACTTCAGTTGTATCAATAGTCCTCCAGTGGTCTTTGCAGTGTAAAAGCCCATTTAAATGATTAAATAATTCAGAAAATATTGCCTATTTTTACTAATATTGCTTTACTTCTTCTCTCACTGGTAAATGGATTCTTTGAAATCAATGCATCTGTGAAATCAAACATAAAGGTGGTCCTTGTCACGGCTTGGATTTACATCCGTTCTGACACATACATCAATCAAAAACTTTGTGATAATGCAAAGTTTCTGTGCAGAAAGATGTCAGGACCTTTTCTCAGTCTTAACACTTTACCATGAGCCACCAACAAAGAAGTCAGGCAGAAATACCTGGCATTTTCATCCAGGGAGAAAAGATAAAAGAGCACCTCAGTGTCTACGGAAAAGGAGAAGATTCAGGGAGAATTTGTGCATAAGGAGAACAAGTTGAGAGTCATTTTCAGGCACAAATTAACACTTGAGCGAAGCAAGTGTGTATAGAACATGTTTTAGAACTTAATAGCTTCATAGAAGCTACTTCTCCCACCTCATGAGTTTGCCACTTTCTAGCATCTTCCTCTCAATTAGGAAGCACGTGCTTCGCAGTCCAAGCAAAAGCTGTCAGTCACAGTTTCCATTTTTGAAGGTGTTTTTTCCTGTACGAGAGGTATGTTTTTGGTTTTTAGTAGGAATGGATATTTCTGTCTGCTTACAAGCTTTCATCCATGCAGCTATAGTTGCATAGGAATCTGAAACCACTTTTCAGTGTTGGGAAACAGAGTTGCAGAGAAGAACTGGTTTTTTCTTCAATTCACAAATGTCTGTTTTCCGTAATGGACTGCAGACTACTAATAAAAATAAAGAGCTGGGACAAAGCACCCCCTCAGAGACTACCCATAGTTATGAGGAAAGGAGCAAGAGATTATATTCTGCTTGTCTTACTGTCAGATAAAGTTGAAGTCTTGATTCCTGCAGTCATTGACATGCATTTACAAATAACTACATTAATGTAATTTGTTCCATAGTAGTAACAGTAGACCTGTGTAAACATGTGGGGGATTGTGGTCTAAGTGCTAGTACTACAATGCTACTTTTAAAATTGACAGAGAATACACAAGATCTTTGGTGACACAGAAAGCTTCCTCAACTTTTGTATCATTCAAAATACAGCTCTATCCTTTAAGGAAGTCCATAAACAGGTCAAATCACCTCACTGGTTTAAGCAGTTAAAATAATATTAAAAAGTAATAATTTGTGGAAACATTTTTATTCACTCATATTCCAGGAATAACTAAAGCCACTTCATAAAAGGAATTTCCCAAATTCTGCTTTGAGCAGAGGACATTCTGGAAACTATCACTACGGCAATGTTTTAAAAATTACTCACAGCCTAATTAACATCTGCTTTAAGAGTTTAAGTTATTACAGGGTCATTTATCTACTCAAAGAATCCTGTACACAATTGAGCAGATTCTTAATGTTAAACATTTCTGCCTATAAACTACCAGTGAAAGACATTCACCTAAGGGAATACGATAGGTAATTCAGGTCTATGTTTCTCTTCAACATGTCTCACTAATGCCAGTTTTTCTAACCACGGTATAGGTAACATCACATATGAAAGAAATGCAGGCCTTTTTAGAAAGCTCAAAGCAGACTTAACAATTTTAACACCAAAAGAGAAAACAATAGCAACAAAAAACTTGCAAACAAAAAAACTTTTAAAAACTAACTGGAGATTCTATAGCTGGAAAAACTATTCTCCAAAAGGTCTCATGTGAATGGTCTTAGACGGACGTTATTAGGAAATAAATCTAGAAACATACATGTCTCGGAAAGGTCCTCCCTAAAACACAGGTTTCCCTACTGCCAATCTGTCTTTTCTGAAACATCACTGGCTAGAAGGTGATTAATCCAGCTGTAGCTATCCTTCTTCTACCAAATGCTGTCCTAAATTTTTAGGGTAATTACTCCTCTGAATTTCATTTCCCACTGTTAGATTGGCCAGTTTCCTACTAGGACAAATTAGATGTTGGGGAACATATGTCACAGGATGCACCATTCAGGCAGGGAAGAAGGTTCCAGGACTAAAGACGGTTCATTTCCCTCAGCTCAGGCCAACTGCAGCCACAGCACGTGCTTAGGTGTCTTTCTATTGTGTTTCTAGGACTCCGAACTACAGGCTTTTCTAAGGGCAGATTTGAAACTTAAGAGGAGATCTGTATTTAAATACAGACCTAGGAAGTCAACCCTTCTTAAATTTAATTTTGGTTTCGCTTAATGTTTTTTATTATGTGAATCAATCTAAAGTCTCCGGAAAGTCTTTTTAATCACAATTCTGACAGTTATTTTACTTTTGGTTTGATGTTCGGGATTTTTGTAGTTGTTATTGTTGTGCCCTACATAATAAGCATAAATTTCTAGATTAAGAAAGTGTTTCTTTTGACTAGTTTGTGTTATTCTGTAATCCCTTTTAGTGGCATTTAGCAATGGTTAAGAGCAGAAAAGGTGTCAACTTGAAACAACAGAGAGAATCAGCAGGGGAAAGAGACAACTGGTTCTTGTTAATGCCCTTTTTTCTAAAGATGTGTTTTGAAGCATACACCTGGAATCATTGCTGCAAAGTACCCAGGAGAGATCAAAAAGCTCCCCTAGTTCCTTGCTTTGCCAAGCACAGAAAGAAAATCAAGACAGTATTTCAGTTAATGTAATAATGAGGTCAGAAGAACACAGAAAATCTGCTCCTTGTTACAAAAAACCCTCAGAAAGCCTTCTTTTCCTTTTGTCTGTGACCCCACCCCTACCATACACACAATTTATCAACTACATTAGAAAGTCTTCCTCCTTTCCCTTTTCTGTCTCTCCCATCAGGAAGCCAACCCGCCGAGGGCTCTGGCCAGGGCCCCGGGGACCCCCGCTGCACACTGGCAGAGCACGATGCAGTCTTCCCTTTTTTTTTTGGACATGGGGTGAATTTCTTTGCTACTGCACAGAACAAGGGGATGCTAATTCAGGCAGAGCATGCACCGGACCAGATTCTGCTCTGACACCCACACAATTCCTGCTCTAAGTCACATGTGTGCACATTTCTGACAGCAGGATATGCCCACTTGTGCTCTGTCTTAATGCATCAGCAAGAGTGGTGTGCCTGCCTTTTCAATAGAAACAGAAGTGTAAAGAAATGATTTGTAAAAGCTTGGGGGCGTAGGCAGACTGATAATGTTTCTCCAACTGAAACCCAACGGTTAGAACAAGACGGTTAAGCAAACCAAAGATAGTAAAACAATTTCAGTCTTTTCCCATTTAAAATGGATTTTAAAAGAGTTGCTTATGTCCAGGAAAACTCTCTTACACTTTATTTAAATGGTCATAACAGAAGAGCTTCAGCATCAGCTCAATTGTTATTATTTAAGCTTAAGAGTAATAGATAATTGGCATATGGAAAAGCAGTACAGTGTAAAAGTGTAAAGTAAAAGCCTAGCTGGAAGTCAACACTACTCAAAAGGTTGAGAAGAAATAGCTATAAAATTCTTTTTAGATGTGCGAAGGAATACACAAATATGGTCTTATAAACACCTTTACCAGCTCTTCTAGAAAATGAATATAAAATATTTAGATAATCATTCTAAAGACAGAAAGAGGTGAATTTAACATCTGGCTTTGCTGTCACACCCTCAGATCACATAGCAGGTTGGCTTAGTTTCTTTTCCACATTCCTAGTTTCACCTGGCTACTAGAAATCACTATTTGTTTTCCCAATTTGGTATAGATTATAATATAGTTAATATACAAGCATTAATCATTATTAATTATTAATATAGAATAATTAGTTATTAATTTAATAACATTTCCCCCATTTTTAGTAATCTTCTGGACATATATCTAGAGGCAAAAGTCATTTTGCTATCTTTTTTTCTCCCAGCAATCACAATGAAATTGTAAATCTTACAGTACGCCTCCTCTGCATCTAGCATTACAATATGGAATATTAAATCTGAAATTTTGCTTTTCACATCTTGGGCATTCATTATTATGCTTTCACTCCATTATATACCACTGAAATTTAGATGAGAAGTTGTTCTGTCCTGCCTGCAAAAATGTCCTTGAAGACCAAAGCTGTCCAAGTCATAGTCTACAAACAAGCCATTTTTTCCCAAAAAAAACATTTTTGTGGCATCTTCCATATTCTCTCAGTAGAAATTCCTCTATTTCTAAGAAATTATCAGGCCTGTTCCCCAGTGAGTTGAAACTTTTGTGGTCTATCTGGAACAAGTAGCAGTAGAATTTCTTCATTCACATTTAAAATGATGTTTTGCTCACTCTGTGTTCATTTGAAGCAGGTGTAAATGATTATTGAAAAAACAAATGATGGAAAACAAGCTGTCACTGAAAATGTAGCTCCAATTGTGACCCAGTTTGTACTGTTATACTCTAAGAAGAGGAGCTATGATAAGAAAATCCTGCTTTCTGATACACTTCATTATCTGTATGTTATTATATGTTTTCCTTAAAGAAACTATGTTTTCAGTGATTCATAATATAAAGTTTGTAGTTATTTACAGGAAAAAAAAAATAGCAAACAGTCTAACACCACACAACACAAGTTACTTTTTATATGTGGATACTTTGTAACTAAGCATATTTGAGCTGGAATAAATGAAATACAAAATAAATTTCAATTATAATTTCCCAATTTAATCAGATTTTCTGTCCTACCATTCTACCCCTATTTTTTATACTTCAGTTACCTAGTACTACTTCAGGTTCAACTGCTGGACCAAAGAGCTGTACACAGTACAATGAAAGGTCTACAGAGACAAATAAATAAATAAACAGGTGATCCGGTCCAAATGTCAGAAATTTTCAAATGAAAGTGGGAGTTCAGATTAAATTTACTTTAGTTTACTGAAACAACACTGGGTTGCCAGGTTCTAGTCCACAGTGTACTAAACTGCTACATTTTATTATTTATTAGGATACACAAAACTCAAATACCAGAAATCAACACAACATCCTCTACAAAAGATTGCACATTGCTAACACAATGCATAGGGTAAGAAAATACTAATAATTAAGTTCACAGAGTAAAATCTTATGTAGAAAAATGAGTTTCATGGCATCTAATACATGTCATACTGAAGGGATGCTTCTATATTAACTTATACTGATGCAAATACAAGTAAGCATACCATAGTATGCAAATGTGCTATTAATAAAACATTACCATATGTTACATACGTATGAGAGACTCTTTGAAGAGCATACTCTTTCAGTTCTGCCCTGCTAATACTGAGGACTCAAAGCCATAAACAGGAATCACGAGTGCTATTGCAGTACAGATAATACAGATTTCATTCTGAAAAACAATTCATAAAAAATGTTAGTGGCACATCAACTCGTTACAATCTGAGTGAATAAAAAATCTCAACACTGTGGAAATATTTTTAATTAGTGTTTGAGTCATATTAAAGCCATCAACCCACAACACCCCCTAAAACTGCCTTTTTAAAAATCAATTACATTTTGTAACAAAGAATTTTTTAGCAGTGAGTATTTATATCCTAAATTAGAAATACAAGGTTTCTGGCTGCTTTGTGTTTTGTTCCTGACCCAATGTTATTTTTCCTCCATTTCTGATCCAACCAGCTATTTAAATTCACCAGGATGTTTGCACATGTTTCCTAATTCACTTTATATGTTAGCTAGTGCGTTCTTTTTTTTTTTTTTCTTTTTTTTTTTTTTGGCATTCAACACTTCATATTAAAAAGCAAATTCTATACTGTAAATGTTGAGTCATCAGTGCTCAGTAGAAGTCACAGAAGATCTCACATGCCCTGCCACGAGAGACTACAATATGACAAAAATGAGAGAGCTGCTGTATTGATAATGAAGGGTTTCAAGCACACAGTGGGCAGAAGTCCTAACATACTTGAAAAATATTTAACTGAACAATAATGGAGCAATGCCAAATACTAAAAGTTACCAAAGATAATTTTAATTGTTGTAGATATAATAGTGTTCAATGACAGCTGTTTTGGAACAAAAAGGTTATTTCCTGCAAATTATTGTAATATTTTTCTCCCAAAATAGCCCCTGATTCACTGCTAAAGTTACCTGGCATCCTCTAATGGTTAGCGCAGACTAAAAACCAGTTATTAACTTTATTTTTTACGAGTCTTAAGGTCTTAAATGAAAATAATGATTTATTTAAAAGACTAACAAGAGTCAGTTCAGAAGAGCAGCTGACAAACCAATGGAACTATTTGCATGAATGAAACTTGATGACTTTAATATAAGAGCTATTTCAAGTTGTACTGCCTGACAATACTTTATTTTCTTGTACTTCTGCAAAACAAAATTCAGCTATCAGTAAGGATTAGTTACTGCTGCTCTGCCCAGCAAAATCCCATGCATGTTGGCAGCACATTTTTATGATGAAGATTTAATCACAGAGTAAGCAGATATTGTTTACGCAGTAGAAATTGTCATCTGAGGCCTTTGAGTTTAGCATCTGTGTACATTTACACAAAACAATATTTTAAAAATATTATGCCCTAATACTCCAAATATTTATGTACTTTTTCACTATGCTGCTGTCAGTAGTCTCACGCTACTGCCTCTGAATCCATGTGTAAAAGTTAGAAGCCAGAGTTTTGCGTGTGTTTGGTTGTAGTATACCTCAGTGGTCACGACTTCTGTGGAAAAGGAGCCTCTGCAATACATTTTGTGAGATGTAAGAAAAGGATGCTTCCATTTTATTGTTATGCCACTCCTCCTGGTGATTCTTTCAGAAATAACATTACTAAAATGACATAATTTTAGGATGTTTAGCATTATAATCATATATATTAATTACAAAGACAGGAAATGGCTTTATTTAGTCTTAGGTCTTGTTATTGAAAGCCATGCAACCCATTGGCTGTAAAGACTAATGAAGGTATTTCAGTTAACATAATTAAATCTGTAGGATAGTCTGAACACCATCAAATTCTCTTTCAGTCTTTGCTATCTATATCTGTCCTAAAGAATTACAAAATGTTTAAAATGTTTGCAAGTATCTAGGTATTTAAACCTAATTTACCAGGTATTTGAAAGACACACCAAACTCCTTGGTTTCAACCACTCCAGAGTTTTCCTCTGTAATAGAAATAAAAGTTGTGGTAACATAAGCATGAGATCCACGCTGCTGTGGCTGCAATGCTGAGAAACTAATCCTGAAGGCTAGGCAGTATACCAGGAGATGCTCTTGATTCCATGACTTTCACTGGGATTTAGTAGCTGCAGTGTATACTGGTTTTCTACAGAGTCATCATTTAGTTGACCAACAGTATTTCCTACATCTATCCAGAGCACCCTGGAGATTAGGGTAAAATATGTAAAAAGCAGGGATTTTAAAAATAGTATTTCAAATTAATTCCATCACAACAATGTATAAAAACTATAAAACAGGACAAAGGTTATAGGAAATGGAAGTACCAAGATAATCTTCACACAATCCTCCAAAAGAAACAATGGGAGGGGGGGAATTAATTATTTTTTAACAATTATGACTGGGTAAATACCACACAACTACCTTTCTCACACTCTTACAAAGAAAACTCGGTTCTCTCCATGAACAAATGTTTAACTGGAACATGGAAGCAAAGTGCTCTAGATGCTTTACATTAAAATTTGCACTTCTGAGTTTTTAGTCTTCTTTACTAGAATCAATGAATTGCTGTGTGAGAGAGACATAGCAAATTACATGAAAGCAATTACATTAGGAATGTAAGTTTTGACCTGCGGATACAGTTATACACAAAGTCCTTTTATGAGCCTAAAATGATTGTATAAACGCTAAAGACTTCAGTCTTGCAGTGCTTTAGCAATGTAAGTATTATTTCCATTTTATATATGAGTAAAATGAGGCACAGCTAAGTGACTGAGACAGTGACCCACAGGAAGTCAGTGACACAACCAGGAATAGAACCCAGACCTCTCAGCAGCTAGTCCCATGCTTTAACCACAAGACTAGCCACCTCCTTCCCATCTTATATTAGCTCAACTCTTAAGTCTTGGTTGCATCAGCTACTAATTTAAGATGTCTAAGCATGTACAACTGTAAAAATCTGAATTTCTGAAGCTGAGTTACGTTCATAAATCTGTCTTAACTTAATCACCCAAGAAATTAAGATAAATTGTTTTTAAATGAGACTCAAAATGACCATAAACTTTTAGTTGCTTCAAAATGATTCCTTCAGAAGTAAATTTCTGATGGATTAACAAATCTGATGGATAGCAGTATATGCCTGAGTTCTTTATTCCTATGTATTCTTTTGCCTGCTGTCTGTGTGTGATATGCACTTGGATTTGTTTGATCTGAATGCGACTAGAACGTGAAGATAATATCCAATTACAGAAGAACCAGACAATCCTGGAGAGAAAGTTATTCTCTTCAAGAGAGAATGAATCAGAGAAGTCAAGAGTTGGGGAGAGACCAAAGATCATGAAAAAAAAAAAATAATTAGAGGTAGGCAGGCTGGTGTGATCTTGGCTTTACTGAATTTAAAGCAGGTATGGTTTGGATTTTATTCTCTTTTTATCTAAGCCTCAAAGTTCAGGAAAAGGAGGATTATTTCTAGTTTAAAGGGTTCTTGTTTTGACCCGCTCTACAGTTATCTATGAAAAATCTGCATTATGCCTAGTCCTATCACTTTTGCTGGATCCGAGGCACAGCATGCTAAATACAGTATAACAATACTGGAGTGCGATCCCCAAAGAGTTTGGAATCATACCAAGGGATAGTCCTCTATCATCACTTAAAGAAATGCAGTTTATACTATAGGTTTTGCCATATATTCATATAAAATGCCCCCGATGGCAGTTGAAACTTCTGATTTCCTTCAAGTAAAACTGTGTCCATGTAAAATGTGAAAACTGAAGATAGGAGTATGGTGGAATATTATGAAATACTTTTTACAAACATATCTTTCCAGATCAAAAACTGCCAATAAAGACAGAGTAAGATATGCCAAGACAAAGTTCTTGTTATCAATAAATGAACACCAGATATCTAAATTAAAAATTTACACAGCCCAAGAGAACGTACACAGGGTAACTTTAAAAAAGGCAGCAATACAGTAGTTTTTTAGCTTAAACTCCATTACCAATGCAATTTCCACAATCAGAACTTGTTCTTCTGACTGCTAGATTTACAGTTGCACTGCTAGTGTATGAGATTGCCCTCTAGATGTTGAAAGTTTGGCTAGATAATTTTTCATTCTATCCAGAATACTGAGATGGGACACACTCCGTGATTTGTGATTTTAAACTTCTGTAATGCACCTAGAGACTTAAAGCACAGACACAATGGAAACATCAAAATAAAGTAAAAGTTGGAACTAGAATGTTTGCAGAGAGAGGAAGAGGTATAAATCTTTCACCTCTATATCCTTATAAGATTTCTACCCTTTTCAAGCCAGTCATAAAAATCACAGTATCATAGACAGGGTCTCTTTAATATATTCATTGTTCTAACCTCGGATCAAACCATAAAACCCTACCTGGCATACCTTAGAACCTGTTGTACAAAAATTTGTTCATTGAGATGGAAAAGAGAAATAAAAATGTTTAAGGGAGGTTATTTGGTCCATACTAATACCCTTATCCATCTCGAGATTCCCCAAAGTACTCTTATTTCAGTGGGAATATTTTTGCCATATGATTCAATTTAATCTGCCTCAAATTTTCTTAATAATGAAAATTAGTAATACACACTCAGTAATAAGTGTATGCAGAAATAAGATTTTTTTTTTCAGATGCATCAAACTCTTCAAAGTCTTACCATGAAAAACTGCATGATTAAAAGTAATATAAAATGCAATTCTTTTACATGAAAAGAACTAACTAGCGCTTTTATATCCAATAAGAAAAACAAAGCATAATTGATCTTTTGTGAAGACAAGTTATCATCTAATTTTAAAACTGATGCTGAGAGGTCTTTTTCTTCTTCTCTTTGAACTCAGGGAAGACTTGCCCATGATTCAGGAAGGCCTGAGCCTGACATTTCATTCTTATTTCATAACACTTAAAGGCCCCAGCCAAATTTAGGAATTCTCTCAGATAAACAGGGGAGAAAGTCCACATAATCAAAAACTGTGCAGTCAAATAATGCAAACAAAAGCTGTATGAGAAATTGATAATTTCTTTATTATGACCATTTCATTACTGTATAAAGAGACTCTGGAATTAATTATAGAATAGACAATATATTTGTAGCCTATTTTATTTCTTTACCAATACGAATATGATTGGCTTTCTATGTTCCATGTGTGGAAAAAAACCCACTATTTGTTGATAAAGAAAAATAGATTAATTCAAGTTATAAATAAGGCATGTTTTCTGTTACCAGAGAAAATGTATGGGTTCTTCATCTCTTGATTCTTCAAATTAAGATTAGCTGTCTTCCTAAAAGAAACATTAAATGAGGTACCAAACACTACCTAAAAACCTATGTTAAGCATGAAATCAGACTAAATAATTTTTTTCCCTTCCTGTCTCAAGCTGTTAAAATGTATATTTACAAAACCTAAGTAATTTGTACACAAGTCAGCATTACTGTTTCTGATATATATTTTATGAGTTCTGTTCAAAGGATGAACTTGCTGAAAGAATATGCTTATCACAGAAATAAAATTTTATGGTATTTGTAATACTTCTCTGAAAGCCCTGTTTGGCTGACTCCTCTGGGATGAGTTAGATATGCCTATTTTGTCCATGCAATTTAATTAAAATCTAAACTATGCTTTGCATTTCTGCTTTACTTCTGAATTTATTAAAAGTCTAAGTTCAAAGTGCGAGTTAATAGTCACAATCAGATGTTCATTAATACCTGCCAATTTTTGGAACGCTCCCAGTTTCATGCAGTTTTAAAAAATTTGCATGTTAAAGCCTAGATTTTTGGGAGGGCTCCTCTATTATTCAGACACTTAAACTAAATGGGTATATTCTCCAGCAGTTCGCAGAGAGAACAGTGTTGTTTCTGCTCTCAGCGGAGCTAAATCTGAACTCTGTGGAGGTAACCAGCTTAACTTTACCTGAGATATTGCTGTAAAATGGTTAGAAATGCTAATAATTTGGATATTTAAGCTTCCGTTAGATTATTTTAGCCACATTTGCCTGTTTATTCATTCATGGCATCTTGAGCTAATTCTGAGATTTTGTTTTACTTGGTTTTAGTACTTGGCTCCTAATTCTGAATTATTACTGAATTATTATTCTGAAGTATTACAGAATAGGTATTACTGCAGTATGTAAAAAACCAAAAAAAACCCAACAAAACAATAAAACCCCACAAACACAGAAGAAGAAGAAAACAAAAAACCACCCCACCTTACAAACAAGAGATTTCCACATTTCTAGGGCTAAAAAATTCAGACGGAGGGAAAAGCATGAATTGAAAAAAATTCCTTGATATGTCAAGGCAGAAGTAACACCTACTTCAAGCCTATACAAATAGACAGTTCTCATAAAAATTAACACAAGGCTTCAAGCCTCTGCAGACAGAAAGATGGTTCTCATAAACAAAACGCTGTAGGCGATGTTAGTATCTATAAGTAGACCAGGTACTTTGACGTATTCAGCTGTAATCTATAAATTGCCTTCAGTATACAAATAATAAAGCAAATGTAGGCTCTCTTTCAAAATGCTTGATGACTAAGAACCATAATGAGGCAAATTTAGGATCCTTTGAATCTTCTAATGATGTCCAAGAGATCAAGAGTTTTTAAAGATAAACTATCGTATCCTGGGGCATCTTGACTTACAAGATGACTCTCTAAAGCCTGTTGATCTTACGGGTTTTTTTTCACATCTAACTTCTTTTTAAGAGAATCAGAGGGTGAAATAGAAGGAGGTGACATGCTTGTTTGAACTTGCTCTCTCTTGAGACTTACCGAACATAGCCTATGCCATTTCTCTCTGCATTCCTGGGAGGGGGGTTAAAGCGGGGAGAGAGAATCTGTAGCTAAAAAAAAGTGAGGGAAAAAAGAATTTCATTTACCTCTGTTACTGCTAAGAATCTTTTCAGAAAAGCCTTTACTCCTGTCAGGAGGATACAAAGTGATGTGGGGTGCCCAAACCAACTACACGCAGCGCAGAGAGGAGTGAGCTGGAGAACGGGAATGCAAAAGAGAAAGCAGTTAGCGGCCGGAAAAACCGAATTTTCAGTTACGGGAGATTACAGAGAGCAGAGATCAAATTCCAGCCGCACTCCGGGGCCCGCGGGCTGCCCTCAGGTACGCGCTTGTGATTTCGCTCGGCGGGCAGGGACCCGGCGGGAGCTGGCTCGGGGGAACGGACGGGCGCTGAAGGGGAGAGGAAGGAGAAGCAGCGCCTCCGCCTCCTCCTCCTCCTCCTCCTCCTCCTCACCGACCCGCTCCCGCTCCGCGTCCGACTCTTGCCCCGTCCCTCTGGCTGCACGGCCCCGCCGCCGCCCCCCCGTAGCTCAGCCGCGGGTCCCGCCGCCTGCCCCCGCCCCGTCCCGCCCCCCGCCCGGGCCGCGGTAGTCCCGAGCCGCGCAGCCCCCCGAGCCCCCGCTCCCGCTCCGCTGCCGCCGGCGGCTCGCCCCGCAGCGCCCGGCGTGTGGGCCGGCGGGAGGCGGTGCCCGGCCCGCGGAGGCGGCGCCTGGTCGGTAGGACGGGCCGAGCCGGGGAGTTTATCCCACTAGAAGGGAACAGTTTCTCCCGCGGAGACTTGACAGCGCCAGGTCAGTGCGGGCTGTGGGGGACCGTCCCCCGAGGTGAGGGGGCCGGCGGAGGCGTGAGGAGAGCTCCGGGATGAGGGAGACGGGGAGGGCGCGGGGGGGCTTGTGCGGGCGCCCCCGTCGGAAGAGGGGCCGGCGGGGACTCGGGGCTCTGCGGGGGGTGCTGCCGGGGGCGCGGGGAAGCGGGAGCTGCGCCCCGGGCCGGGGGGAGGGCTGAGCCTCGTGCCGCGGGGCCGGGGGCGCTGGGGGCGGCGGGGCAGGAAGGCGGCTCGGCGGGAGCGGGAGCGGGAGCGCGGGGCTTTTCCTGGAGCGGAGGGGCGAAGCGGAGCGTCGAGGGGGTGCGAGGCACGGCCCTGAGGGCAGAGGGGCCGCCCGCACAGGCTGCCGGTGCCCGCGGGGGCTGTGAGGGGGTGAGGCTGCTCCGCGGCGGGCGGGAGCGGGACGGCGGGAGCCAGGAGCCCCGCGGCGAGGGCTCCCGGTGCCCCGCGGCGCGGGCCGGCGGCAGGCCGGGCCCCGGAGCCCCCGGGCCGGCGGCGAGCGTGGGCGCTGTGTCCATGGTGCTGTACGCGGGGCTGGGCAGGCGGGCCGGGCGGCCGTGACTCACGGGGACCAGCCCCGGTCCCGCCGAGAGGAGGGTGCCGGGGAGCGGGCACGGCGCGGGAGGGGCCATCTCCTGCCGGCGGAGCGGCGGGATGGGGATGGAGGGGCCGGTGGGGCGGGAGGCCCCTTCGTACTACGGTGGGGAAGGGAGCGGACAGGGAAGTCTTGGTGCGCACCTGGCTAATTCACTTAATGAATGAACAGACTTTTTTTTTTTTTTTTTTTTTTCTTTCAAAATTTCTCAACCGCAGAAAGTCGGGGAGCCTTTCTCAGCCTGCAACCACTGAGATGCTATGTTGAAATGTGCTATGTCTTGATGGCATGCCTCAGGTTCGCAGGAGCGTTTTGTAATCTTCCTGGTGTCATTTCTCTCCAGGGTATTCTACAACTGGAGAGTGCAAGTTCCTGGGGTGTTGTAACTTTGTGGCACTTGTGTACACATGACAATACAATGCTGACTTAACAGTGATGTATTTATTAATATCAGTGACGTAAGACTGGTATTTATTCTGATTAAAAGCTCAGGAAATTATCAATTTCTTCATGTACTGTGGCGCCTAGGATCCTTTAAATAAGAAGGATCAATTATAATTACCCTTGAAATAACTAGGGTGATGGGCTAGCCTTGTATTTCTGACTTGCTGCCCCATCTCTGAACAAGCTTTTGCTGTGGAACACGATTGTAACGTTCCATTTAAAAAATGTGTGTACAAAACAAAATTCTGGTACCAATTAGTCCATAATTTAATCAGTAATTTACCCTTTAAAAGGTTACTATAATTTGTTACTAGTTAACTAAAAATTCCCAGTGTACACCAAGTAACTATGACATATGATACTCAGAGCTCTTCTTTCATACGTTGTACTCCCCTTCATATCAGAATTTGTTGCATGAAGTTGTGTGTTTGACATCATTATTCTCTTTGGCTGTCACAAAAAAAAAAAATGCTGCAAAAATTGCTTGGAGATTTAATTATGAGATTATAAGAAATCACTCTTAGCAGTGTGTTAAGGCATGTGGTACAATATAAGCATGGACTTGTCAAGGGGAGAGAGAGTTGAAAAAACAGTTGGCATGGACTTTGAATGATAACCAATCAGAAATATAATGTAAAGGTATTTTTACACAGGCAGCTTTTGAATTTGAATGCTCTTAGGCATCAGTTTTGTAAAATATCTCATTAACTGTTAGTGGTTCAGAGGTTATATATCTGTAAACAGCCTTAAGATAGTGTGTGTTTCTTAGAAATGACTCAATGTCAAATTCCTGGATAATACAATTTATTAAACATCAGCTTTCAAAGAACTTCCTTTACAACATAGAATATACAAATAATTCTTTACCTCCTGATATAAATTTGTATTTCATATAATAAATTATCACAAAAAATGAAGCTGGCAAAATACTAGAATTTAGCGGAAGAATACTGAAGGTATGCCTTTTAACCTTCCTTATGATACTGACAAAAAAACCCCACTCTCAACACTGCTCCTAAACCTGGCTCTTCTGTGATTTTTTTTAAATAACCATAAGTCCGTTTCTAAGTCAATAAAATAAATTTAGGCCCAGCTTCAATTACTGTCAGTATAATTTTCCACTTATAGCAATGGCTAATAAAATGAATCTCGCATAAAGTTATATTGTAAAAACAAGGAAAAGTTTAAAAGTAGAACAAAAACTCAGTTGTGTACAAAGCTGGACTAAATAATGATAAGTACAGTCAAATGATTTTTTTCACCTTGATTGCTGAGGCCCTCTTTTGGTTTTTGATTAGGGTTTGTTTTTTGGGGTTTTTTTACATATAATCTGCTCAGAATAGTGTTGAATATATTTACTAACCATTTTTTGTAGCCTAATTGTGATTCACTAGTTGTGCATATTTGGTATTCAGAATTTGAGTTTCTTTTACTAGCTTTTGTCACAAGGGTTATTCCTGTGTTCTCCTCTGGCATGCAGTAAAGCAGTTTCCAGTGCAGTTACTTATGAGAAATTAAAATACAATTATAAATTCTCCATGCTCGGTTCTTTTGAAGTCATGGATACCATACTTTCCATTAGTTATTGCTACCAGTTCCATTTTTTAATCACTGATAAACTTACTGAATTTAACATGATATTAGATGATGAGTGCTAATTATTCCATGCTGTATTTCCACAATGATGTATAACAGCAAGGATCTATTTTTCAGGTACTTCATACCAAATGTTCTTTGTGTGTCAGTTAACTTTATGTGAAGTTACAAAAGAAAAAGTTAGAAATAATCCAAAGCAAGAGAACATTGTTATACTCAAGCCCTATATACCCATGCACAAACAGAAGTTGGGGGTTCCCATTAACAGGTCAATCCTTAAGGATTTAATTTAACTGTTACAGAGAACTTGGAAAAAATCTCCCCCCTCGCTCCCTTTTTTTTTCCCTGTGGAGGCATTTCCAAGGCAGAATGGAAAATGAAAGAGCCATAAGATTTGTCTCCAGATGTTTAGATTCCCAGGAATATGAAATGTAAATTGATTCCTATATTAAATGATAAACCTCTTCCATTTCTTTTGCCTGTTCCCCCCCAACGCCCTGCTTTTTTTTTTTTTTTTAATGAAAGATAGTCTGTCTTTTTTCAGTTGTACTTTCTTTCAGATTCCAGTGACAATGTAGAAAATGCAGGTGCTAAGCAAATTGTCACCCTAGTGGTACTAGCACCTGCAGTGAGTGGGGTTTGGGATGCTTTCAGATCTTGCAGGTATAAGGAGATATGAAGGATACGAAGGAGAAAATACATGTGGCAACCGTAGGAAAGACTAGGTTTCTCCTTCAGCATCAGGTCTTCTACTGCAACATGGGCTTCTCCTTTGCCTGTTGCTACAAAGATGTCAGCTCTTCTCACACCACAAGGCAATTATACAGCTAAATCTTTTGTAAGCTTTTTTTTTTTTTAAAAAAAAAAAAAAAAAAAAAAGCAAGGCCTAGTCTGCAGTCTTCATATCTGAAGATTTTTGCAGAACTTCAGTCAATTTGATCTGATTCACATTTTTCTCCCACTCCACCCACACCTTCCATTAAATTATTTGGCCTGTTTGTCCTCTCCTAAACCACTCTATAGAATTGAACTAAACAATTACATCATTCTACAATTAAAACTCATGATACATGAACTATATAGATAGTTTTAATTACCTGTGTTGCAGTAGTACCTAGCAGCCTAGTCAAGGTTGGGGCCATCTTGTTATTCACTCAAATGAAAAGATTGTCCCTATCCTTAATACTCTATTACTTATGACATGAGAATGCCAATAGTTATAAATTTACAATGGAGACACAGTGTAGCAGTGAGATTGATGCAAAAATTTTAATTTAAAATGTCAGTGTTCTGGTTTATGCTTACAACAGTAATAGATTATTGCAATGGCAATAGATTCTAATCTGCATCATGACAAATACAAAAAAATTAGGTATATGTGTGTGATAACAAATCCCCAAACTTACAGGACCCTCCCCCCCCGCCCCCAACTTCTAAGCAGCACCCTATTGTCTAAATACAGCTGGTTTTACTTTGCAGTTTGACTAGATTTCACTGCAAATAGAAAAAATATCCTGTTTAGAAAGGGGATGATAAGTAACTACCTCAAAAGCCAGGTTGTGAATTTCTGGAATCAACTAGCAGATGATGCTTTTTGGACTTGCATAAGCCACCCCCTTCCCTCATGACTAAGCAGATCACCTCCATGCCATGCAGTCTGCACATTCAGGACAAAGTCTATGAATTCAAGTCTATGAATCCCAAAGTCTACTCTGCTGGTTGATAATTAGCAATTTAAAAAACACAAAGCTTACGTAGCTTTGTGTGTGTACGTTCAGGCACAAGTATGCTTGATGACTGCTAAGATGAACATGTATGTATGGTTATGTACATACTTGTAGGGGATATGCGTGTGTAGGTAATGTATTAACCCTGTGTTATAGAATGGCTTCCTACTTATCTCAGTAACGTTAAAAGGCTATATATAACATCTGATAACACAGCATAATCAATATTGAATAATATACCAACAGAGAAATATACAGAACGTTCCACAGTATCAAAAAAAGATGATGCTGGTGTATTGGAAGATGCAGAGATTCTAGAAAAAAAATCCCAGCGTCATTCAGGTCAGTGGTGGTTCTGCTGTTTCAGTAGGGTCAGGTTTGCAATCTACACGCAGTGATAGAAATTTTCTCCTACATACAGCTTGCTTCCATGCCCTTCCTAGTGAGTTAGTCTGTGGGTTTAGTATACTGAAGATACAGGATCCAACTCTAAATGAATTGCTGTTTGCTCAGAGAACAAATGCCTGAAATTTAAGAACCATGAATATATATTATAGCAAAAGCCCTACATATTTTTCTTTAAATTATTTAAGAAATGCCAGTGTAACAGGAGTAGTATATTTATCTGCCTTTTGTTCTGGAATTTATGTGATAAATTTCTTAATGTATTTTAACTCTAAATGAAATACTAACATTTTGATACAGACATTGCAGTTGGTATTAGTTCATTCTAGACCTTCAAATTAGACATGAGTTCTAGTTTTGGTCTTACAACAGCTATTATGGGAGGAAAATATTATGCTTCGTGCTGTTTTATGGGTTATTGGAATTTCATGAGCTCCATGGGGACTCATGTCTTTCCTCTTTATCACAAATCTGATTGTGGCACATTTTAGATTCCCTTTTGCCAGAATCCTCTACTTTTTTATAGAAGACCTCCAGCTACGATTCCTCTAACTTACCTGTATGTATGTATAAAATTCTAAATATGTTATTTTCATACAAACACTTCTAGCTGTCATGGAATAGGCACATAGAATAAGTGAGAGTGATGGAAGTTTTCTTATTGCGTGTTGTGTTTTTCCCTGAGTTTAAGCAAATTACTTTTCCGAGAATTTCATATTTGCACGAAGTAGCCCTGCCCAGAATTATGGTCTTGTCTTAAACTTTTTACACAATATGTGATTATGCTGCATTGTATAAAATAGGATTTTATGTTATAATATTACATTAGAAGTCCGTAGTACTTGTGTGTTTGCTTAGATTTATTGAGCAGAGATGTTGTGTAACTGCTGTAACTATTCATGGTTGTGTAGCAGCAATTCTGAAGTTTGAGAAGCTTTGAACTTAGGTTGCTATTACATACAAATAGAATGGTGTATGTTTTCAATATTTATGCTAGGGGAATATTTTGATATTGCTGTGAAATACGTTCTCAACCATGGTGGTTTGAAACATGTCAGACTACCAAAAGAGTCACTCTGTTACACCAAAAAAAGGAACTATGAAAAGAAAAATGTTAATTACAGGCTTTAACACTCACACCAAGATCTTCTAGTAGGGGTGGTCAGAAAAACAGGTTTTGCTACCTAGACCTGGTGCTTTGTGGTGCTATCTAATATGGGGGCTTGTGGAAAAATGCAGCCACTTCTATTTACTGCCTTTCATAATGTACATACTTCCTCATGATAGGTTTAGGTACTGACTTTTTATGTCTACAGTAAATAAAACTGAAGAGTTTATCCTTTCATCTTGAATATGTTTTACTTGGAGTTACTGTTCACTGTTCCCTACAGTGGTATTTCAGCTACAAAATTTTATGCTGAATTTCAGTTTTTAAGCTTAATAGAAGCATGTTATTATGTGGTATATTGCTAAATTGATTTTTAATCCTACCTAAGAATGTAAAAAAGATATAAAGCCAAATTTTATTTTCAGTTACACCCAGAGAAATCTATAGATAAACAAGTACAGAAGTACCTGAGGGTAAAAGGTTGCTTTATTTACACAGAATTTTATCTGTATTCTCTAACCTTATTCAGGACCATATTTAATGGACTCATGAAAAATTCTGAAGAGGCCACAGGCTGAGGTTCTCAATCCCTCCAGGATGAAGAAAAATTATTTTATCTGTTTGCTTTCTAGCTGGTAGCGTGTGTGAAACAAATCTCTTGCACTGACCTAGTGATGTAGATATTCCTCTGATTCTGCTAAAGTTAACCACTGATAGTGGATGGATTTACTTGATTTACTTCATTGAGTCACTGAAGTTCTGTGAGGATTTTACTGTATTTCTTCTCTATCATCACTCCTGGATGCCATTGTTTGCACTTGAACTGCATATCTGAGATGCCTTATTTGTACATCAAGGCATGTTAGCATATTTGACTTTTAAAATTATTAGAAATATTAAGAAAAGCAGACTAGTGTTTTATTTATTTTAAATATCCCATAGTAACTGTCAACATAAAAAGAGTTTGACAAATGACTGCATATTGCAAGACACTCATAAAGGTGTAGATTGTTTTTAAGTTTTGTCTAGAAGAGTGTGGAAACAAAAGTTCTGCAAATATGCTTTCACTTTCAGAACTTCCAGCTGTTGCTGAAGATGGTTTGAGATGATAAACAAGATGAAACTTTAAGCTTTATTTAGAACTAAAGGATCAGTTCCCTGAATGAAATAAGCACTATTAAAAAGGTTTATTTTCCTGGATTTTATATTTTTTTTACATTTACACTAGAGGTATTGCCAGAATTGCTAGATTGGCCTGGAGTTAGGTTATTTAGTAAAGATCTCAGCTAAGTATGAGTTGCTACAATTAACTACAGAATAAATTTCAAAATTAGTATTACAAAAGTTTATTATGACAGGGCTTAAGTTTAAAATAGGAAATAAGCAAATATTGAAGAATTACTTTGAAAGATTCAGGTTTTTAACAATGGGTTTAAAGTATTTTTCATTATCAAGGCAATGCAAAATAATTTCCCAAAATCCTGTGGAAGCTTAATTAGTAGTTCCTAGCTTGCCTTTTTTTTTTTTTTAAATTATTTGGATGTTCTCACTTAAGAAATGCTATTGCAAGCAAATTCCCTACTTGCTCTCCATGATTAGCTTGCCAGTTGATATTGGTTCTGTTTTGCAAGATTCTTGGAGTATTGGCTGTGATGTGAGCTTGCCAATTGTCTTGAACTGGTCAATTGTTTTTGTGATGCGAAGAACATTATGGCATGATGAATAAGAGACCCAAGAGGGTTCCTTACACAGTTTCCTTTGGGCACTGCCCAAAGACTTGTTCTTTGGGTCTGCCTCATGTGATCAGGCTGGCTAACTTCACCCAGTTAAATTGGGTGCGGCGGATATTTATTATGTTCACAATATCTTGTTTAGTTTGGGTTTTTTTGCAGTAATCCAATACCCCAATACCTTGTATAAAATATACACTTGAAATCATCACGCTGGTTTAGGTTTCACTCAGGCTAGATAGGATAAAACACCAGGTTATGCAAGTTACTTTCTGACATAGGTAATGACATTTTCTTAGACCAGGGTTACTAATTTATTGAGAAATAGTTGTTACAGCACAGTTGTCATAGGCAGGAATTCTTGACGGTGCTTGAAGAAGTACCAGAAAACCCTTCAGTATCAAGAACCCATTTTTCCTCCAACAAAGATATTTTCTTGTAGACACATCTTCTTGAAAATTTTTGGTAATGAAAATCTCAATCCAAAAATAGAATATTAAAAATATGTTTTTCCCCACAAACTTATCTTTGTTTTAATTTATATAAAAAACACTTAGCATGCTAATACTCACAGTATCTGATCCCATTATCAGATGAATCTGTCTAATGGTCTATCATTTTCATTGTTCTGTGCATTGGAATATGGTATCTGTCAAATTTTTAATGAGTCACATTTTTGTTAAGAAAGGCATTTTTTTTATGCAAGAAGTGTTACAGGCAGTACAGCGGCCCTCTGAGCTGTACACAATATGCTGTTTCATCTTTCATGATGTAATACTGAGGATGTGGAAGTCATGTGCGTTTCTTTCCATTCTTTTTTTGGGTCACCAGGGTGCCAATTCTGAGTAGGTGAGAGATCAAATGAAAACCCAGAAAACTGCTTTCCGTGTATTTTATCAATTCTGTTTTTAAAAGATAAAAATATTATCAACAGTGTTCTGCTTCTTTACGAATGAAAATATCCATAAACCAAAATTTGTGCAATGTTAACATAGGCTCTGGCTTTAAAATGTTGTGAAATAGCTAGAATATCTTTAATCTTAATAGAGGCTACTGGTGTTCAGTATGATTAGATTAATTGCAGTGGTGGATTAAGACAGGCATCTAAGGCCAATGTGGGACTTCGGAGGCCCAGAAGAGAAGAGAGTTGGGAAAAAGTGAAAAAACTGTCCATAATGAATATCAGGAAAGGAAATGAATTAATTAATTAAAGGAAATTTTGAAGGAAGACAGTGAGAAGATTGACTAAGACTGTTGTTTTTCTTTATTTATTTAGCCCTTTTAATGTTTGCCAAAGAAGGTATTAAAACTCAAGGAAATTATTTTAAAAGACAGATGTTTGAATTTCTTTCTCAAAGTTTAAAGTTTGTTGTTGGAACCTTCTTGATTTTGAATTCTTCTCTCTGGTCTCTTATGAGATTTTCAGCTTTTCTTGGTTTAAGATATGCTGACAATGCCATAACGTGGTCTTTCACTGTATTTTGGCATTCCTACTCATTGTTCTTTTTCTGCCCAAGTTTGCTCTGTTTTTTAAATCTAGCTTTATTTATTACTCCTCTGAGAACAGGAACTGTCTGATATGCTAACAACAAGTGACAGCTTTCCTGTCACTAAGGACAGGAGAACAGGCAGTGAATATTGCTGAAGTCTGAGGTAAGTTTAGAATAACAATAACTTGTACTTACACTAAATTTGATATACTGTAGTGTGACTATATTCTCTGACGCAGGCTGTGCAGCAGATTCCTGTCTCCTCCCCCATCCACTAACAGGAAGGCACAGCACAATGTTATACAGCATGTGGCAATTTTAAATTTCTGCTGAAGCTTGACCCTTAGACAGGAGGGTGACTCTTTTCTTGTCACTGACGAAATAACTGTACTATGAATCTCCTTATAATGCCAGAATGAATGGATTTAAATTAAAAAACCACAACAAATTGGTAGATACGAAAACAGTGAGAGACAGTAGGACCATCTCTCCCTTTTCTTCCCAAATCTGCATTTTGAAGGGAAGAATAAAGGAAGGAAAAGCTTTGCGGTGAATTAGGTGAGAGACCCAGTGTAAGGGAAAGAGACAAAGTAGAGAGAAACTCTAACTGTCCTGTAAAGAAAGCAGAAAAAAAGCAAGGAGGAAGAAGAAATTGATGCAGATATGGTTGCCACTTTCCTGACAATTACTCCAGGAAGTGCTAATGAATGTAGTAATTATACCTGGCAGTCACTCTGTGGGAGAAAGGAATTCTTTGGACTTCAAAACGGTAAGAGTGATAGAGTGCTCGTTTAGCTGTGAATATGGAACTTACATAAAGACAATGTAGGCTAAATAGCACTGTTTTCTGATTTCACTATGTCATATAAATTGTTGTATATCTCATCAAAGAAAGCATCTTCTGAATAAGAATTTTTGAAATTAAATTGGAGAAAAAAAGTTGGAAAATCTACTGCAGTAGTTGAGTAGTTGAGTGCAGAAGTTGAATGTTGCATTGGAAAGAGATAATGACAGAGCCCACAGGATTTTCCTCCCTTCATCTTTGATGATTCTTAACAGGTTCCCTTATGCCTTTTGATGCTGTACAGTCCATCTGAAGAATAGTCAGTGTTCTTCTACAACCATAGGGTGTGTGGGTTATTTTGACTGTGAGAAGCTAGGAGTGATTTTGAGGTGCTTGTTGTATCTAGGTTGTTGTTACCTGTTCTCAGAGCAGAAGACAAGCAGTTTCCAGTTTGCCATTTTTATATTGTGGACTTCTGAAGTAGCAAAATATTCCTTCTGTTTTCATGTGACACAATGATAGATAGGTAAATGCCTGTTAGATGTCAATTACAGGAATTGGATAATTTTACTTGCTTTGTCTGCCTGAGTATCAAGAATGTAACTTGTATCTTAGAGTTTTCCATCTCTGCAGTTTATTTTTGCACAGATATATTATTTCACTGAAATGAAGTGTGAATTTAGGAAAAATAGTTCAGTACTTTTTATATTAGTTCTCTATGAAGTGGTGTACAAAGGGAATGCACGTTTGGTGAGGTAAGAGTCCTAGAGTCTTATTCACATTCATGCTTATGCTGAACGCCTTCAGAGTTGCATGCTTCCCCTTCCTGAAAGCTAAGAGTACCTACTACATGTATTGGCAGCTTGAAGGCAGAAAGTGGGACTACATTTAGGAAAAAAAGCTGATACAAAATTAAATAAATTGGTGAATTTGAGTAAAAACCAAACAAAACCCCAAAGCATTTATATTCTCTAGTCTCAGAGAAGTCCAACTGAACTCAAAGCTAGATCCATACTAGTAAATTTAAAAGTGCTCTAACTTGGCACGGGCTCAGGAACTGGATTGTTAAATGGTTAAATTCTTAGAATTGTCCCTGGTCCAGTTTTAGCTCAGCCACCTAAGAGCCATTCAAACATTTTCCAGAAATACTTTGGGAGTTAGCATGAGCCATGGACCATTTGCAACAGACCATTGAGGTATTGCCACCCAGTTTTGATGACTGAGAGTCTGATAATGTGAGTGAAACAAGTACGGCCAGAGTGAGAGTCCTGGTACTCTAGTTTTTAGTATAGCTGAATTGGCTTTAATGCCTCTCAGATTCATTATAACTTCCTGCCTATGGACCAAGATGAGCTGTGCTTAGTGTTCCATTCATAGATTTTTAGCTCTAAAAAATTAATGATTTATAACTTGGAGATCTTTGTAAGCTTGGAAGTTTATGACACAAAAGAAAGAAATGTTAAGTTGTTTATCTGGCAAAGTAGAGGCTGTAGATGGTTGTCATTTTATGACAAGAAAAATTATGTAAGTCATTTTAGTCTATGTTGTCTGTCCATTTGGCTGTCATATAAATAAAAGGGCATATAACATAAAGCCCAAAATCTTTAAAAATACTCCTAAAATTGTTTTCTAACTCCTGATGAAGGATCAAGTTGTTATCAGAGCTTGTGTTGCATGATGGCAAAGTTCTCTCTCTATTTATACATCTGTCCTGAGCAGATGTTAGTAAAACACTTGTATATGACATAGTTATTACTCTGAAAAATATGGAAAATAATTTGAAATTTTTACTGTCCTACTGCCTGTTCCAAGAACTATAGATAACTAACACTGTAACTCACCTTTAAAGAATACATTACAACTTGTTTGTGCTGAAAATTCCTTTTGGCTCAAGTGAAAGTACACAATGCAAACAAAGTTATGAAATGTGTACACAAGGTGTGAGTAGATGGTTGTACTTGTGTATCACTTTATGGTCCTGATCCTTCAGGGTAGTCAGCGCCATCAGACCTTTATGCTCACCATCTCATTGATTTGAATGGGATTACAAATGAATATTAGGGCCAAATCAGACTGATTTTCCCCAACTAGTGTCAACAAATAAATCATGGATTTTTTTATTATTTAAATAGAAAGCACAGAATTGTAAAATCTAAACAGATGAACCTGTACTTTAAGACTTGAAGATTTGAGAGCTAAAATATTTGACAATGTGGCCACTATTTCAAACCTCATTTCTGTTGTAAAAGTTGATTAAATATTTTGACTGTCAAAATCCTTTCAACTGTGTCACGATTCAATTAAAGGAGCAGAAAATACCAAGTTTTGTTAAGACTTAAAGATACGGCAAGAACCTACTATAGGTAATTAAACTGATGAAGCATTCCAGAAGAAATATAGAGTAAGTTACAACATTTTTCAAGAGGATGAGGCACTGACTTACTAATAAGAATACTACAAATGAGACACCCAAAGCACAATGTAAGATGAAAATTTTAATATTTTAATTTCAAGTAATTGACTGGCAATCTCAGAAACAGCAGGCAGAGAAATAGGTTCTGTTTACCTTTGCAAGAAGGACATTGTCTTGAATATGGGAAACTAGAGATGGGGGAAAGCACTGCATGAAAACTATTTATATAGGAAAAATACCCCAGGGCTCCTCAATCCCTTTTGTAATTCTTAATTAAAGAGAAATTTTTAAAGTAATTTTTTAAAAACAAACCAGTGTCATTTTTAACCCACCCCAGACTGGATTAAGTCAGCACCTTGTTACACGTGGTGTATGCAGCAGCACAACCACGGCCAGTCTAAACTGGATCAGGAAGAGTAATCCAGAAATGCAAAGTTCCGTAAGATCATTTCCTGTTTTCTGAATCTTGAAGGCGTATTTTTTTTCAAAATGCTCCACCTTGGAAAATCGTAGCTGAAACAGGAATTAAACCATAAAAAATGGATATCTGGGGGGTTTGTCAAATCAAATCAGATTTTTCAAACTTAAATGATTTGTAACAAAGCTAAGAGTAGCACAGAAGGAGAAATAAAGGAAATAGTGTGTGTATTGTCCCGGCTGTTAAAGATGATTATTCCGTCCTTATACAAATTGTTCAGTTGAACAGTAGAACCAATTAAGTTAGTTTCCTATGGATATGTCTTTGGGGAATTTTTCGTTTGGATTTTCTGATATTTATTACAGGGCGAGCTCAAACTGTTGCCCTTTCAGTGCTCACAACTAACAACAGTTTAGGCATATTGTGTTAAAACTCCTCTACATTATAGTCAGTTCTGGCTGGAACAAGCCAATGTTTTCTAAAGCTATTGGGGTAAAGAAAAAGAGACCAACAAGGACACACAATAAGGAACAGCGAATATTATAAGCCTTGTTTCTTTAGGATTACATTTCTCAAATGAAAATCCAGGCTTTTAATGGTCATTATTTGAATCAATCTGTTAAACAAATACCGATATTTTTATACTATGGTTCAAATTGCACTTGAGTCTGGATTTTGAAGTATTCTGCATACCTTTGGGAGGTAGTAGCCATCTTTAGGAGCCACTGAAATACGGAGCTTCTTAGAAAGACCTTTCAGAATGAGGCTGTGTCTTAGTTAATATTCCTACAAGGAACTGGAAACACCAGAAATCCCACAGGCAAATATGTTCCCTTTTTGGTAAATTAATCATGGCTTCCAGAGCAGAAGGCACAGAAAAGCATCTAAACATTTTCAGTTTATTCTTAATTACTTTGTCAATCTTTTGAAATTTCCTTTCCTCTGTGTTTGAACCACCAACTGTTGTTCAAAATTGTTCCAAATCATAAATTCATATACCCTGAAACTTTTTAAAGAGAATAAAAAAGCAGTTTGTGGCCTCTGGGAGAGTAAATTCCAGGGTTAATTTATAACTAAAGCAAATGTATCTATAAAAAGAAGACAAGCTCCATAAGAAATATGTTAACAAATGACAAGAAAAAAGAGGCTTGATAAAGGTATCAGAACTTGTTTGGCACCAGTGATTTTATGACTGAGGAATTCAATTATAGGTGTGTTGGGAATACCAAATCACAATTCTTTAAATTACTAATGGGAGACAAAGCTCTTTATCATGGCCTGAATGTGTTCACATGAAATGTTCAGTCCTGCCCTCTGTAAATAAACTTTTAGTGCTTACACTATGCATCTGCATTGAGAGTCTATGTCACCAGAGTAGAAAGATACGCAATTTCTGTTGAATCACTTTTCAAACATGCGTGCTGATACACTCCTCTATTAGAAATGATGCTAGCCAACAGATTTCTTCCTGGAATTTTGTAGTGTTCAGCTTGTAATTTTTTCCTTCTATATTATTAGCATTTTTCTAGAATCTTGGTAGATTTGTTTGCAGAAAAGTTAAGTATATATGGCATCAGTTTACAGTGATATGCAGTAAATCATATCAGTTTGGATTTGTTTACTCCTTTGTTAGATACATAAGTTTCACAGAGGTCTTTAACCAGTGATGTAGATAATGACTTTGTACTTACCCAAGAGAGACAGATTAGCCTCGGATCAATTGCAAATTAACTCCTACAGTCTGCCTATAATCTAAATTGGTTTTAAGGCTGTCTGCTACTTGCTTGTTAGAGTAGTAAAGTCATATCTCTTGTCAGTCATTGAAAGAGGAAGGGCTCTTTTTGGAAATGCAAATTTAACTAATGGGGACATCCCCCTGTTAACAGCTGTTGCAGAAAAATTTAAAGGACTGAATTTTGTTTGCATGGCTGAATTAAAGCAGACAACGGGCATCACTACTATGAGAAGAACTGCAGACCAATGAAACTCATAAAGTTGGCTGAAGCTGCTTTAGGAATCATTTGAATCTTTGTATGATTTTTGTTGGATATGTCATTGCTATGGCATTCAAATATGATCATGATGAATTTATACTATTCTGCATTACTTTATACTATAATGTGGCATCATTATAAGAATATTATATGATGCACAATACCTACCCAAAGTACTAAGTCAGCAGACTGCTTATATGACAAGTTAAAAAAAAAAAGTACTTTATTTCATCATCAGTTCCTTTTCTTCTTTTGGTATCTGTAGTTGAGCAAAAGTGTTTGCATAGCAAAGGCTTTTACCCTGAATATCCAAAAAGCCACATATTTAATTCTTTTTAGCATTCTCTTTATTGACCCATTGATTTTACTTTCAGCGAGAAAATTATTCTCTCCTGAATAAAAACTTATTAAAAGTTGTTAGTATTTGCAATCTTGACCATTTGAAAATTTTCAAATATAAGCAACATCATTCATCTTCTTATTATTTAACTAATTATCTCTGTGGACTTCATCGACGTAGAGAGATAAGGGCTGGAAAATGTTGAATATACCTGTCAAACTATTAAAAAAAAAGTTTATATAAATATTTAAACACTGTTATTGGCAGTTGGTAATCAGCTCATATCACAGAGATCTCTCCTCTACAGAATAATTCAGAGCAAGAGACTACTTTAGCTTTTGTGAATCAGCCTTTAGATGAACCTCTCTCACTGACCACTGAGGAACTTAAGATATTATTCTTGTTAGCCATTTTGCATACCTGACACAAAGGAAAGTTTTGAGAATTGATTTTTCAGCCTTCTGCTTTTAGATCAGCTTCATGAGATCCCAGGAAAAATTATGCTAATATAATAAGCATGGAAATGCTGAAGTGTGTGAATTTGTGAGACAAGATCTGTATCATGAAGAAGAAAGAGTGCTGTAGAGGTAGTAATTGCTCACCCAAAGGAATATGAATGTGTTCCAGAAACAAGCCATTATCTCACAGCCAATGCTACTCGGATCCTCTGAATACAAGGAATCCATAGGCCTTAAAATTCCTCAAAGATTAATCTCAAATGACATTCCAAAAAAAAAAAATTAAAAAAGAAAAAGTAAAAATGGGTGAAAGATCCAGGGAAATACCTTTGTTATGTTCCTGGGTTTTTTTTAGTTAACATACTGCATGACTTTCCTCTCAACCTCTAGGAATGCATTGGATGTCTGTCAAGACCACAAGTTGTCCGTACTGTAGAAATGTATGAAATTTGTCTCTATACAGAGTTACCATTGCTCTTTTCCTTATCTGTGAAGGAAACACAGCAACTCCCACTGGGGAAATTACATGTTAACTTGATCTTAAAATAAAAAAATCAAGGGAAAGGTCATATCCTAATAAGCTGTGCAAATCTAAATTCCCAGGGAGCTTCAAAATGACATTGTATGACTAGGGCATTAACAATTTTCCAACAATGTATTTTTGAACTGCTTCCAATAGTGTTTTTAACATCCGAGAACAAATAGTAAAATAAAGATACAACTGGCGAGATACAAGATCCAGATGAGCTCTGTGATTCACAGTACACAGCCCATTGATAATCTGGAGTCTTTGTATCTGACAAACATAATGGAATTGGTAACTTTTTCTGCTTTCATTGGGATGCAAATCTTGTGAGAAAGCTATTTATTGATCAGTTGAGGTATTATTGTGATTTCAGTATCAATAGTTTCTACTCTTTTCCCTAACCTAGGATTATAGACCAATGTTTTCCTCAGAGTGTCTGAGGAAGGAGAAGGGTCAGTTTGAGAGGCTGCTTAGTATATTATGTATGTTTGTGTTGGCAGAGATTTTGAATGTGTTATGTTCAGATATTGACCAAGAGGTGCAGAAAGTCTGTTCAAAAACACATGCTGCTGTCGTCGTCCTGCGAAAGGTAAATTACATAAACTCATAGAAATTTTACAGTCAGTTTTAAAGGAGCCAGTATTTGACCCCAAATTATCTTTTCTGACTCAGTGAGCATATTATGTAGAGTTGTAAAAAATTTTCCATAGTTCCAATCAATGAACCAAGGCCAGTACCAATTTACATCTGAAACAGTTTAGGAATTCTCGAAATGCAGGGGAAACCATTGCCTAATTGTATTAGTTTTACATAGTTTGCCACACACATTTTACAACCCATCCTCTACATTGGAAAGGTGTGCCTGTATGAAGCTATGAGGTGAATACTGTCTTCTTGTAACCCAATGAAAAACAGTTTCTGCTTTGCAAATAGTTTGGTGTTTGACCTATTTTGTGATGATATATTGATAGTAGAAAGTGAAGGTGAGGGATCAAAACCCGGTTCTAAATTCCCAAGCTCTCCCAGTTTACATGGGTGTAATGGAATTAGATTATGGTTGTCCTTATTTTCATCCTTGTCATATCCCTCTAAATCAAGTATATCCCTGTAGGTGAAGGGTCATCTAAGCTGCTGCAAAATAATTTCTTATTTTGTACAGAGTATAGTAATAAGGTTTAAAAACTGATGTTCACACCTTATTACACAAAGGACAGGAAGTACCGGGTGTGGGAAGCAGTCTGCTATCGAAGACGGCTTCTCATCTTCTGGATTAGAGGTGGTTCAAAAAGTTTCAGTGGGAGTTTTGCATGTACCGTGAATGCAAGTGTCTTATCCTGATATTCTGCTCTATATTACAGTACATTGCACTGGATGTAATCCAGATGTCCCTTAAGAATTTATTTTTTTGTGATAATCTCAATAGTATTTTAACAGATTCCTTTTAAATACAACTGAGTCTTTGAAGAGATCAACCATCTGTCTTGTGATCATGCTTCAAATTCAGCATATAGAAATTTGCAAACTATTGATTTTCATTTAGCAATTACAAAAAAATAGAACAGTTAAAAGTCACAGTAACTTATCCTCAGTGTATATCAGAGGCACATGATATTTAGATGTTCACAAGCCTTCTTGAGGGGTTACAAAAAGTCACCGCAATAACTTTTAGTTCCTCACACTAAACTTGCTTGCCTAGAAAATGCATCTCCTTAGAAGAATAATGGGGTATGACAATATAATTTATTGCAAAGTATTGTGTCCAAATTGAAGATTAATAGCTGATTTAAAAAGAAACCATCAAGTGATCAAGTATCCCGGAGTATATGGGCAAAATTCCAGTGCCTAATTTGTGGTTTGTATGTGAAAATGACATGCATATTTAGATTAAAGAAATATAGTTGCATGCAATTATTCAAAATAACACTTTCCAGAAAGTTAATTAATATGATTTTTTTCAGTGTGTTAACATACTCCACAAATGTTCTAGAAAAATATGCAAGAAGTTAGCTATAAATTCAAGTATTTACATATACATTTTTGTCTTGAATTGCGGTGTATACATCTATTTATCATGATTTGAAACTGAAAGATTTGCTGTTAGCTGTCCTTTTAGATTACTTGTAGAAGAAATTCTTAAAGTATTTTAAATATAGAAAAAACAAGATGATGACAAGAACACATGACAGAGAAGGGAACTGAAATTTTCTCAATCTCTTTCTTCCCCTCTTTTTAATGCTGTTAAAATTTAACAGAGCTGCTTTGCTTGTACCACTATTGTTAATGTTGCATAACCCTATAATTATTAATCTTACTGAAACAGTGTTAGAACTTGATTATACACTTTTCTCCTCAAATGAAGCAAATGCTGTCAAAGATAGAAATGGAATGGCAGTTTGTATTTTTAAAGAAAGCAGGCAAGTTAACCTGAACTGGGATGTCTATATGCAATTGTCAGTCTCATACACAGGGCTTCACGGAATCTGAAATCCATATGAATGAAGGTGCCTGGGGCACACAGAAATTTTCTAGCTTAGAGCTAATAGACACTTCATGCTCTCTACAATATTTTTGTGCAAGATACAAAGTGCAATCAGAGTCTCTACTGGTTTAGTCAAGCATTGGTAGTTTCTTTACAACTGGAAACAAATTTACAAAAATCACTGTTTAGCATTAGTTGTTAAAAATAATAAACTTCTGAAAGTATACATTAATAACTTTTTCCTGAATTGTTCTTAGCCGTGGATGCTCTAATTTCAGTGTGGTGTCCTAAAATGATGTCATTTTAACTCTTGAAAATTTCTTGTCAAAAATAGCAACACCAGTTTCCATCTTCTTTTAATAGAATGATTTGTATAGTTATACAGTCACTATGCAGATCAAAACTCTGCTGACTTTGAGTGTCAGTGTGATAAGAGTGAGGTTTGCTATGTGCGGACACTCTGGGTTAAAGATCAACAATATTAATAACTGAAGAATAACATCAAACACAATTTTTATAATGTTAGTTTATTACAGAAGCAAAGAATACTAGCAAAAGCCGTGGAACTAGATGAGTGCTGTTTATTGCCAGGCTGTTTGCTTAAACATTGATATAAATATACCCTGCTTTCTGGATGAATGACACATATAGGAAATCAAAGAGTGATATACAGTTCACATAAAGGAACAAGTGAGTTGTGTGAAAGAATTTTCCATACCTTGGCAGGTCAAAATGTTTATTCGTTCATGGGGAAAGCAAGGCAATTTCAGTGGATGAATTGGAAAAACTTTTACTTCAAAATAGATATGTTGACAAAAGTAGGGCCCAGTCATAGGAGACATACTCTTGGGATATTAATAACACAGAGGAAGAATAACCCAACAGAGAATAAGATTAAAGGAATTCTTTCCTTTTAGTTTTCATGCACGTTGTAAAATCTGAACTTGGCAGATCTCTTATTAGAAAATACAGTGAGTTTATGCATCAGTAACAAAGTCAGGACTTAGGATTTTGCATTAATGTATCATTATCCAGGTTATATTTGAGTTCTTTTCAGGGTGCATTAATGATTTTGAAATGAAATGAAAGATGAAATTGCGTGCTTTCTCCACAAATATTTTGTCTACGTTTTCTTATCAAAGAGCTGCAGGGAGAATATTCATCTTTTTGTTCAGGTTCAAACAGCACTTACCCTTTGCATTTTTAGTAAGTAACATCTATATCCTTAAGAGAAAGGTATCTTTTTTTTCCCCTTGAAAAGTATATTTGGAAAAGGGTTAAATAACTCCATCAAATTCTGTGCCACTCCCAAAGACTCGTGTCAGATTCTCAGAAAAATTTGGGATGGGGTGCCTCTTCTCAGAAAACTACTGAGGGATGGGTGACAGAAGGCTTAAATAATCTTGTATAACAACTGAGCATGACCTCTTTCTGAATTATCATATAATGTTGCCCTGATAATCCATTATCTGAATGCATGTATTGTGGCTTTTTTTTTTTTTTTTGAGTGGTAAAGGGAGTTTTGTTTATTAGTATTAGATGGTAGGAACAGAAATTACATAATTGACAATGGTTTGATTTGTCCGATGTAGAGACTGACATCCAGGACTACTTAGAGTTTGCTAGGGAAACTGTTAACCCATAAATTTATAATTTTAACCCATTTTACTTAGTTTAGAACTCAAGATAATACAGTTCTCTTCTAGGGCTTCTCATTATCATCTATTTTACAGTAACTCTGATCCTGGGCTCTGTTTCGGCTGTTTTTTTTTTTCTCTGTTCAGCAGTTACTATGGTTTTAAGTTCCAGTCTGCAAGAAGTTTTTCTGAAGTGTATCAAATAGAAAATTCCTAATGCAATTCCTGTGATTTCTGTTGAAAGTAAGAAATAAAATAACATGAAAGGAGGTAAACTGGTGCTAACTTAATGCTGAGTTTTTATAGTTGATACCTTAGTATTCTTTTTGTCAGATTGCTATTATTTAGTCATACACAGACTTTAAAATTAATGTTTTATATCCAGTTCTTATGATAGTCAGCTTTCAGTGCTAAATATCCTTCAGAAAATTCCTACCTATTTTTCTTCTGGAATAAAATACAATGTTATATTGTGTTGTATTTTATACTGACCTCCCAAAAAACAAGAATGGAGAAGATTCTCTTGATGCTCTTGTCCTGTAGTCCAATAGAAGATTCAGAAGTGGAACTATTCAAGGTAACTTAAATTTAGAGCACAATTCATAATTGATTTACTGGTGTTCATTAAATACTTCTCAGTGTTGCACAATGTTGCAGTTTCAGTTACAAAAGCAAGCTTACCCTAGGTATGACCTGATTCTACACTCCTTGTGTAGGCAGCCTGAAGTCACCTTGATGGGATAGTTTTAAAGCTGTCTGGAAAAATTAATATTTAGAAAGATGGAGTACATGAGATGCAAAGAACATTGATCTAAATATGTGATAAGTATCCTACACTATTGAGAACAATAATTATTGCATCACATGTAAAAACATGTCAACATATTTTAGTTGGGAATATTTTGGAGGGTCAAAAGTACAGTAGTCAGATGACAAGAGATTGCTCTACTGCTGAAAAGTGGCTGAGCAGGTTATAGGCTTCTCAGTTCGTACAGTTGAGAAGGTTAATTTTTTTTGCTAATTTAAAAGATGAAAGAGATACATTTGTGCAACAGATGATCGGTGTACAAAAGTTCATGTGTCTTTATTATGAAATTATTTTAGTTGAGTACTCTTATGGTAGGCTGGTACAAAGCCTGCTGTTATATATAATCAAAGTGGGGTACCCATTTTTCTTTTGCCTGCTGTTTAGCTTGCCAGAGTAATGGCAACAATTACAACAGAGTAAAGAGTAGAGTCCTTCAGCTCAACATTGCACTTTGAAGTGGTATGCGTATCACTGGTAGTGATCCCTTCCATGTTTAGAAATGTCTGATAGAAGAGTTTCAGCAGCTAATGAAAGTGCACTTCAATAACAGTGTGTAAATAACTGTACTCCACACAAAATATGAACCTATTTTTGTGCTAGATTAATATGGGGGGCATCTAGAAGAGCCTTCTGTTAATGTTAAGCCCTCTTTGGTACTATTTATCTACTTCCTCAAGCTTTGATGTGTTCGAACTAGCTTGACATGACAGAGTTTTATGGCTGTACACACACATACTGAGAGTATTATATTTGGCATATATCAGAAATTATATATAAATATATGTAAGAAAAATTATATATATGAAAGCCTGTTCCCTGTTATGCTGTTGTGTTTCTGTATTTACTGCACAAATAGGGCCAAGCATGTTTACATTAATGAATGAGTTTTGCAACGTGGTGCTTTTTAACTTTTAGGACTTAGTGATTGTCCAACAGGTTAAAATATTTTAAGTGATACAAAATAAAAAATAGTGCTCAATCAAATTATATGGGCCCTACATATAGTCTTACCATATTAAAATACGTTTTACATTTTTAGTATTTTAGACGATTACAGCTTTGTGATGAAAATGGCTCATCCCGATATGAGAGAAACATTTTTATGGATAACTTGCAATGTATTTGACTGCCAGGAAAAACTTTATAAGTGGGATTTAATTCAAGGAATGAGTTTAAACTCATGTTGCATTTGTTCCTCCTCCTCCTCTTCCTGTGGGAGTATTCAGTATTTTGCCATGGCAGGGAACTGCATTTAGGATATTAATGAGTATATTTTACCCTATTACTGTTGTATGCCTTATTAGCTCATCTCTTGGAAAGAATACTTAGGTTTACTGTCTTGTGAACATTAAAAAGCACTGACATGACAGAGTCTGAGGAAAGAAAAAAATCCCAGGCTTCTTACCAACAGTATTATGCATCCGTTAAAAGATCTCCATAAATTCTCTACTACTACTAAGTGGATTGAGAAAGCTTTATGTGGTTATTTAAGTATTAATATTATAAAAATTCTTCAGTGTTAGTATAAAATTTATTGCACCTAAGATGTCTTAGAAGAAAAAAATTAACTGGATATTGTGCACATAATATATAACATTCACTATTAAAGTTATTAACATTTCAAAAAGAAATAGAACTTTGTATTCAGATTTGAATCCCATAATGGAGTACATCTATTCTAAAATTTCTTGCTAAATTGGTACCTTAGTTGCTAGTTATTGAGTAAGCACCACTGTTAAAGAATAGAATGCATGATTAGTACATTAAAATACATGAAAAGACAGTGATAATGACCCGATGAAACCAAATAAACAATGGAGCATAAGACTGTCTTGTAAATAGCTGCAGTGCTTACACATCTCTTCTTGTATATTTTGCTACACGCTTAAATCTTTGATAATCTCGCAAAGACTTATGAAGCCACAAAGGAATCTGCAAATTTTCATATAGCGAATTCATGTGTGAGCACAGTATAAATTTACTAGATAGCATTTCTACTATACTTGAAGACTTCAGGACAGTGCTGTTTCCTATTTGAACATACAGTAGGCATCTGGCTAAACATTGCATCCAGTGTTTCATGGTAGCTTTGAGTTTTTATTAACTTTGGGGACAGTGTTGTCACTGTGGTTAGTGAGAAACAGTAATTTTGCATAGAATATATGGCATTTTATGAGAATCTAATTTCTTATGGATCAGTGTTACAACATACACAGATTTATTTATGTGTATACATGGGTATGATATGTAATTTAATAATATACTGCAGCTAAAGAAGTCCTTCCTTAGCCAAGAACTGAGTTTTTAAAGTGCTTAACGGTAGCAAGAACACAATATTAAAAATAAAGCATATAAATGAGTGTTTTGCTTAACCGTGGCCTAAACACTGAATTTCTATTGAAGCTATAAAACTTTCTATTGACTTCAGAACAAGTTTGACATCTGAATGTGAAATCACAGGTTATGCTTAAGTCTGTATATGAAACTTCTGAATGCAGAATTTTCTCTTAAAATACTTTTAATGGCATGCACTGAGCTTATAAATCTGACTGAAAACCTAGAGAATGTAAAGGTTTCTTAACTCCTTGGTAATTTCTATTTTTGTTACTCCTAATAAAAAGAGCATATATCCATTATATGATGTGATATATTATTTTTAAATTAAGTAAAAATTGTATTATCTTATTATACATCTTTGGGATATATGGAAAGATTTCTGGAACACTGTCTTAGTCACCTTATCTAACACACAAGAAACCAGTTTCAAAGAATCTGGAAGCAGATTGTTCTCTCATATTGAGACAGTGGCAAAAAAAAAAAAAAAAAAATTAAAAAAGTGCATGAATTTCCTGTAGTTAGTAAAACTTTCACTAGACCTGAGTAATACGAAGTCTGCCGAGTATAAATAAATGCCAGTTATAAAAAGTACATTGAGTCTTGGAGCCAAGCACAGTTCTGAGAATGTTAACACTCTAGTCGATTGAATTGTGTTGTGAATTTCTAGTTGATAAAGCTTTGCTAGCTGGTATACAGCACAGCATTTTTTTGAATACTTTAAAATCAATTACTTCCTTCGGTCTTATGAGGCCACTTACATGACAAGAGAAGGCCTACTCCTTAGTAGCTTGGCATATTTAGTTATTATACTTTGCCAAAGGGGGCAAAGGTCTCTCTTAAGAAGCCAGCTTTTTCTGATTACAAAATTGAATGTGATTCATTGCCTATCTATCAGTATCCTTTTTTAAATCACAATGATTCATAGAGAGTAACGCCTACATTTTATATCATGAGATAGTTTTACAATATTGCCAGTGCAAGTTAGAGACATGTTGTTTGTTTCTGGTTTCCTCAAATCCCTCAAAACCAAAATGATCCAGATTTGAGCTCTACTAAGGCAAGTAGGCATATTGCAAATACCAATAGATGATCTTTGTCCATGAAAATTCTGTAGACATTTATTCTGATTTTTATATTAGCAATCAGATGATAACTTATCTTTCAGATTTTTATGCTTCTGGGGATGTTTTTTTTATTCAACAGAATGAAATAACAAACATTTCTATTTTGAAGGGTGGGAGGTATTTTTAAGACTTTTTGAACAAAAAGCATTGGAAGATAAGTCTTTCATCAGGATTAATTTTAGTTTCAGTATATGGCACCCCACAAAGCATGGATTGCAGCTGCTTGTAACAAGAAAACTGTGCAGTTTTTCTGCTCAAGTATTTCCAAGAACAATTTGAGGGTCCTTTTCCACAAACTTTGAATCTGAGTTACAGAGCAGAGATTATCTCCACAGCTCAGTGTTCTGTCACTCTTGTGACAGTAGTAGAACACTTTCATTTCTATCATGGTGGCCAATACTATGTCACTTCCAGCATTTTGTAGTGTTTTCTAGGATTTTGAAGTGCTGTTCCTCTTAAATCTGAGCTATCTATCCGTCTAAGAAGTTTTTCAGATATATAAATCAGTATTTCTTATACACCTCTCTTCCACTGTCCAAAATTCTCAATTTCTATTTAAACTGTTATTTGAGCACAGCCTTGCAATCAATTTCTTTTATATTCTGAAATAACTTCAGCTTTCATCAATATCTATCCAGAATCAGAATGCAACAAACTCTACATTAAATAATTAAAATAGGATGGTAGAATTTATAGCATATCTGAGTAGCCTGTGGCATTTTGGAGTTAGTTTCTCATTTGCATTTATATTTACAATGGTTTATGTTGCTGCAAGGGTATAAAATGCTGCTATTTTAAATAAGAACCCAGGCCATTTACCATTTTGTGTGAAATCCATAGGCACAGAATAGAAAATATATTTTAGATTAAACAGCTCTATTATTCCCTGAATGGGATTTTTTTTTTCTGTTTCTATTAGCAGCTGCCTCCTAAACATTGTAGTAAATTTTATGGACTGTGCTTCTAGTGATCACAGCTTGTAGTTATAATTCAGTTATAGGAATAAAATACATTTCCTACTGATTTATGAGTTGCTTGCTTTCGGCCTTTTCAATTGTTTGGATTTACACCGTTTCTCAAGTTTCTTCTGATGTTTTACTGTGCAGCCTTGCTGAGAGGATGAATGGGTTGACTCCCCCCTTACTTTTTATTTGGCTTTTTGAAGGATCTCGGTGTCACTGTTCTCTGCAGCCCTTACACTTGGATTTCTCAGCCTGGTTCTTAAACTGTTCAGTCTCCAACACTCCTCCATGGTTTGCATTGTGGAGTTGTGACAGAAACTTGCATCTGGTGGCAGTGTTTCAAGATGTTCCTGGGATTATCTGGTTTGTTGTCACGCCCATAACATTCCACTCAGCCCCAGCTTATTGCTTTTCATTCTGCTATCAGAATTTTGGTCCTGTGCTGGTTCTGCAGGTTAGTACAGCAGACTGTAAAAGGAGACTTTCATTAGCTCATACCCTTCCCACTCAATGATTAACCCTTGAGGTGTGCTTGTTGGCTGCACCCTGCCACAAGTGGTGATATAGCCCTCCTCCTCTGCTTAAAGATGTAACAAAATTTTATCTAGAACCACTCGGCTTGTTTTTATAGGGAATGTTTATTCCATTATTTGAAAAGTGTATTGTCTATGTTGTATCTTTTTGGTATTGTCAGGTATCTTTCCTAATGGACATGTTCATTTTTGGGTCATGTTTAGATGGCTTGAGGGTTGCATCCGAGGAACAGAGAAGAAAATGTGGTCCATTGTCTTGATCTTGTGCTTGGAGTCAGGGCTGACATTAAAAGCAGTGCACCAAATATCTATGAACTTACTTCACTAAGTCACTTGTTATCATGGAACTGTTTTGACACTCAACATTTGCTAGAGGACACTGGGTATTTTCTTTGGTTTTGGAGGTAAATTAATGGGGGCAGGGAACTTTAGTTTAGCGTTCTCTAATTAAAACAAATCCATAAAAGTTTTGTTCTTTTGATCTGCAGTGAGCTCAATTTTCATTCCTGTAAATACTTTTGATAAATTCATACTTGAAAAGAAAAATAGCAGGTCTGCTGAGACAGTGGTACAAGCAGGAGTGTGCTGAGTCCAAGGTGCATGCAGAAGTACTTTTGTTCCTGCTACAATACACAGTTCTAGGATAGGAAAGCTGAAAGCCAATACTGAGTTTTCAAAAACCATTTGAATTTACAGTGCAAAAATTTGTCAATACTTATTCTATCATTTGTCTAAGTAAGCCTGTGTCCTTTTCCCACGATCACAGTCGTTTCTAATGTGTAATTTGCTTGGAAAAAGACTGCTTTGGCTATTTAAAGTCCTACCAATACACTGCTGTTCAGTGCACACATCATCATATAAATGAAACAATTTCTGCCCTGAATTATACCAATATTTTGAATACGTGCATGGATAATAAAAAAAAAAATGCTTTATCTCTGCTTCTTGGTAATGCAAACATAACAATACAAATAATGGAATTTTTAAAGCAAGTCTTCATAGCTTTTTGCTGTTACATTGTTTTTCTTGTTGCAGTCTGAAGCATACTGATTTTGTCAAACACTGGGTTGGGGGTATCAGCCAACAAGGCTCTTTTTATGTACTTTTTTGCTTGTTTGTTTGTTTAAGAGCATCACGGATTGTGTCAGCAGAGTTCTTGGAAAGAGGTTTTTTTAGTTATGTTGTGCTCCCTCTGCTGACTCTGCAGCAACAGAACACAAAGTAGTACGGGTCCTACCTTATGGGGTGGTTGTTAGATTTAAGAACCTGCAGACCACACAGCAGTTGTTTTAATGTATGAAATGAACTGTGTCCAAAAGCTTTGAGTCATTGTCTGAAATACAGAAAAAGTTCACATACTTCGGTTTGTCCAAAACCAAACTTATTTTATTCAAATGTTGCCTATTAGGTAAAGTCCGTTATAATGACAGATACTATGAATGAAAAATATATTATTTTCAGGATTGAAGAAGGTATCTCCTAAAAGCTTAAACTAAGCTTAAAGTTTCATTGTACTCAAACATAATCAGGAATATTAAAAAATTGTAGAGTAATACCATCCCTGCTGAAGAAGGTTGCTGTTTCAGTGATAACACAGAGAATAGGCAGGGGGAAAAAGATAATATTCTCTCACTGGACAAGTGAAGAACTGAGGCAAAAGTCTAACTAGCAGCATCTTCCCCCCCCCCCCCCCAGGAAAAAGTAAATGCAGTAAGATGATGCTATTTTCTCTAAATGACCAGAAGAACAATGAATAGGGCAAAGTAATACCATTTTTCCAAATCTTACTAGAACTGATGACCATTTCCACCTTCCAGAGACATCAGTTAATCACTTTCTGAACACAATGTATCTCCAGACCCTATGCGTCACACTTAGAACCTGAAAACAGCCCTGATGAAAATGTTGGCTTGAACTACTTGTCCATTGCCACATAGAATTTCCGTGTCAGAGGCAACGAAAGAACTGAGTTATTGAAAGGGGAATGCAATTATTTTATCACGAGACTGTCCTTTTGCAGCATTCTTCTCTAAAAAATCAATGAAGGTCTTCAATTCAGTGGATGTGGTGCCATCATTTAGGGTAGATGTGTATTTGCAAGGCACACATAAAACATTTTATTGTTCCTCTTAAGTAGATAAATAAATTTAATATATGGGGATATCAATCTGACCTTCACCATCTCTAAAGCTAGGAATGGTTGTGTGATCGTAACTAACGTATATATGACATTATTTCAGAGATGGTCTGAACCTGCTTTAATTAAATTATTTGGCAAAAGTCACATTAAGTTCTGCAGCACTTGCATATGAGTTTATTTGACGAACTCTGACACATTTATACATGAGATGAAATTCAAACTATTTCATGAAATATGCTTTAAGTAAAAAAAAAAAGAAGATAAAACCAAAACCAACAAAACCCAGTATTTACATCACGAATATATATTTGTCCATATTTATGTTCATGTAGTATAATTATACCACTGCCTTGATTTTGGTAATGTTTCAAAGCTGAGAGGCTTTAGCTATTTTTTTTTCCTTCTGATTTTCTGTAACTCGTATGAGGCTAGGATGTTCTGGTTGCTTCATTAAATACCTCTAGGGTCATATTTTGGTAGTTTTGTCTGGAAAGAGCGTGTCTAGAATGTAGTGCAACAGGCCTTTCAGGTTAACTGAGCACAGGTAGTGTTTATGGTAAAGAATAGCTTGTGATCCAAGATGTTTTTCATACCATGGTAATCTCTTAATGTACTATTTTATGTTTTCCTAATATATAAAAGTGCACTGAGTAACCTTCTCCGGAATTGGAAATCAATTCAATTTGCAATTGCTACTGAATGGAGTAACTTAATGATTATGATAGTTTTCACAATCAGCACCAGATTAGCTAACTGTAAGCTGTCACTACATGACAGTTAACACAGACATGCATCAGATGAGTTCATGTGCCTTCTTTTACTTTGTAGATAATAGCAGTTGGCTACATGAGATTAAATGCAAGTAAAGGGAGTTAAAACAACTAATATCATATCTCCGGGTTTAATGTTATCTCAACAGCACTCTCACTTCTGGTCTTTTGCTGGCAAAGAACGATTTTTGCACATGAAAATCTTTTTAGCCAATTAGCTATGTTTTTATTACCCCATATGAGCATGTGTGAGTTTTATGAAACAATCCTGGAGTAGTCTCTTGATTGGACTTATGCTTTGGATGTTTGGGTGGGTTTTTTAAAAAAAGCCATGAGAAGACAGCAGAGGTAAATGTTGGCATTAGTCTTTTATGGGGAAGAAAAAAGACAAAATACACAGCAGAAATCAAGTAAAGGTACATGCAAAATAGAAGTATTTGTAAACTAACTCTTATACAGAAGAACAGCTTTCATGTTTTAGTTTTCAATAATGCAAGAGTGAAACTGGCACATGAAAGGTCCTCTTCATTCTAGTATTTATAATATAAATTAAAACTGAACAGTAAAATTCATTTTGTTTCCAGTGTAATAGCAAATTTTATTAAATTGAACAGGATATCCATAATTTGACTAAGACTTAGCAGTCATGTGTGAAGATTCAAACTCTAAAACTGTAATGGAGTGCTTTGATTTTTGTATCCAAAACCTGAGCAAACCTGAAAATTCTCATAAATCAGAAATGTTTATGAATAATATTAATGTGAAATCATTGATGCCTAGCTGTTTTGTTGTATAAAGAAATATTATAATGTGCATCTTGTTATACAGAAATAGAGAAAGAAAGCACAAAACAGCTGTTTGTGATGGATTTGACCTTAGATACTCTTACAGTATAGCATTTACTACATTGACTTCTTCAATATTCCTTTAGCAACTCTGAATTTACTGGCATCTTTGAAAAATAGCTATTGATTGGTATATCTGTATACCGGGTCACATTGCTGCTCCTTTTTTTTTTTTTTAACCAGACAAATAAGAAATATGTGCATAATGAGAGAAAGTAAAATATTTTAGTCATTTGCTTGTCATAAAATACAGTAAGAAAGCAAACCTTTACCACTTCTTTGCACAGACATCATAGTCAGTAGTAGAAATATAGTCCCCACAGCTGGAAAAGCACAAAATTTGCTTTATTTTATACAGCAATGAGGAAAGCCAAGATTAGGTAGAAGCCACACGTTCTCCATTTCTCCTCACGTAGACATACATGTGTATAAACATGCATCTTGTCTTGTGATGCCGTTGTCGGAGAATGTTACATCCCTCAGAAGAGATGTACTTTCCTTAACTGTGAGGCCTGAGAGGCAAAACATTTCCCAGCTGTGGTTAGATTAAATGTTCTATGTTCATGAGCCCTCCTAGGTACATGCTAGAGTGGGAGTTGAAATTAAAATCCATGTATATGGTACAAAGCTAAGGCCTTGTCAATTTAGATTTACAATATAGCCAAACTTAAATGTTTTCAATGGAAGGAAAGCAGTTAAGAATGTACATGCAAACCTTTTTTTTGTGTTCAGCAAATCCTATCTACTTAAGGCATTTTACCATGCTAGAACCTTTTATTTTAACAGAAGACTTCAGATACACACAGAGATATGTGTATGTATATATGTGTAGTATCATTGCCAGGTACCTTTGTGGACATCTTAGACTAAATTATAATATAGACAACATAACAATTTTTCAAAATTTAAAGTAGACATTTTTTGTAGGGGAATGATTGAGCAAAGCCTTTTTAGTTACCTGAAGATCAGAAGAACTGATATTACTAGTCATGGCATGTTAACCTCTGGAAGGGGTGGAGTTTATAGGCTTTTGCTCAAAGAATTGTAAATGGCTGCTGATTCCTGATTTTATTACCTTAGAGCAGAAATATGAGTAGCATAAAATGGAATTACTTTGTGACCCATAGCAGCTGATAGGGGCACCCACAATTCTCTGTTCTTCTCTTCAGTGTAATCTTGGCGTTTTTATTTCCTCTATTTGCAGCATAGAGAACGCGTGTGTTGTGAACAGACGCGCAGAAAAAACCCCAAACTATTAGTATGGAAAAAACAGCATGCATGAAAGACAGTCCCTCATATTAAGTGATTGTTAAAATAACAGATTGATTTTATTTATTTATTTATTTTTATTTTGTCTTTTCTACAACTTAATAAGAATCTGAAACATCATAGTTCTAGGCTAGAAATACTTTTACAATGAAAGTGCTCTGGCATTATTGGTAGACTTGGCTGAAACAAGTTAGCTGTGCTGACCGTGAAACTAGAAAATTGCTGCTAAGGAATTACTACTGTACCCTCTTAGCTTTTGGAGTTTGTGCCTGGCAAGCCAGCCCTCTGGACTTACAGGCTTATCTGAGCCTTTCTAAGCTGTACTATATCTGTACATAGTGAATTTCATGCACACACTGTGTTATAATGACTCGGGAATTTCGAAGAATTAATCACGTTCTACATAATCAAATACTCCAAAACATCACAGTCATTCACTGTTATAAAGTGAAACATAGACTAGCTTTAACTTGCTCACAGTGGTTTGCAAACTGGTCTTTTAAAGAGAAAACACAAAGTGATAATGCCTCAAGATTGTGAGAATATTTTTATAGAGTTTTTATGGATGACGTTGGAAAACTGTTTAATTTTAACATCTGCTTTGTATGTAACACAAAAATTGAGATCAGCGGCAAGTGATTAAGTGTATTTCTATTCAGTGAGTGCCTTAAGCTTGCACTTCCCTTTAAGCATGTACTCAAACCTCTTCAGCTGCTTCTCTAGTGCAGGGGAGGTGTCTGTGTGTGCAAGGGCAGCCATCAGTATGAGTCCTCCTGCCTTCTGATGACGGGGTTTCCTGCAGTTGTTTCTTGGCCACACAGTAACCTTATGGGTGCACCTGCACATATCGAGTCCTATGGACTCCACAGGATGAACTTGGGCTCTAAGGGGGACCGTGCTTGTAGGCATCCCTCTCCTTCACCCTTGAGACAGCCTACGGGCTATGAAGTGGACATAACTCTCAGTGTCGCTTGCTTAAAGGAATATAAGCCAATGTTTACATTTTAGATGACTGTTGATTTTGTGTTTTTGAAAGATGTGTCTGGTTAATTACAAAAATGGACTCTTAAGAAGGAGTCTATTCTATTTTTTTGCTTTATTTGGAAATCTCTTAAAGGAAGACAATTCCCAGTGTTGATGGCCAGCGATTTGCACTTCGTGCTTACAGAAAAACTGACTAATGGAACTAATTGGACCAAGGGACTCTGACAATGTATAATGTACTTTCACCAGATAACTTTCACTTGTGACAGTTAGAAATTCTGCTGTTTACCCAGAGGCAGATCTTACTTTCATTAAGGATAACGAGACTGTATATCCCGTCCAATGGCTGAAGCCTTTGGGAAGGCAGACAGCTGGCTGACCATTAGGCTAACCTTGCCAACAGTTCACCCTTAAACACTGTTTGCGTTACAGAACTCTATCAGTCACGTAGTAATAGGAGTGGCAGTATGAAGGAGCTATAGGTTCCCTTTTGCTCTACTAGGGGCAACATGTATGTCGTGCAGCAAGAGATACAGTAGCATCTCTTTTGTTCCCGCTGCAGTGAGAATTTCTTATCTGAAATTTAAGAAAGATATTTAACAACCTTTGTTGTCAATGCTCAAGGTAGAAGAACTAGAGGGTTGTGCTGTGAGTTCTAGAAGGTGGAAGAATGATGGTGACTTTCCTGAGGAAAGGTTAAGAGAACTGTAACTATTTCTACCCATTGCTACCTTAACACTTCAGCATAGCTGATGGAGGGGACAGTCTCTGTTTTACTTACCTGTAGGTCTGTGAAGGCAAAGGATGATCTCAAAATTATAGAGCAGGTCTGTTCCATTATATTGATTTTGCAACAACAGTTTTGTCAGTGTGACAGTAGTTTTGGTTCAAAATAGATCAAATCAAAGTTCCTGTTATCTAGAGGTTAAAGGCTACTTACTTGATTGGGTCTAAAGTTCAAATTAAACAGCCAAAGTGACCAAGTTATTTTAGTTTCATAACATCTATTCTATTTTTAGATTAGAATGTTCTTTTTATACATCATGGAAAACTAAAGACAGACCCTAGTTATATTAAGTGCTCTACACTTGCTGTTACTTACAGACTTTATCATAGTCGAAATATATCTAAATCAAGGATTTTGGTTCAGCTGTCAGAAGAGGACTCGGAAAAACATTTTATATCTCAATCTAAATTCACTTGATTTGGTGAAGATTTTTGCAGATTGAAGCTCTTTATTTGTTTACTACTTTCAAGATCTGCATAAATACATATGGAATTTGGAAAGCCATAAATTAGATTTCCTTGAGCCTTGGGTTTAAGACTCTGGGATAAAACTTCTGACATACTTGAATGACTTAACCACAGATTTCAGATATTTCTTGTTATTTGGAGGAAAAACACCACTATTAATACCAACTACTTTTTTTTTTTTTTCTTAATTTCTTAATTTTCAGGCACTTGGGAAGAATGATGATTAGAATTTGAAAAACTGAAAAATTAATTGTGGAAGCCTTCTAATTCTATTCACATGCATGTTATTGAGAGATGCAGTTAAAGTCAGTGTTATCTGTCTGTTAAAAAAAAGTGATTTTTTTTTTCTAGTTATGCTCCTTTAATTTCATTGGGTTTTTTTAATGACTTGCATGCTTACTAAAGCACATACACATTCTATAAAATATATTATTTAAATGCAGTTGTATTTCATCTGGCCATTCATAATTATTTAGATGGTTATTTTTCCCATATATATTTTTGTTATTTTTCTAGCTGAACCATTGTTCTGTGAGCCCACTAGTTGTCTCTGCTGCCTTTTGAAGTACATATCAGACCAGTTCAGTCGAGTAGCATACCTATGACAGCCATTCTGATCTAAGGTTAACATGAGCCTAGATGCGAGCAAATCTCATTTGCTCTTATGATGTAAGACATTAGAGCTTTCCTAAGAAGAACCTCAAAGCTGCATTAACTGCCGAGTGTTAGCCATGCAATGCTACTATACAGCCTAATGCATGATATGGTGACAAACTCAAGCCTAATGGTAGATGGGGCCTAAACATTCCCTTAAAACCTACACCTGATTCAGAGTTTGCATCTCAACCCTTTGGACATGAGACAATTGGACCTTAGCTTGGACTCAAACCCATTACAGAGATAACTAGCTCCTTTTAAAATGTCTGTTTCTTTTTTTGTTTCCAGGGATTACAATGGTTGACACAGAAATGCCGTTTTGGCCCATTAATTTTGGAATTAGTCCAGTGGATCTGTCTGCGATGGATGATCATACACATTCCTTTGACATAAAGCCATTTACCACTGTTGATTTTTCGAGTATTTCTTCACCGCACTATGAAGATATTCCTTTTGCAAGAACTGATCAGACAAGCATTGATTATAAATATGATATCAAGCTCCAGGATTGCCAAAGTATGCTTTTAATTTTTTTATTATTTCCTTCATGTTCACATTTGCTTCATTCTCTGGAAAGTGTACTATCAGCAAAAGGATTTAGAAGTATTCATATGCCTAAGTGCCGGTATCCTGTCTCATCGGAGATGTCCACAAGATATTCTATCTAGAAAAAGATAGAACACATATAGCAGACCTTCACCCTTCCAGAGCAGCAGATGGAGATCAGGCAATGTACCATAAAGTATCTAAAATAACATTAAACACTTTTTATTAGACACATGAACCCCCCCATTTGTTTCTGAAACCTCCAGTCTCCTATTCACGTGTCTTGTGTATAAAGTGTCCTTTGAAGCTCTATGCACACAATGCAGAATAAATATCATGAATGTTAAAAAATGCCCCGGCATACATAGCATATTCATTATTAATATGTGTAGCTTTTAAATTACAGATGGACTAAGAAACTGATGGAGTAGAAATATTGGCTATGTCTGAGTCAAAATGTTGGCATAACTTTTATCAGTGTTCCTAATGCAGGCATAACCTTGGAGCTTCATGTGCTAGTATTATTTATATATTATTATTTATTTATATAAATATTAAATATTATTATTTATTTATATATATTATTTATATAGTATTATTTATATATATTTATAAAATGCTGGGTTTTCACCAGTTACAGTAAAAAGAAATTACACGGAACTCTTCTTTTAAGAAAGGAAGTGACCTATTCTTAAATAAGCTATTACTGCATTCTTGCTCAAAGTAGGAATGTGAGGTTGCTGTACCTAGAACTTTTTTAAAGATCCACTTAGTCTGTTAAGGTCTGACATCAATTTTGTTTGTAGTAATCTGTACAGGAATTCTTTCAAGGAATTCTTGCTAGGAAAATTGTGGAATTTAATTTTGGTTGTACAGTGAAGCAGGTGCTGTGTAGCTCTGGGTTACTTATCTAATAAATTAAAAGACATTTTTCCAGCTAATAATTTTTGTTTGTTTGTTTAATTAAAAATGTCCATAACACTTTAATAACAAGCTAAGGAGTGCAGTAGAGTTTAGGTAGGATAAATCCTCTTCTTCTTTACTTAGATAGTTTTCCACTTTTCTTTTTTCTTCCTATTTTATATAGGAAAGAAAACTTTCTAGTTTGTATAATGTAGCCAGTCTGGAAAAAAAAAAACATTCACTTTATTGTAATACTATGTCTGTTACATCACTCCTGAGATGTGATCTGATGTTATGTTATAGTGTCAAATGTCACAGCTTTCTTCTATGACCAGTAATGATTGCTTTAAAGATATCATCTTTGTTTCAGCTTGTTCAATATTACAAACTGCTCTCTTAATTAGAAACTTTCAGAAGAGAAAATGTATCTCTAAACTGCTTCCAAAGTGGAACAGTGTTCCCCAGGAAAGAACTAAATTTCTTTAAATATTCAATATTATATTATCCAATATATATATTATCCAATACATATATATATTATCCAATACATATATTATCCAATAATACGCTATACAATATATAAGTCTATTAGATGCTTAAATATTTTTTTTAGACTAGATTAGAAAATCCCAGTCCATCTCCCTGCAGTAGTCCTGAACACCTTGAAGTAATACAACCAGATTAGGTACTGAGAAAAGTAAGGCCTTTGAAGTATGAGGTCTCCATATGTAAATTTTTAATATCTCTATCTTCAAATCATTCGATGCTGCAGAGCTGAAAACTGAATCTGTAATACACTTTCTACGTCAGAATCTGCCTCTTCAAGGTTTTTCAGCCTATATACTGCCAGTGAAATAGCAGCTTACACCTTATATCCCTTTACATCCTGCGTTTACTACTCATTTAGTATTATGAAGCAGACCTATGAATCCATGTTTACTGTGATTGTTTGTGATTATTCCTTGCTGCTTCTTCTTTATATTTAATTATACTTTATATTTAAATATACTTTATATTTAATTATACTTTTAAACTATTATACTATTTAAATCTTCTCTATACACAGGTGCAATCAAAATGGAGCCTCCTTCCCCGCCCTACTTTTCAGAAAAAGTTCAGTTGTACAATAAACCTCATGAGGAGTCTTCCAACTCCCTTATGGCTATTGAATGCCGTGTGTGTGGGGACAAGGCCTCGGGATTTCATTATGGTGTGCATGCATGTGAGGGTTGTAAGGTAAGTTGTCACAAATGTATTTTTTCTGAAATAAGATTTGATACTATTTTCATCTAAATAATCACTTGGTAAAATCAGAGATCTGTGCTTTTTAAAAAAAGTTTTAGGTCTTTAAGTAAATTGTTTCACATATACTGTGTATACTTATGGCTTAGTAAGAGGGAGTTTTTTAAAATATATTTTGCTTTTTTTATTACGTTGCTGATCTATTTGAATTTTTTGTACATTTCTTCTACATTTGTCAATTATGCAATTAAATTTCATTCCTGCTGTCTTGGAGGTCACTTGTAGAATCTGAATTCATATAACGCAGCAAAAGCAGGCTCATGCCCAACTCCAAAGCTCAATACTCTGAGCAATTTAAAATTCAGACTTAAAATTCTGATGGATCAGAGTTTCTTTACCCAGTTTACACATTTCTAGGTGACTACAGAAAAGCCTAATGGTATTAAAGAATGTGGCTTTCTGCTTTAAAACTCCACCAGCTTTTTTGTATGTCAATGTTATAAAAATTTGCCATCCTCAAGAGCAAGAAAGGAAATGCCAGAGAAATAAATTAATAATAATTCATTGAGTTAAAACAAAAAATTATAGACTTTAACATGAAAGTCTTATCTTCTCTATTTTCAATATCTTGAGGAAAATAACTACTAGTAAAGATCCAATGCAGAGCCTAAATAAAATTTGTAACACTGAATTAGGAACCACATAAATCAATAAGTATGCTGTTGATTACTTAAATTACAGTGAGTTATATAAATAAGTCTTGGCATTATGCTTTTATTGTTAATGTTCACTGTGAGGAAAAATTAATTGTTACAAAGAACAAATGGTGATAAATTTGGATAAACTTTATTAATTGGTTATGAGTAATCTGAGAAAGTATCTTTAAACTGTAAAAAGATAGAATTGTGAATTTTCATAATGATTTCTGTCTTTGTAAAACAAGAAACACAAAAAAATGTGCAATCATTTCTGTGAGTTTGGTGCCAAGTTTTTGGATTTTTCATGTGCCAAACTTGTAATATCCAAACAATGGAGATAAAGTAGAAAATAAAACAACCTAAAACATAGAACCCAGAAATAAATATTGCAAAATTAGTTCAGCACTGTGAAAAACCAAAAAAATACAATAGGTGAAATAATATAAATTATCTTTAAGTACTCAGGCTCAAAAAGGAAAATAAATATTTGAAATAGAATAAAAAGATACTCAGTTGGGCAAGAAAATTTAAACAAACAGATAACCCATAACCTTTTTTATTTACTTGAGATCAAACTGCTGTTGGCAGAATTTTTAGTTTGTTGTGATTTATTAAAAATTTTCTACATTGGTAATGAACTTTAAATTTTGAAAATTTCATGTTCACTTTTTAACAAATATTCCCATGAGCAGTGGAACAAATGGAATTCCGCTTCCTTTGGCAGAGCATTTCTCATGCTCAGCACATCTGTAGATCTCCCAACGTCCCTACTGTCCTTAAAGTCCATTGATTCCCATAAGCTTCCCCTCAAAACCTTCCCATAAGCTTCCTCTCAAAAATTTGAGATTTTTACCCCTCTATCAAACTAGGTTGCAAATGGCTAATAAGATCAGAACAGGGCCTTGCTGACAGACAGTGTGATTACATCAAGAAAATGTGTCTAAAATGAAGTTAGATTCAGTGTGTATACAGAAAGGTGCTTTGCATGTGCAGAGAAGTGAGACAGTGACACTGGCAATTTCTTGCATCCTTTTACATGCTTTTATGTTTACTCCAGGGCTTTTTTCGAAGAACAATCAGATTAAAGCTAATTTATGACAGGTGTGATCTTAATTGCCGCATCCATAAGAAAAGCAGAAATAAATGTCAATACTGCAGATTTCAGAAATGCCTTGCCGTTGGAATGTCACATAATGGTGAGTGTGCGTTTTAAAACAATAATTTTCATCTGAAAAATAACATGAAACATTAATATGATTACTGAATGTGCTGCTTTAACATCTAGAGTCTTCTGTTACTTCAGGCAGTTTAGAAATGTGTATCAGAGACATTGTCTCTGAGTTTAGGAGACTACGTGACTGGAGATTACTTTCAACATAAAAATCAGATAAGCAGAGATCTGCATTTATCGATGTAATACATAATATGAGTTTGTTTTACTCTCCATCATTCTTGCTCATTACACTGTTGGTTGTTCTTCCTGAACATATTCCTAGTGTAATTGTTATTTTTCAGTTCACTGTCATCTTTTCTGGCAAGTCTCTTTAGCATACTGTAGTTTAATATCACTTTCCTGTAAGTGGAAAATTTAATTATGAAAAATGGACTAAAGAATTTACTGAAAGTTTGTGAATAATAACAGCTTGAATTTGATGCATAGAACACCTGTCGAGGACTGTTAGCACCACCAAGTTAACATTTCCTCATGCTAGAACAGAACATAATTTAAATGAATGGGTCAGACCCTGTACTGTTTTAAAAAAACCTGTCCTCCTCCTTCCTAGGATACCCACATCTGGGCATAGATTCCAATGTGTGGTAAGTAGGAGTGTAGTGTTTCTTAGCATGCTCATTCAGCTGTCGGCCTCTCATCATATAGTGTGTATAGCTGTGATTCCTGTGTAATATGCACTGTCTGACCTCTCCACCACCCAGAGGCGAATATCCCCTTCCATCTGTGAACTGTAAGCAGCGTTTTCATTTTGAATATGTTGTAGTCTTAGGTTGCAAAGGTGTTTGCAATGTGTATGGTGCTGTGATTGCCTTCTTTATAGTAAGCAGATAGCATTAAGCATATTGTGATACTGTTCTCTTGCACAGAATTTAGAAGAAAGTTCCTCTGAACTTTAAAATTAACATATCAATTCATGTGGAAATACTTATGAATGTTTGGACAGAAGGACATAATGAAGATTCTTTGCTGCCTTGCTTTGGCAAAGTTGAGTAAAAACAGGAATTAAATGTCATAACATAGAGACTTATGTAATTCTAAGGGTAAAGAATTGCAAACATGACTGGGAAAATAATTTCTCTGTGGTTTTTTTAGAACTTTCATTATTTTCAATATAAAAAACGAGCGTACTGTCCCCAAGAGGAAAGCTTAACTGTGGTTTGCAAAGTTAATACATGCACTGAATGTAAATTGGTATGGGAAATGTTTTGCTAATAGAAAGTATGGTTTTCAAGTTCCTGGGATGCAACAGTAACACTTAAAAATAAATCTAATCTTGAAATGCTACTGTGGGTATTTTTATAGTAATTCAGGAGGTTTTATTATTAATTTCAAGGTGCATGCCAAATTCTCTCATAACCTAGCGACACAGCTTCCAATTATGTCAATGGGAACCATGTGCAGTTCTATCAAGAAGGGGAAGGCCAAGACCATTCTCTTTGGCTTAGTAACATAAAAAGCCCAAGAAATATTTTTGAAATTAATATTTCACCTGCCATTTCTTCCTGTTCAGCCACTGCCAAGGTAGAAGCTGCAGCACCAGCAGGGGCCATGGTTGTGGGAGTCCAAGGGAGGCACAGAGAGGAGGGGCAAAGGGCAAGGCCATTTGTCCCAGGGCTTGAAGCAACACTTTCATTTGCTTTCACCATGAGCTCAACTAATAGAGAGTTAGTAGTGTTTATGGTCAAGTATTGGCTTCTACATTTGCCTTTTTTGCCCGCTCTGGTTACATTACATTGCATGAAACAATACCCTCATTCCTCCATCATTTATAAACAAAAAAAATATTAAAAAATAACTAAATTTCACCTTTGAAGACACAGCCCTATATGAATAAGCATGCAGAAATGCACACTGGATGATGTCAATGACACTGAGACATATTGTTATGTTGAATCTACAGATTAAAGTTCATCCACCTGGATAGTTAAATTATCTGAATTTTAAATGCTTGGAATCAGAATGCGGATTATTTGTGCCTGAGGGTTCCAATCTATGACTGTCTTTGCATAGATATGTTATTGCAAAATGAATGGGGCACTTACGAAAATGGGGAATGCAAGGAGACACTTAGCAGCTACAGCCACATTTTTTCACGTATAAGCACTACATACCACTTGGCTGAAGGTTAAAAAAGACAGTAGTGTTCTCATGCTTTGAATATTGTTTTCCTTTCCTTCTCTAGCCACAGTGCTGCTCTCTGTTTAACCCTTAATTGCTCAGATTGTGTTCTGAAGTACCACTAAACAGAAGCTCGGTTCTTTTATTTTAGAAATTTCATTAATTTTTTTATCTTCTACTAAATGTAATATTTATATAAAACCAACTACTGTAACGGAAAAAAGGACCACACATGGCGGTATGTCTTTATTATCAGTTCTGGGAGCAGTGAATTGCTTAATCTGAGCACATGCCTCCAGTAAACTCAGGCAGGTATCCACCCAGGCTCTGTCTTGTGTTTTCTAGTGTAAGAAACTGTGTTTATAGTCTATTTGGGGACTCATTTATGCTCAAAAAAAATCCATAATCTAGGCAATCAGAAGAGTAGAGTGCTGTACAGAATAGCCTATAAGCAATCATAGTGACTTCTCCAAACCATAAAATGTGGCATAAGGATAAGTGTTGTAGTTTTTCCACAGAAAGGAAAAGAATATAATGTAGCATGTAGTCTCTTACTATATTCACTATTGGTTTTATATCACTGACATTTGGAGTATACTCTAAATGCAAGTAAATAAAAAACTGCCAAAGGAAAGAGAGAGACATCATATATTCCAGCTGCAAGTTCATGCCCAAACTTGCACAGTCTTTGATTAGCGTGAAAGAAATGGCCATCTGAACCCCTTCCACCCTTGCAGCATGAGCAGTGAGCCATATTCCCAGATCTCTTATACCACCTCGCTGTCTTGCCCCTGTCCTTCCCACCCCTACAGATCCTGCCTTGGTCCACTGCCCAGGCTTTCAGGAGATGAGGAAGCTGGGCCTGCGGTGAGGGTAGATGGAGGAGAGAGAAGATAGAGTAGCAAGGAGGATAAGTGGTCCAGGGAAATAGAAGATGAGGCCAGGGTCATGGGAGGAAGGTGGAGAGAAAAGCAGAAAAGTGAGATCATGCCAGCCATCCTTTCAATTTCCTCAGCCACTGGAAATGCTGTGAACTCTTATCCACCCTGTGAACTCTCCTTTTTCCACCCTAACCTCTGTAAGTATCACCAATACCTCCTACTTCTCCTCTCACCCAAAATCCCACTTTCTAAATTCCTTCCGTAAACCTCCTGGTGCCTGACTTCTTCCTGACTTTTGTCTCAGTTGCCTGAAAATGACAAGGACTTCACCAAAAGGACACTACTAGACTAGTACCACAAAATTGAATTTAGCCCCAAATTTTGCTTGCAATATGCTAATAAACATTAAACAGAATCTGCTGCAACTAATATAATATTTTAAAAATATATTCTAAACATTAAAAAAAATATTTGAAAACTATCCTTTTGCCTATCAAATTATGATAGGAATATATTTTAGGCTCCTGTTCACCTTATGTTTAGGAAACTTTGTTCTCATAATTCATGAATTACATCAGAAATCTTCCAAGACATGTATTTTCATGAAATAAGGACAGTGTTTAAAAGTGGATCATGAGAAACCCACTGCTGTTAATAAATCCTAAAACCACACATTTAGAAAGAAAGAAAGAAACACATGCAGAAATGATAGATTGCTAATAAATGTACAATCCATACAAAAATAAAGATGCATAACCAACTTTACCCCAAGCACAGTTTTCACACACTAAGCACGTGGAAATATTATGAGATTCCTGAGAGATTTCATTATTGCCCAATTATTTTATGTAAAGGTCTGATATTATGATGGCAGGCAACAAGATACACCCTGAGGATTTCTATAGTACAAAACCCAGTAAGATCTCATTTCCATTCTTAGCGAAGTCAGTTTGTGTATTTAGAAGACTTGGTCCCATCATCTGCTACGTGCAAACTCTACGAGTGTTGGTGGCTGTTCTGCTGAACTGATAGACATGTGAGCTGGTAGCTGGCAATCCCGCTCAAGGGGGTTGTTCAAACAAGGATGGGTTTTAGGCCAGTAAGAGATAATCCCCGCTAAACCGCTTTGATTAGCTAATCACCTAGTGCCATTCTTTGATAAAAATGGGTAGTTTGGACCGATTTGACATTGATGTAATAGCTTTTTGTGCTATGAGTAATCTTGGTTTGTTATATCTAACTGAATTCTGAATGCAGCCTGCAAGCATTCAATAATGGATGTTCATGCTTATAACCTGGTTTACCATATAACAACATATGTGCTAATTTTCTTTCAAAGTAATCTCATAATTTTAAACAGACTTGCTATATAATTCAGTGTTACCTTTGGCAGTAGTACTCATTTCTTTTGTTGTTTGTGGGTTGTTTTTTTTTTCCTTTTTCATTTACACAGAAGGAATTTTAAATAATCTTTTTTAAAAAAGAAACCAGGAATCTGATCTTCGTAGAAAAATTATCATCGTAAGGCCACATGCCAAACCTACACCAAATATTCCTTAAAAATATATAGCAGATTGCTATGCAGCTTTAATCATGTATCATTTGATAGAGTCTTCTTCCGTGTCTTTGGGCTTTAACTCCAAAATAGATTATACATAAGGGTGCTTGTATTCATAAGTTTTAGCACAGTGAAGACAACGCTCTGATTTAACATTAATGTTCACAAAGTTTTTTGATTGTAAATATAAAAATTATACAAATTCTCAAACACATGGAAGCAAAAAATTAGATATGACTCCAACAAGGAAGAGTGCTGAAACCAATAGCAAAGTAATAAATAATATTTGGGTTTTATAGCACTTTTCATGCCGAGATCTCAAAGCACTTTTCAGGAAAATAAGTGTCATCATTATAAGCAAAATAAAAATAAATGATAAGTGAAAGAAGGCATCTACTCTAGAACTATTAACAGCAAATGAAATGTTAACGGTACGATGAACTCCAATGCAATCTGTAAATTAATGGAAATAACTTTATATGAGAAGCACTGGAGCTTGTAACACATGCCTACTTTGCAAAGGTAATTTGGTATCCTTTGTTGGGGATAGATAAGCACACCAGAAACGTGATTCTGGAACACCCTTAGTCAATCTCATTTTCCATTAAAAAAATAAATACAATGTAAGTTGTCATTTATTCTAAATTCTACACCGGTGCTATTGTAAACTTTTAACAGAGAACTATCAAAAATATGTTGTTTAGCAATACCAAATTGCTAGCACAAATACTGTAATTTACTTTCCAAGAGACTCTTGCATAGGAAACAAGAGAGACTGCACAGAAATCAGGGTATAGGATAAGGGGCGTATTCAGAAAATATAGTATACATACTACGCTGTCATTTTATACTCAAAACTCAAAGTAAGCCTATTTTATACTGGCAGTATCAGTGCAGCAGCAGATAGATACAGTTATGTGGAAAACTGCCATAAGTTTTTTTTTAAAAAAGAAATAATCCCCCTCAATTCTGTCAAACTTACTTGAAAAAAAACAGGCACTAGTCTATTCACCCATGTATGAATTTCTAGCAAGACGTTTGTTACCAGTCTAGTTTCTGTTCTTCAAAAGAATACAATTGTACAGCTTAGTCAGTTGTTCCCTAATGACAAAACAATGTCTGTTTTGAAGATCCCTGATCTTTTCAATAAAATCTCTAGATTAAATGATTCTATTTCGATAATCAGTGTCACAGCTAGTATATACATTGTGGTATATCATTGAGAATGTTCTAGTAGATACTTGATTGGGAGGGCAGGGAAGGGGGGGAAAGGTGGAAAAAAGAAAACAAATTCCTATTGTTTTTAACGCCTTGGGGAAGTGTATAAACTATTTTAAAGCTAAGTTAATATTAAAACATAGGAAGGGGAAGCAATAGCAATATACTGTCCCCCTTTTTAATCACTGGTTTGTAAAAATAACCTTGATGAAAGGGAGTCTTATGCCAGTGAGATTCCAGATTATAAACTTGCTTTTGCAAACCCCAACTCTCAAGAATAGGCCCCCAACAGAATCACGTCTCACGCTGACGTTCAGTCAAGCTCTGTTTCCATAACACTTAGACTTAGTATGCTTACAGAATGAGTTTATAGAATCACATCGGGCTGTTAGGGATGCATAATTTATCGTAAACATATTATAAAGATATTATATATAACATTATGAATGTATTCCATTTAAAATGTCAAAATACTTTACAAATAGGATTTATCATAACAAAACATTTTTCTGGCCCAAAGCACCTAGATCCTGATATGATTGTGAAATCTCTCAAAGGACGTGTTCCTTAGCGTTCCTAAGTATTTCTTACTATGTGTTAAGAAGTCTTCAGGTCATCATAAATTGCACTCCATATATTTCTGGAAGTGATCAGCCTTTTATAGACATGGGCAACCCTGATCTCTCTTTTTTATTAACAGCCCTTTGTATGAGGCTAATATCTGCCTTGCCTTCTTTCCAGATTAAAAGGTCCACTGCAATAGTCTGAGAAGTCTTGCTAGATTTCAACTTAGCTCTTCATTTGCAAATTCTTCCTCAAAAAAAGATGGTGAGAAGTTGAATTTGTTGGCAAGAACCCAATCAGAAGCATCAATGTATCACAAGATTTTTTTTCCATTGATGAAGCTACTGCAAAGTGCACGTTTGAAAATTGGACAAATTAATCATAAAACATAGTCCTATGAATGTCACAGATTTAATATTGAATTAATATTAAATCTGAAACCAGGTTTAGTGAAGAACATAATAGCTTTTAATGAAAATATGAAAAGTCTAGGCGCACTGTTCAATATGCACTTTTATTTAACCTTTTATTTTTTTATTTTTTATTTTATTTAACACTTTTATTAGCTATATTATTAACACTTTCTTGACCCCACATTTTAGTTATACGTGCTGTCCCTACTTACAATATGTATGTAATAATATATTTTAGCTTTATTATGTTGATGACAGTTTGATTCTTTTTATTGAATCAGTCCTTAAGTATCAGAAAAAGAAAATCTGTAAATGCTATGAAATATTCTCAGTGAGTTTTCACTCTATTTACTGCATTAAATACTCATACTTCATTCATTTCACATCTTCAAGAATGTCTAAAATGCAGATATTATATTTTGGGTTTAATGTTATCAACATCTATAATTTTTTTAAAAAAAAACTCAAAGGATTTGTGTTAACTACAAATAAGAATTTTTGAATAATGAGAGAATCCATTTTAACTGCAAAATGAAAATACCAAAATAATCTTGATTCACAGTGTTCATGGAAGCGTATGTAGCTGAATTAATACCTTTGTAGTTATGCTGAGTTTTTTCATCTTTTTATTTAGGTTACACTAAGTAGAAATATGAAATCTCCTTTTGTTTTATATCAACTTTTTATACATCACTAACTTTACCATATGTTCATCCATTCACATTATTTCTTTACAGAATGGTGTCAGTCTCTTTGAGCCATTATAGTATGTCACAGAAACTAATATGAAGTTAATAATTTTTCAAGTATTTTGCTCTCAGAAGAAAGGAAGGCAGCGATATCTCCCTGAAAACTATTATTAGTAGATGATTGAGAATACTTAGTGTTTCCCATGAGAGACAAAAAAAATACATATGCCATGGTATATATGATCCAAACCAAATATCAGTTGGCAATTATTCAAAATTTTCCATAGGAAAAAATGATTAGCAACAGACATTTTCAGGGCGGGGGGGGGGGGAGGGGGGATGACGGAATAGAATATGTTAATTTGTACCTATTGAACTAGATTTCCTTTCATGGTGATTTTTATTCTTACATGTTAACTCCAAGAATACCCAAGCAAACATGAAATATATGACATGCATCACTCAGACGAAGTTTGCTGAAAGAGAAATGTAGTACAGTTGTAAAAATAAACAACCTTGTTTCTACAGCCATGAAATAAGACAACTGATCAATAAATATAATATACAATAAATGGGGTTTTTTATGTTTTCTGGCACAATTATTTATTCTTGAAAAAAAGTGTCATTTTTATCCATCAGCACACTGCAAGCAAACTTACAAAAGGAAAGTGGCTGGTTGTTTCCAAAATAAATGTCCCTGGTATAATAATTCATATGTATGATCTTAACAGCACTTTTACTTTATCTGGGGAAGACACTAATCGCTGAAAAAATATTTATAATATTTCTATCTCCTCCTAAGGCCAAAATGCAAACCTTTATTTCTTCCTTCCATTATTTGTTTTGATGCTCTTTTGTTCTGTTTTGGTTTTGTAAAATAAAATAAATACTCTTTACTGAAATATCATATAATAAATCAGCCTTATTCTTGATGGCTCATTTGGAATATTTTCCCAGTCAGTCCCCATATGAATAAATAGTGTCTTGGCTAGTAAGTACGTAGGTGTAACAGGGGGTTCACAGCCTGCCTTAAGTTGGTATTGAGTAATTGTGAGATCATATGACTAGGTAGAACCATCTCCTGTTCTTTCAATACTGCATGCACATAGAGTTATCATGAAGAACTGAGCCTTTTCTGGCTTTTTTATTCCCTGCACAACCTTCTCATTCATTAATTCTTTTGGTAACGTTTTATAGCATTTGCTACATTAAGTTCTGCTGAACTATTTAGGAATTTATTTCTGCAAGCCATGTGAGTGTTTTGTTTCTAAACAAATGAAGAATCTGAGATCCATATGGTGATTTGCCCAAAACAATACAAGGCTGAAAGGTGGTTCCTAACCTAAGCCAGCAGAATTTTCATATCTTAAAGATTCTTTACGTTTTATTTAGATTGGAGGTAGAATCAGTGGTTTTCACCAACTCTGTCAGGTGAGCTGACAACAGGTTTACATTTCCAAGCAAGATATTGTAATCTTACTGTTTGGGCACAGAGTATTTCCTCTTTGAGAGTTGTTTGTTTACATTTTTTTAAGGCACTTGAGCTGTTTTGCCTGTATTACTGGAGAAAATAATCTTTTTTTTTACTTGCTTAAGTACTGTTTTAAGAAAAACTTCAAGGGCTCATAACAAAAGGTGACATAAAAAGCTATACAGATATGCTTTTTTAGGTGCAACTATAGCCATAGTAATTTCTTGTCATCTTCTTCAGCCATCAGGTTTGGGCGAATGCCACAAGCGGAGAAGGAGAAGCTCTTGGCAGAGATTTCAAGCGACATCGACCAGTTAAACCCTGAATCTGCTGATCTACGAGCGCTTGCCAAGCATTTGTATGACTCATACATAAAGTCCTTCCCTCTGACCAAAGCCAAGGCGAGGGCGATCTTGACAGGAAAGACGACAGACAAATCAGTTAGTTCCCTCTGGTTTTTTTTTTCTTTCTTTTGAGTAAATGATTTACTACATCGACAACACATCTTTTTTAAAAAAAAACTTTGCTGTTGGCAGTTACATATTTCAAGCTGTGTCTGAAACACAGGAAATGTTTTTAGATAGGATAAGTAAACATTATTTGAAAAAACTCCAAGTTCACCTAATAAAATACTTGAAACCAGGACAAGAATTTGAAGGTCATCTTAACCTTTTTGTACTCTCTGATCCACTCTTCCCGTTTTCATTCTCCTTCACCAAAGGTTATCTTCCACACTATCTGTTTAAGGTGGCTATCTAGCTGTCAGGAATTGGTTGCTATACTAGTTGGGCATCCTTACCTTAGCATATTATCAGTACTAGCAGTACCCAAAGGAATATTCTTTTTCGTAAGTGTCAAATGATTCCCAGTATCAACACCATCACTAGCCTTAACTATGGTGCTTATTCTTATGATGATCTGAGGACTTCCTGCATTTGACTGGGTTATCTTGGATCAGGTCAGTACCCTGTGTTGGTGCAATTTGATTTTTAGGAGAATGTACAACAAAATCTTTGAAAAGTAAGGAATAGAGATATGTGTATTTGGGGGTTGCTTTGGAAACTCCACTGACAATACACAACAATCTTCTGTATCAGTGAGGAGGATAAATAAGATCTGATAATTATGGTAGGTTTTAAATTTTGTCATTATTTTAATACCTAAAGAGCAAAACAGTCTTCCAAAACTTGTAACTCTTGGTTTGATATATTTTCTAGAACCATCGACAGAAATTTTGTCTGGATTACAACAGAGACTGTATTTTATTTTCTTTAATAATTTCAAAAACAGGAAAGAATTTGGAGGTATTTTATGCTTTCTTTCTTTAAAGGCAGTTAAAAATCATAATTTAAATATTGTCTCTAATTTGGTTGTGCCCCTCACATCAAAACTTCAGATATGGCGGTCACTTACAATTTGAGTAACTTTTCATCATGGAGTATATAAAGTTTGAACGAGCATAAGTTTGTTTATTCTGCGGAAAGCTGATACGCTAAGTCCACTTGAGGGTCATCGCTTTTTCCAAATCTTTCCACAGTTCCCTCTCTATATCAGGAACATACGTTACTGGGAAAGAATTAATAGAGCAATTTAGTTTTTTAAGTGTGTTCTTAATAACTATGTACTTGCATTGGGAAACAGAAGTGGGGTGTTTAATTCTATGCCTTGTTTACCCCTCTTCATCCTAAAAATATCACCAGGAGGCCCGCTCCTTTTTTCTGCAGCTGCCCACTGTGCCTACTCTGGAAGGTGACGGAAGCTTGGGCAGGGTTACCTATGATGCTCTCATCTTCTGTTTTTCCAGACGTGTGTTTAGAAATCTGGGAAGTTTGTTTCTGAGGTCTCAAGTGCATCCACAAATCCTACTTTTCTTCTGTAACATTCTATGAAGTTGTCATAGAAATCTGTTGGTGTGTGGTTTGCTGTGCTGGGTACTCAGCAAACTTCTGGGCTTGTGCAACTTGGTCATGTCTGAAAGTTACACTAATGCAATACTCATGCAGTAAATATATAGTATGCCATCAATGACGTTCTCCTTTTTTATTGAAAGTTTTAAAACTTTGACAGATTAGAATATAGCAATAAAACAATAAACATAGAATTTAGCTTTTCATTGCTGCAAATTTTCACGCCATTTAAAAAAAAAAAAAGAACGCTAGAAGAGTGACACGCAATATTTAATGGTTACAACTTGTATCTTATTTGAACTGTAATGGACTTTGTGCTCTGGAACATCAAACTGTTTACAATAGGCATAATGTAAATTTATGTTATTTTTTAATTGCTATATCATGTGCCTTAACTGAAAGTGTTTGGATATGCTAAGTGAGTGTGTCAAAACTGAATAACTCATCCTCTTCTGGGATATACAGTGCTCATTTGACATAAGATTCTACTCACAGAGTTCATCTGAATCTTTATATTCAAAATTTCTGTAGCTATTTTGAACTCTTTCTTGATTTTAAATTTTCTAATGTCAGTAGGTCAGTGGCATAGCATAGGCTTTCTAAAGCACATGTACGTGCACAGAATAGATGACTTTTTCCTGTACTTGGTGCTCTCACTTAAGATTTTCTAGAAAGAAAAGAAAGCAATGACCTCCTAGTACTAAAACATGCATTTTAAAAGCCTCCTCTACAGTATTGTTATTCCACTGTTTCACATAAGCGTGCATATGCATCTGTACAGATATGTATAAAATGGTTTTTCTGCCGCCAAAATAGCATTACATCTTGAAAAATACCTTACCCTCCAGGCTTTTCTCAGTGCAGTGTGTTTATTTTTTCAGTTTCACACTGAAATTCTAGTGCAATTGGAAAAATAGTGTCATACCTCACACTCTATTTAACTGAGTCTCATGGTCAGAGCTCTGTTTGCCTGTGGTTACTGTGGAGGTGACAGCACTAGTTTCATTGGTCTCGTAAGCAGCAGAACATTGATTTAACTAAACCATTTTGAAAGCTGAATTCCTTTTGTATGGATACCATTACTTCAGTTCACAGATAGACCTCTGTTTTCCAAGCAGCTGTATCAGTCATAGACAAAACTGTCAGCTGTCTCCTCTCCCTCTCTTCCTAGTGAAAGCGGGTCAGAGCTTTGTGTTCGACTTAGCCTGAAACAGATGACCGAACATTTTCACAATCTCCATCTGCAGAACTATGGGAGGTGGGAGTAGTAACCTCTAGCTGGTGGGTACTGATGAGCATCTGTGGGCAATATCCTCTTCAGAAAGCACCACCACACTCTAAAGAAAGTAGCTATTTTCATTTTTTAAAATTCCGCAATAATTTGCAACTGAATAGACTTCAAAACTGGTTTAATCAAATAGGAATAGAATTTTAGGAGTTTCCAGAAGCTGATTCTGTGGGAGAGGACTGCTGACTACTATAGGAAGGCTTTGGTTCTTTTTGAATCTGTTTTGCAGTATATAGTGAATATAAAACCATGAGAGTGAACACCCATCTGAATAAGGCATTAGAATCTGTAATCATAAGGGATCCTAAATTAAAAAATGCATTTCTCTAGTCTGATTGTTGGTGTAAACTCCTTATATTTTAATTAATTAATCAAATATATTAATCAACCTGTTAATATCATAGATATTTGTTCAGTGCAGCAATGAACTATTTGGCCATTTATCCTCTAAGGAAAAGATTCTTCAGATAAATTCAAGAAATCCTCACTTAACCACTTCTTTAAAACCAGGAGCTTCTTCTGCATATTCCGAAGCAGATTGTTTCCAGACCCTAACGAAAGTTTTCCTGGCACTACTTTTTCTAATCTGCTTTCAAAATTGATTTATTCCAGTTGAGTTTATTTCACAGTCAGACGCGTTCTTGTGTTCTGAATTGTGCTGCTGTAGTTTGTGTCATGCTATCTGTGTTTTCTTTCCCATTGACAAGGTATTTGAGTTTAAATATATCCTCACTCTGTTATTTTTAAAGGAATTAACAGCAAAAGGTTAAATTTATCAGATAATCAATACCATAAAGTTGATATTACTTGCAGTATTTCCTAGAAGGACAGAACCTGGAAGGAACATGATAGTATATGAAATAATCAAACCATGAATATACTCTGTCTTTCTACAAAAAAGAAGTTATATCATCAGACGTGCAAACATGTCACTGTACACTTGCTAGATTCTGTTTTATAGAAGCCGTTAAAATTCAGGTAATGGGAGTAACATTTTAATCTTTTGTTAATAAGCATTCCAAACTTCAAATTCAAGTATTACAGAACTCTGTAAAATAAACAAACAAAAATACCAAACAAAATAATCACAGGTAAAAATCATGGATATTTTAAAGTCGTGTTCGTTACCCCCCTTCCCCAATTATTACAAAAAGTATCAGCCAAAGTCCTATTTTTAGAATGTGGATTCACAGAACATATGAGAAGTCCTTAAGAACTACTTGTCCTTTCTGTAAATCATTTTAACATTGTGAGGATATTTGCTTTAATAGGTTTATGAAGATTTAACCTTTTTGGGTCAACTGCCCTTGATACATTCCTCATAGATTTCTAAGTGTTTCCTGATGAGTTGTACCTCTGTATGCTACTTCAGTTGCTCAGGAGTTAAATGTTCTTAGAAAGGGTATTCGAAAGTAAATTGTCTTTTCCTCTTATTTTTAGCCATTTGTTATTTATGACATGAACTCTTTAATGATGGGAGAAGATCAGATCAAGTGCAAGCACGTGTCACCGCTGCAGGAGGAGAACAAAGAGGTAGCGATTCGCATCTTCCAGCGATGTCAGTTTCGCTCAGTGGAGGCGGTGCAGGAGATTACAGAATTTGCCAAGAACATTCCAGGTTTTGTGAATCTTGACCTGAATGATCAAGTAACTCTCCTGAAATATGGGGTCCATGAGATCATATATACTCTCCTGGCTTCTCTGATGAATAAAGATGGGGTTCTTATATCTGATGGACAAGGATTCATGACACGGGAGTTTCTGAAGAGCCTGAGAAAACCTTTTTGTGACTTTATGGAACCCAAGTTTGAGTTTGCTGTGAAGTTCAATGCACTGGAATTAGATGACAGCGACCTGGCAATATTTATAGCTGTCATTATACTAAGTGGAGGTAAGTGCTGTCTTATTTAATACAATATTTTCTATAATAGAATTGACACTTTTAATTCCTGTCCAAACAGGAAAGTGCTCAGCACTACAGGATGGGTGTGAGTTTATTTACACATAGTTTTTTATTAATTTTCAGCTTACTTGATGTTGTTTGCCCCTTTTTCAGTTTCAGGCAGAAACTGAAAATGTAAATGACCTGATATTAATGATGGAGCTGGAAATGCCTGCTGAATCAGCAGTTCATTTAGTTAGAAAACAAAATCAGGACTATCTTTCTGAAAACAGGAAGGGTGGAATTTCACTGGCAAGAGTTTCTAAAAGTTAAAATTCTGCATGAGGGTTTTTTAAACCTGCAATTAGATTGTGTGGCTTGCTAATTGTACACAAATAGCTTTGACTCCATAACAATTTCAAAATATATGTGGCATCTGGCTTACAGGGTTGTTACGGTGTTTTTTTATTGTTGTTGTTTTTTCATTTGTGCAAGGTTTTGTTTACCTTTGGGGGAAGGGAGAATGCATTTCTCAAGAAAACGATGGTCTCCCAATGCCTGAGAAAAATAGTCTGCTCTGTTCAGATTTCCTGAGATGCTCCGTTTGTATTAATCTCTATGCATTATGCTTTGAGGAAAGCATGAATCTGAAAGCCCAGGTAGCAGTCTACATACATTCTAACACTTAATTAAAAAAACCACTGAATTTTCAGCTTCTTTGAAGACAGTATGTTCTATCTGATTCTGAGGTGATGTAGCTATTCAATTTTGTGAATTAGTGGCTGCTACGCAGATTATAGTTCACTTGGAAACCTTTCCCCTGAGAATCTGAGATATCACATATGCATTTCAGGTCAGACTGAAGATCTTTTACTTTGGCCGATACTATCAAGTTAGTGATGTTGCACAAAGAAAATTTTACCCTACTGATTTGTGTGTGTTTTGGCTTAGAATGGTACTGCAGATATCAATGGGAGGAATGTGCTGAATGCTCTGAATTTGGATCCTCCACAGAGCAACGCAGAGTATTTTGTTATTAAATTATGTTGAAGCAATCAAACACAACAACCACATGCTATTGTTCTAAAAACATTCTGTTGAGAGTGCATTGTTATGTACAGCTTCATTTAAAATCACTTGCTATTACTTCTGGCATTGTGTTTCATTCAGTAAAAATGTGGTATCACAATATGGTTTATTAGACTAACTAAATCCACTTCAAACAAATACAGTACCCAGAAGACATTTTCTTGTGCAAACCTTTGAACACAATGATCCCTGAGGACTCTGAATTAATTCAGGAAGGGAAAATACGTTACTGGTATATTTTTGGTTGGCTTTGATGGGGGAGGAAAAATTATACAAGCCTATTAGAGCACTACAAAAAACATGCCAATATTTTGCATTTTCTAATATAATGAAATTTGACAGATGAGAAACAGGCCTCTCAAAATCCACTCCTAATTGAAAAAAGGAAACTTGCTATCTGCAAAGCTAGGTCTGCTATGCTTCAGTGAGGTTTGGGTTACATTAGAGGAAATAGGTATGATGTAACTAATCTTACATTTTAGGTCTCAGGAGGACAGAAAAAAATTGACTATGTTGAACCACATTTATCAACAAGCCTTTTTTTTAAGAATAATTTGTAAACAGAGATCTGTAAAGAACTACTGAATTTTAATAGTGCTTAAATAACTCTGAAGCAAATCCATATAAATATATAAATCCATATAAATATAAATATAAATCTGTCCTTTCTAGGAAAATCCATTAATTTCTTTATAACAAAGGTCTCTCACTATCTTTATTGAGAATTTTTTTGTTTCAAAACTTTTTTTTGTTTCAAAAAAGCATGATAGTTATTTGTAAAAACTGAGTTTGTATCTTGAAAACAATTAAGCTTTGCTGCCAGTTAGAGAATACTGTAATGTTTAAGTCACTTCAAGAAATCCTGTGTACAAATATCTTAAAAAGAAAAACAGTTTGTGAAATAAAAGAAGATCCTAGCCAAACGCTTTAATTCTAAGTGAATCTGTGACAATCTGTCATTGCCTGGAGAAGTTATGCTAGTTCTGCTGGCTCCACGGGTGCTATCTCTTATGCAGCTCTAAAAAGAAGAGAGAAGGGAAAGAGAAAGATAATTCCAGCTGGAACATTACATGTAGAAAGCTTTTCATTGTGAAGTAACTGTTTGGAATTTGCCACAAATCCTATAAAACAGTTCAGCCTTTTGATATCAAAACAGTTGCTTTTGCATTATATGTAAAAAGCTAAAATGCCCATAGAACAATAATAAGAAGCTGACAAATTAATAGCAACAAAATGAAAGTACTCCCACTTCCACAGTCAATCATTTTATTGTTTCTGAGCTGCTCAGTGCGGCCTCACTCTGTCTCAGTGATTCAAAATGTTACTCCGAACTCATTATTACAAAGCTGAAGGCTTGTTCTTAATGTTGGTATATTGTGCTTTAAAACAATGTTGTAAGTGGCAAACGAATTCTAGTATTCTGAATTTAATGCTGACGAGACAGACTGTGTGTGTGAGCAGTAGGATATCAGCTTGTTTTTACAAAAGAAATGCTTTATGCCGTTAACAGCAATGCCAGACTCTCATTACAACATTCTTTTACTTATGGTAACTTTGAAAAATACACCTCAGTAAAATGAGATTTTGAAAACTTTTTTCAATGAGATATTCTTCCTCCCTGTTGTATTCCTCTGTGCCTCTCAGCCAGTAGTAAGTGCCATGGTATACATGTTAAAGAACTTGAAACATCTTTAAAAATATTATATATACCTGAGCTGAAATTGTAGTCTATCGTAAGAAGAAGGTTTAAGGAGAACAAGTTGGATGCCTGTGTTTGGGCAGGAAAGCTAATAGCCCAAGACTTATTGGGATAATCCACATTTACAAACAGAGCAAACTCACGCAACAGGTAGTTAAATAAAAACAAAGCTCAAAAGGTAATTTTGTAACATGTTTACATATCATGGATGGACTTGAACATTTGCATATTATCTTCTGCAGTGTTTGGATATAGTGGTGTTTGGGAAGCGTAGCAGGGTATACCTGTAAAGAGCCAGACTCTGCTAGTCAACATGCAGCCAAACTAGTATTTGCATTCAGAAATGTTTCTACATTCACTTTTTCTGTTTTCTGAGTGCATTCTTTACAGTAGATTTTGAGCTGTGAATAACTGCAGCTTGTTTAAACACTTCAATAATTTTGCTGCAATCTGAGGTTTTTTTGAATTTGAATTTTTATCACCAGATTTTTGAAGTTTTATCACCAAGAAATAGTTCATATTTGACTGCCACACAAATCCTGCTCTAGCAAACCTGTTAGAACAAAGAAATGCTTCATAATCAGACCAAGAACTGCAGATAATCACTGTGGGCTTTGAACCAAAATCCTAGTGACTACAATACATGTGACAGTCTCAGAAGAAGAACCTCAAACTGCTGAATCATATCTGCTTCAGCAAAAGAAGTAGCACAGTTGCTCAGTCAGCCATTTTGCCTGATTTATCATATTACTATTTTAGAATGTGTATTTAAATGCAAAATGCACTTACTCAAAGATATGAAAATATAAAGGTATATGTAAAGGCATGCAGCTGGCAATGTCATATGTGAGGAACAGAAGAAAATTATAATCACTGTTAGGAACAGGAAGGAATCCAAATCCGTAAGTAAATAAGCAGACAAAATATTTTTCCCTGAGATACCGTAGAACATCAATTTACACAAAGTCACACTGTTGAGTCTCAAAACTAAGGGGCTATGAGCCTTTCGCAGTCACTGTAAACATTTTCTTACTTAGAAGAGCTCCCTGCAGAATTTTCAAACCCAATGAATCAGCTGTATGACAATGAATGAAAACCTAAAGAAAAACTGAATAAAGAAAAGTGATAATAAAAAGAGAAATGTAGTACTCTCTTGGCATAGTCTGAATGGATAAAAGACACGTCACAAATACCACATAAAAAACCTAAACTTCAATCAACAGTCTTCTGTATCAGAGAGGTTTAAAAGTGGTGTCCAATTCACTTTTAGTTATCTCTCACCTTAATCATTTCACCTCTCTTTCCTTTGGCCTTCTGTAACCTAATTTCATTGTATCATAAGAATGTCCTGCTACAACCATTTCACAGAATCACAGAATCAACTAGGTTGGAAAGGACCCTGAAGATCATCCAGTCCAACCATTAACCTAGCACTGCCAGTTCCCATCTACACCATATCTCTCAGCGCTATATCGACCCAACTCTTAAACACCTCCAGGGTGTTTTTTGTCTTTTTTGGTTTTGTTTTTGTCTTTCAGTTCCTTCATCAGTTCCCTTTGCAGTTTTCTCTGTGAGCTACCAAACAGCAATCCCGTTGTACTTAGCCTCTTCAAAGGCCTCCACCACAGTCCCACATCTAGTTTACTCCCATTTCTGCTTCTTCCTATTCTCTACCTAAATTTTCCTCAAAGTTTACTGTTGATTGTTTCCTTTGTATTTTTTTCTACAAGCCACATCTATCTGGAACTTTTTACTGCACAAAATACACCTTTTGGTACAGTAAACCAATGAGTCTGGAGCATATATATTTAAGAGCATCTTAACAACTTGAAACACACCATAATACCAGTATGTTAAAACTTTTGCCTCTTATTTCCTTTTTTTCTGAATTAGATAAGTTTCTTGGAACAGAAAGAGCATTTTTCTCTGTAAGAAATTTTTACTGAGAAAGTATAGCAAACTGTCAACACCCAAAAAATAATGTCTATATCCTGAAGTTCTCATTCATGAAAAATCTCTCTTGCCTTCAATGGGAATTTTCCTTCCTCTTGAATTGGCTTATTTAAAAATAACATCTCATGATCTCCTAGGCTTTTGTCATAGTCATCTTTTCTGACTCTAGTTCCACTGGGTCATTATAAAACCATTAGACTGGGTTTTTCAAAGGAGCTTAAGGATTTTAGGCACTTAAGTCTCACTGAACTTCAGCTGACCTCGGGCACCCGAATTCAGGGGGCTCCTTGGTAAGTTCCGGACTCAGTACTGCTCTCCTGGGTTTGCCTCCTGGACTCTGAAGTTGCGCTGGGGAGCACAGTGTTTGAATTTGGTTTCACTTCTGAAAAACTCACACCCTAAAAATTCCCACCATAAAAGAAGCAGGGGGCAAAAGGAGATTAATCTCAGAGGAAATCAAGGCCACAGTCTTTGTGCTTTTTGATTTTTTATATCACTGTACACTGAGTCATACCCAGCTAGTTCAGAGTTCATCTGCAACACAGAAGTAAAATTTAAAGCTATCGCAACCCAAAGACAAAATTATTAACAGCTTTTTGAAGTACTGAAATTTGGGAACTTTCTGAAAACTATAAAGTAGGTAACTAGATTTTGCGACACATGCAATGCATTTAGGCAGTCTAAAATTTATAAAAAAATCTCTAAGTATCTTTAAAAAATTACTTGATAATATTGCCAAAGGAAATTAATAAAAAGGAGCTGTTTGTTTAGAGACAATTTTCTGCTTGCAGATACTTACAGACTTTCTGAACCATACTTTACGGTATTATCAGTTGAATGGTGTAAGTAAGCGATCTCTGCAAGACAAGCACAGCTTATGAGCGTGAAATATGAAATGGAAAAAGTGGCCAAATAGGTCACCGAGTCCAGTCACCTACAACAGAAAGCAGTCACTTCATAAAACCCCCATCAAACAAATATCAAGCTCCATATTCAAATTTGCCATTACTCCTTTTTCTGAAAAACTATCCCCAAACCTCACCTCTTTGAGAGTTAACTGTATTTTCCTAATCAGTGACCTACACGTAATCATGGCTTGTGTATACTCATTTGTTTTCATTCCAACTTTGCCTTTTAGTTTACACTGCAATTTTTTCTCCGTGAAGTAAAACCCCAATGTATTTATAAGAGCTTTGTTTTCTCTCTCAGCCTTTTTTCCTAGTACACAACACAAGCCAAGCTGAGTTAGTAGAAGTGGATGCACAGAAAGGTTACTAAGGTCACAGGAAATAACAGCCTATTTTTTAAATTTTTAATATAGATCAACCTCTTGTCCTTTCTGAAATGGAAATATTGCCTTAGAGAAGTAATTTAAGGCTAGCTATAGGCACTGCTTTTTATTGATCAACCTATGAAATTACTTTCATACCTACACAGCAAATATTATTTAAATTATTGACTGCTTTTTTCATGGAGTATTCTGATAATCAGGATGCATTACCCAGTATAAAGCAGTTTAGCAGTAACAAATTACTGGTGGTGATTGTCATATGTGAGGATTTAATAATGTTAAGCAACTTTTTTATCTTTCATGGCTGTAGAATTAAATACTTTATTACCTCAAGTTAGAAAGCAAATGTTACAAATTATGTTAAATAATAATTGCAACCACTTAAGAAGGTATTTGGGGACAGTTAGAAACAACGGAACAGCTATTAGTATGAAAGATAGTAATGGTTAAACAAGAAAGATTTTCATTCTTGCTGAAGAATAAGATATGCCAAAGATAATCCTGGACTCTCGCAGCTGTGGCAGTGCAAGTAGCTGACTTTGGTTGTAAACATCCATCCCAGATTCCTCCATATGGAGGAGAACTCCCTGTTGGCATGAGCCCAGAAAAGGCATTTTCTGCACAAGCCACATCTATCAGTCCTCCACCGCCATAAGCATCTGTGGCTAAACTGATGAGCTGATGCTAAAAGCTATCATGAGACTTCTTAACAGCAACTGGAACTTGAGTGTGGAAAAGAACTGAACCTGTGATTTTTAAATCTCCTAGGTTAGTATGACTGCAGAAGTTGAATTTATGGCTTTTTTTTACTTTTTGATAGGTTAGCATCCACCTTAGCAGGAAACATTTCTAATGGTAGCAACTACGTGCAAATCCATCTGAGTATATGTTGATTTTCCAAAAGTGAATTACCTGATACAGATTGTTTATCGTCCAACTATATCTCGCTCTCCCTTTCCATAATCACTCCCAGTTTATTGTGGAAAATGCACTGTAGTACTGTGTAAGCCTGTGTCTGTATCTGCACCACACAAATGCTTGAGCTGTTTCTTACGCTAGTTCTAAAACTTCATTGAGCAAATTCTAGTAAAATCTTACAAATAAATACAATAAGAAATTCTCAAACAGTTCTCAGGAAGTTCCATATGTAAATGCTTAATATACTAAGAAATCTTTAAGAAATTAATACATGAGATCAATGTTTCCATATTCTTCATAAACTTACAACTCCCAATTTTTTTTCCTAGATCGCCCAGGTTTGTTAAATGTGAAGCCCATTGAAGATATACAAGACAATCTGTTGCAAGCTTTGGAGCTCCAGCTAAAGCTGAATCATCCAGAATCATCACAGCTGTTTGCAAAGTTGCTTCAGAAAATGACGGACCTCAGACAGATTGTAACGGAACATGTGCAGCTGTTGCAAATAATAAAGAAAACGGAGACAGATATGAGTCTTCATCCACTCCTACAAGAAATCTATAAAGACTTATATTAATGACCATAGTAGTTCTAATCCGCTGACATAATGTATGTTCTTCAGATTGCACTATTTCTTTGAGGGAAAACTTTGCATACCTAAGAAATTACTGTGAAACAGCATTTAAAAAGAGAGAGCTTAGTATAGTAGATCTATTTTATGCATATTGTTTATAAAGACACATTTACAATTTACTTTTAATATTAAAAATATCTATATCATGAAATTGTTGGCAGTATTTTCAGAATTAATTTTTTAAACTATCTTATTTCTTAAAATTGCTTGTCCAGTATGATTGATGCTTCACTGAAGTTGGTTAAGCATGCAGTTAAATTTTCAACTTAAAAATAAAAATCTTTCTCCTTAAACATTTCTAGGGAAACGTTTTAAGTATTATGTTTGATTTTGTGCTCCCAAGGCAGCAGCAAAATAACAATAAAATTCAATCACAGATTTGTGTAACTTCCTATGAGAGCTTAAAAGGCAAAAGTTAGAAGTGTCAAGTCTGACAATATTTGTGCCTACCGTAACACAATTTTATGCTGGCAGAGGTAAAGAGGTCTTCGTGTAAGTAAGAATTAGGCCCACCATTTGTGGGTAAACCAAAAACTAGATGCCATTTCAAGAATTAATTAAGGAAGGAACATGCACTGCTCATCACCCTGCGGAAGCAGAGTCTTTCCCATCGCCCCGCCCGCGCGAGGCCGGTGGAGCAGCCGCCTGCGCGGAGGGGCCGTGCAGCTGCCCCCGCCACGGCCCCCGAGGCACGTGCCACAGCAGCGAGTGCTAGTGCACCCTGCAGCCCCTCTGCTGAGCCTGTGCTTGGAGTCGGTTCGTACAAAACACTTGGCCTGAGACCTTCCCAAATTATTGGACGAACTATCATTGAACAGCATATTCAGATAAAAATGTCATGGAAAATTGGAATAGCGTGACGACTCCTAAACGAAAGCAAGGTTTGAATTCATTCTTTGAAACATAAACCTGTAACGGAAACCCTACTATGTTAGTTTGACTTGAGCTATCATTGTTTATCACTGGGAACAAGAATGCTTTGAGATGTTCACTGCTGTTAAGATTGTTAATTTTCTTATACGTGTTGCCCTGTAATGTCACCTAAGATTTCCACTGGGAGCAAAGCATAGGAGAGTAAATAAATTTCACAGAAGGTAAATTTACTCACACTATCTTCTTTTGGTATTCTCAGTAGTGATGTGAGATTCCCTTAGATTCACATTTAGCCTGCCCACATTTACTGTTTGTGAATGGGACCCTGACAAAGTCAAGCAGGTGTGATACACACTGGTGGACCAGAAGAGGGAATGTTAGAAAAAAAAAGCCACTAATTGTCACATATATATTGAAGTAAGGAGCAGTCCTCAGTGAATATCCTTGGTTTCCTCACCATGTCCACCTTTTATCTACGTAGCAAAAAGTGTGCCTTAAACTTAGTGAGACAAGTTCAGTGGACCAAGAGGTAACGTTAAGTGAGTAGACTGGATTTTCAGGGAGTATAAATTGGCCTTACTCCCAAAGTAGACCTCGAAAATCTAAGTTGCTGCAAATTGTGCAATAAAGATGCTGACGGAGGCAAATATTAAAATAAATCCTTAAGGTTGTGCCTTCCACACCTGAAAATGTTTCCTGCTATTTATTTCAGATAACCTCTGGGCCTATGGTCAGTAGTAAGCATTATGCCCACCACGAAGTTTGGAGAATTGGATCATTCAGCCTCAAGGTTTAAAACCCACAGGTGAAATTGCGCTGAGGTGAAGTCAGTATGAGGCTAAAGTGAACAGCTTTGATCTTCACTAAGTTTGCAGTGAGATCATTTCACATAACTTAGAAACGATTGCCCTAAAGCAAATGGAATATTACATGTGAATGCCCAAGATCGCATGTTTCCTGTGTATTTCAGGATAGACACATTGTGCTAGCTGAGCATCAGATTCTGACAGGGATTACTTGCACGCTATTTTGTGGTTGTTACAATTCAAAAGAAAATATTCTCTCTCTTCTTGTTTTAAGTTGTTTTCCACTGGACCATGGCCATCTGAAATTTTGCCATCTGTCACTTAGTGGGAGAACCTCTATTTAATTGCAGAGTTCATCGCCTCCTGTAGGAGGATGTATCAAAGATTAACTGGCACTGAGATGGACCACAGCTCCAACACCGAATTCCTATAATAGTAACACACAGCAAAAACTATTAATCTGAGCCTGCATTTCTTATACAATCCAATTTCACATTGGCTTCACTAGAAAAGAGTTCAGAATTAGTTTTAAATAAAGAATTCTAGGGCATGTTCTTATGTAAGTAATATTAAAAATTATTTGAAAAGGACAGTGGAAGAGATGCACTGACAATGAAATTAAGTTCATTACTTTGTTACAGGAAAAAATTTTGTGTAGCAAGAAGCACATTAACTCAAAGAGCTTAATTCTACTTTATTGCAAGTGGTAATATTTTTGAAAGTAGCAGTCTAGCAGCGACAGTGTTTAAGCCATTCTGTCCAATATGGACATATACAATCCATATATTTTGAGAATGGTAGCATAATCACAGTCATAATGGTCTAAGGATAAAAGAGAAGACAATTTTGCAGGAACAGGTGTTATCCTCTATTAGGATGAAGGGACTGAATGTCCCAAAGCCTATACTTTTCTTTCAACTGTATAAGCTGCTCTAATAAAATATATTGTTCTCCCTACATCCTGTCTTCTCTTACATTTTGATAATTATTCATCATGTTTTCCTCAAGCCATGGAAAATGTTAATTTTTATGTGAATTACTAATCACAGAAATGTTCTGATTTGAAATGGTTACATCATGGTTAGGAAGTTTTGCCTAAAATACTTTTCTACGAGAATAGGTCTTAAGGGAAAAATGTTCATTTAGTGGACAATTGCTATGTACTTATTTAGAACAAATGACTGTTATGAGGATATGAAAACATTTTCTCAAAAAATAGCATTTTCTCTTGTGAATTATATTCAGAATTTTGATCTAATTGTAAATACTTTCTGTTTCTATGGGACTTTATTTATTAAAAACAAAAAACTTGCTAATGGGAGTTTATAAGTAGGTTGTAATATTTTCAGACTCTCTAGAGTTTCGGTTAGAATAGGCCATGCCATAAATGAAGAATTTGGGTTTTGATCTTCAGTGCTACTAAAAACATTTAACAACTCAAAAATAGAAACAGTCGGCGGGTATATGCCTTCCTTTGAAGAACTTAATTTTGCTTGTGTTTTACTGTCCTTCCTTAGTCATCTGTTCACTACATCGTAACATCTTCAGAGATGATGCGCTGAGTGGGCTACTGGTACATTACCACAGGTTTTAAAACTTCTGAGCTGTTATTCTACATTGTATTTTACACTGATCTGCTTTTTCAGTAGAAAAATGCTGGAGGTAAATCATGTCCAGAGAAGGTAATTCGGTATACCTGCGCATATCCAGCAACTATCTGCCTATTTCCCTCACTGTGTCAAGCATTAACTAGTTATCAAAACATTTCTTGTAGAAGCTCAAAGTTCTCTGTTTTAACAGGAAAAATTGCCTTCTTCAGACAAAGTTCATTGGTGACCATTTCTATAGAAAATATTGCTGTGAGTGGCCTAAAATGAAAATTTAGATGAGAGAAGAGCACTTTCAGCATCACCATTACTACAGCAAAGGCAGCTGAGACCATTTCAGTCACTGTTTTCACAACAGCAATGAAAAACTGTTTATCCTACTAATGCAGGTAGCTGACTGCCTTTCAGCACTGCATGAAAGGAAGCAGTTGAATTGTGAGTTCCTAACATAATCTTTTCCCAACGTAGACAGTCCTTCAGTAGCCTAGAAAATGGACGTCCTGACAATTGTTGTCATGACTTGTGTTACAAAGCTTTAGAAGTGCCACAGGCCTGCCCTGCCCTGCCCTTTTTCTTTAGCATACACACTCCGGGTTTCAATTCACCGCTGGTACAGTTAAGCCCTGAGGGATCAGGATTTAATATTTGATTTGCAATTGTAAACGCTGTCTTGAAGTTGAGTGCATTTTAATGGGACTTTTTCCTTTTAAATAAGAGGTAATATCTCTCCCTTAAAGAGAGGTAACATCAACTCTGTAAACATAAGCAATACAAAGCTGCAGCTAGAGATTTATAGAAGGAGGAAAACAAAAATTAGGGAAAACCCCCTCCCAACAAATTAGCCTCCTGGATCAGCAGCTCAATCACACACCCATCAAACGCTTCAGGTTTTTATTCAAGCATTGGAAAAAATTATGTGCCTCGTCATAAATTCCATTCCAACTGCCTGGTTAAAAATCAGCTGCATAGGTGTGTGTCTCCAGCTACGTGAATACAGCAGTACACTTTAACACTTGCCAGCACTAACTACCCCTGAAAACAAATTAGTTAATTGTGGGAAAAACAATTTCTGAATTTCTCATTTTTTACGTTGATACACAGGGTATAGATACAAAATTAGACTGGAGAAGCAGCATGTCTTAAATATTGTTCACTGGCTTGAAGAAAACAATCAGTAGCCAGTGACTGACCCAACAACAAAAGGAAGTAAGGAAAAGATTCCAAGACTTCAGATGCAATGCAATATTATTATCTATGTGTCTGTGCACATAAGCAAGGACATACATAACATCCATTTGTAGTATAGCTCCTAACCAGAACCATTACTAATAATCTGTGGGTGAAAGAACTCCAGACAGTAAAAAATAACTGCTACTTGTTACCTTGTTGCTTATACATTCTGAGAGTTGCCTCAAAGTATTTTCCAATATAAAAAGAATATTTAGATATACGTATTTTTGCCTCTGATCAACTTGCACTGCCATCTGGCCCTCTATTTCATCAGTCCTCTTTTGCCACACCTCTACATCCTAGCCGTATAAATTCAGCAGGGTTTCTCCTCAGTATGTGAGCTGTTTGAGATATATTTCTTCAAGTTTCAGAATTGGAAACGGATATAAGCAACTGCAACTCAGGAGACGGTGCAGTTTCACTATGTCTGCTCATTCATCAGACCTGGCAAACACATACTCTGTTTCAAGGACTATACAGAGTAACCCTGTTTACAGTACCCTCGTCTCTGGACCTTCATGTTCTGTATAAAAGCTGCACACTTGCAGAGATATCAACTCTTCTTGCCAACATGTACAGTATGTAATCTTGGAAATGTACCCTAATCATACTTACTTGTGTGCAAGGCACCTAAAGTTCCTGAACGAGATTAGAGTCCTGCTACACTTGGCCTTATGGACACCGGCACTGTTCCAAGTAACTTACACACCAAGACAAGCAGACAAATGGAGAAGCAGTAAGTGAATTTTATGCTGTCCTGTTCAGGGGCCACACACAAGAAAGAACACTCAGCTCAGTACTCAGGCCAATTGCTTAGGCTGCCTCTTACAGGTTTTCACATTTATACTTTGCAAGAGCCAATTGCCTTAAGAAACTTGGTGTTTGCAGGAAGTTTTAGTGTAACAAAGCCAGTAAACAGTGTCAATACATCGATAGGCTCCCAAAATATGAACGGTTAGTTCAATTCACAGTCTCTTTCATGACACGGGTCTTTTTGGTTTATGTATCAGATCCTGTGCTAAATTATTGCACGAGCATAGTCTCTACACCGTAGCTTATCTAGATCATATAGCAGGAATTCTCTGGGCAAGCCTTACTCTGGGCAAGCCTTACTCAAGGTAGTAACTCTTAGATCTTCAGGGTTGAATTCTTTGGGACTTATTTTAAATGTGAAATTGATTTACTTCAATAAATTTTTGCAGATGGCTTGAATCAGTTCTCAACTCTCAAATGGGACAAGTTTCTAATTATGATTTTGCTAACTGAATATAACTTTCAGCTCTGCTTTAGAAACGGGCATGCATGGTAAAGCAGAAAAAGAGCTTTAGCTGCAAATGAAAATAGCCCTTCTATTGAGACACATATTGTTTAAGAACTTTCTTTTTAATTATTAAGCTTCCTTATTGTGCTGGAAATGGGCAGCATTTTCATAACAGCATTGGCCAAGAGGAATATCCATTGCTCATTATATTATACACTGTTACCCAACAAGGTTTTTTTAGTTCAGTGGAAACAACAAGGGAAAACTCTACTCTCTAGAGGCAGGGGAGGGAAGGAGAAATACGCAGCACCATTGGTTCTCACACTGGGAAGAGCTGGCAGTGCAGGAGAAGATCTTGTCCTGCTTGCTGCAATGATGATTAAAGCATTCTGTTGTGTCAGCATATCCTCAGTTTGTTAGTGCTAAACTCTCAGCTGGCCATATCCTGCCAGATTTGCAAGCAAAGCCTGCCAAGCCATCTCAACAAAAATGTAGCTTTAAATATTATAAATGATGCTGCATTTTGCTGTGGAAATGTTTCCTGAAAAGGCTGTTCCAAAACATCCTTTATTGTTGGGGGAGGGGAGCAAAAGGGGCCTGGGAGAGGGAGGAGGGAGGAAAAAGAGCTACTTTTAATAGACTTTTTTTTTTTTCTTTGGAGGCCAGAGATTCATTTCACATCATTCTGTAAGACCAAATGGATATTTTTTTCCCAGTGACTATAAAACATCACAGTAATAATTTTGTATGTAAGTTTTGGCAACTAAGCCTGGGGTGGGAGGAAGGACAGAGGGCATTTTATTTTATAAACGATTGCAGTGAGGGATTTTGCAATTGATCAGTTAGTAAGATTTTTTTGGTGGACATCTGCTTGTTGGCAAAGGAGATCTCTCTTCTTCCTGTTATATTAAGTAAAAATCACAGCAGAGCAAAGGAGGTGGCTCTCAGCAAAGGCAAGGTTTGGGTTCCGGACCAAAAAAAAGGATTTGGGTCTCAATTTGATAACAGGATAGTACCATGAACTGTTCAATGAAATCTCTCCAAATCAGCTGTTCTTGTGAAACTTTGGTTGCTAGGTTTCCTTCTTTTTATGTATATGACCCAGAACTGAAACCACGGGGGCTAATCTACATGTCGAGTTCCAAATAGTTGTGCAGACACGCACAGAAATTCAAAGCTGTTCAAATTTGAAATTCCAATTGTGGCCCATTTGTATGGGGAGGCCCTTTTAGAAAGAACATGGTCCCACAAAATTCCTTCACAGTTCAACCTCAAAACAGAATAAATCGAAAGGAAGACATGATTAGAGCCATGCAGTCAAGTGGATGCTGCTGTGCCCAATCCAATAGTCCACCCTAATGTGCAAATAAGAGTTTTGTTGCAGAGTGTCTGAATCCAGGTTACACTTGTTATCTCTCAGCTGAACTTTAATCAAAAGATCTAGTAGCTATTTAGCTAAACATTTCTACACATCTTTTATACTTTCTTTTTCTTTAGTTTTTTCATTTTTCTGCATTTTACAAGGGTGGTTTTTTGCCAGATTAATTCTGGACTGCTAGACAATCAAACACATTAATAACCGCGCTCTTACAGGCAAGACACAATGTTATGCAGGCTCCTCTGCATCTGGACTCTGCAGATATAGATTGAAGGTACAAACATTAGGTATTCTAGTCTATGCATTTTTACAATCTAATGTAAACAAGGGTGATAAAGCCAGCTTCACAGAAAGTTGGACTTTCAAGGTACTTTGCCTTTGCATGTAAAATTTTGGGTATAAAATTCCCCGAGTCTCATTATTAAGCTTGCACTTGCAGTCCAGTGGAAAAAGATACTGCAAATGACTATCAGAAATGGGGTGGGGGTGTGTGTGTGTGTGTGTGTTAATTATTAAAAATAAAACATATTAAATGCTTAGTTAATTTATAACTTTTTTATTTTGCAGTTGTTATTGAGAAAAATTAAAATGTACAAAAATAATGAAAAATTAATTCACTGGGAGTTTTTTACCTTCATTTCTGGGTGACCTCCACTAGAAGTGATCATCGCATTTACCATTGTGATGCGAAGGTCCAGAGTCTGCTTGCAAGTATAATTCAAATCTGGTATAATGTTGTTAAAGACAGTGGTGTTATACCAAAACGAAATCATAGTGGATGAAATCATACTGAAAAAAAGGATTTTGAAAACACAACAGAGTTGTGAAGGTGGTATGTAGGAGTTATTTGGATAGTCTAAGTTCTGAAGAGGGTACTTTGGCACCCAGCAACAAAAACCCTGTGCTCATAAAGTGGGTATTTTCTGATGTAAGTTATTTTTCAATCCCCATAAGCATAACCTTTAATTTGCTCTTTGTAGATGATTGTGAGGTGCTTACCTGCAAGGTACAATGTAAGTGCAGCGTATTTCTACCTTGTGCTACCAAAATAAATTGTCATTACGGGAGATTATACAACTTAATACATATGAGGGAGGGAACAATGGGCTGTAAAGTATCCACTTATGATGATGATACATAATCTTTCATCGATGTTCGCTCTTCACTGCACTTCCGTTTGTACATAGTAAAGCTGTATACATTAACTAGTACCAAGCCTGGAATGTAACTAACCAGAGTTTGACTGAAAACCTTCTGAATCCAAGGAAAAATGTCCAAATCTGGGATCAAGCCTAGAATGTAGTAGCTGTTTGCATTTAAAGAAAAATCACATTTGTATTATATATGACATGACTTAAGTGCTCATGGTTTGGATCCTGGCAGCTCTCAATCAGCCAAGATTTCGAGTTTGGTGGAATGCATATGGGCTGTTCTATGCCAGTTGGCTTCAACGCTTAAGAGTTGGGCACATTCAGTTCACGAGTATAATCACATCTTCTGTGTCATTCGGATGTTTCCTTATGTCACATCCCATTTTGCATTTCCATCTAGATCAGCTCTCCTGAGTATTGGAAAGGGTCTGCTAGCAAAAGAGAAGAGACAATACAAAAGAACACCAGGTATACCACTTTTTAAAATATTCCTGTCTCTACCCAGTTCTATGTTGCACAGTCCCAATGAAATTTCCTTTGAACCAGGACTACCTGGTCCTCTGGAGAATTGGCCTCCAGAGAATGAAATGTAATAATGAGTTTGAGGCCCTTGACTATTACCACTCACTCGTCAGTCATGTAGAAAGAAATGCTTACCGTGCAAGCAGGACAGAGCAGGTTTTGAGAGCAAATCGCAACTCCAGTTGTGTCAGAAGCATTCTTTAATATCCATGTTGCTTTTTGATATGTGCAATGCTTCCCAAACTGCACCAGAGCCCATTTCAGGCAGTGAGATTGCTCACAAATGGTCCTCCCCACTACACTGTTAGTGAGGTGTTTGGGTACTCTCTGGGTACTCTTAGTACCCGAAGTGAGCAGGATTCGATCCTAAATGGAAGACTGGGGATACCTGTCACAAATATGTACAAAAGACCTTCGAAAAGAAGAGTAAATAGAAAGTATTTTTAAAAAGATATTAGACATTAAAAATAGTGAAAACGAATTGTCAGTGCCATTACCACCCACTTAGAAGCAATACATCCATGCTCAACAATAAGCAAATGTGAATCTCTTGCCAGCACTCTGCCATCTCTGGGCTAGGCTGAAACCTGGCTGATTTTCAGTGGCTGAGAAGTTTCCTTCTATAACAGCAAGAATCCTCCAACTTCCACTTGCAGGAACATTAATATTCAGCTGTGGGCATTATTCAAACAAGAGGGAGAGAGGAGACTTTGTTGTGCAAAGGAGTGTGCCTGACTGGTTTTCCGAGTTCACAGCTTTCCATAAAGAAGTAGCTGCGCAAGGAGCTGACTCTCAGTGCAAACTAGAGGACAGCTCGTGGCTGCTGCTGCGCCCCAGATTCTTCCCATTGTCCCCAGTTCCTGTTCCCTGCATCCGGCCTGTGCCCTTGCTGGGTGTGAGTGTCTGTCTTGCTCAGAGTTATGATAGTTTGGTTAGCAGCCAAGGGGTTGAGGATACAAATTATAATAGCATTTCCTTCCCCAGAAACCATTGTGCCAGGGGATGGGAGCTATGCAGACCCAGCTGTTCCTGCCTTCTGCAGCTATCCTGAGGTCAATGGCAACCTTAAAGCATCTTGGGAAGAAGCATCTTGCCAATTCCATAAGGCAGCAAACCTTCTCCCCAACAGTTCTGATTGTGAGCGAGCTAAGTGAGAACTTACAGGCAGTTTTCCTGCTGAGCACGAATGCATGATCTAGATTTTTCAAAATTATTGCAGTGGGGCTGAAAACAGGAGTGCACTTCTGCAAAAGCAAATGCAAATGTAACCCACAAAATGAGTTCCTAGTCTGCACTGAGACTAAAATAAGACAGTTCAAAACTTCCATGACTGTATCAAGAAAAGCCCTTGTGAAAACCCAGGTTCAGACTCTTATTCTTGAGTCACAGTACTGGAATCTAGCTTTCCTCAGCTCTGGCAGGTATCTTAGCTATTGCAGTCAGTGTCTCTTCCAGTTTTTTTGGATGGACCCCTTCTACTTTGCAGAAATAAAAGCATGGAAAGCTTTACAGTACTCATCTGGAGGGCAGTGAAGAGACTTGAAATCTTTGTCCCTCACATTACAGGTGAGTGCTTTAACGCATTGGCCTTTCCTTGTCCCTTGTTTGATCCTTCTCTGATCTGCATTTAGTCAAATGAATACAAGGTCTGGTATTCAGAAGTGCTGAGCAACAAGCAACTGGACTCTGAATACTTAAATATAGATTTAAGAGCCTAACTTTAGGCACTAGTTTTGAAATTCTTCTGCAATTCACATTGTGAGATAGAAACATTCTCCTTTACATTATAAACAAGTCTTAAATAAGTAGTAGATGGGGCCATTACCCAATCTGTTATGGGCTTTGGTTTTTTTTAAAAAAGACATTCCAAGGTACCCTACAGATTTTTGGAAAAATGTCTTGTGCACATTTTTTTTCTTTTCAGTAAACTGACAACAACAACAAAATGAATGAGTCCCATGTTACAGATCAGACGATGTTTCTTAACAGGGTTTTAAAGCTTGTTGTTACACAAATGCAATTCCCACTGCCAAGAGTAAGCTAATATATTCTTGGCATGCCTGGTAAGTCTTAAATCACAGACAGTGGGTACATTCTGCTTGACATCCAGAGGAACAAAATTTCACTTTGATAGCTGCATGGTAAAGAACTTCTTATTCAAAATAAAGCCTATTTCACTAAGCTTAGACCTCCTCAAGCTCAGCAGGCATTTTGCATATGTTAGGACTGCAGGGCACAAGAATGTTGTCATATGATTATATCTTCTGATTTTCTTAGAAATTACCCCAGCTGCGTTTTAATGCTGCTGCTATAATTTCAAATGAGTAATTGCTCAATGGATTAAGAATCCAACATGTTTTATTGGGCATTTTAATATGTCTTTCAAATGTGGTTTCAAAGATAAAATCTCAGCCTCCAAATTGCACCTTTACCAAAGAAAACATGTTGCTCTATTCAGACCATTCTCAGCTCTCTGGTTTTACAGCACCATGCATGACCAGTCCAATGGAGAAGGTTAGTTCAGGAGTGGTCTTTCAGCAAATAGCTCAAAATAATTTATAATAATCAGTATCAGCTAGATTCATTTTACTGATGGGGGAAGCTGGAGGACTGGGGTTGCAGGTAAGTGATTAGCTTGAGATCGTTCAGAAAGCCAGCTGCATACTAAGTCTCATTCTTAATCCCCCTGTTACAGTATCTTCTGCAGTATTCCTAAAAATGTTTCTTTTTCCAAGGAAAAATCCACTGGCTGTCTTATAAAACATGACCAGAAATATTTTAATCTACAAACAAGAAAGCTAAGCTAGGACTGTTCCTTTAAAATTTCATTTCCCCAGTTGTGTGTTTGCTTTCAAGTGAGCAACTCTTTTTTGTCCTCCTAGGGGGTTTGTGTGCTACTTTCTCATGTCTCATAGAAGAGCAGGGGTGCCTGGATAACGTGTGAAGAAGCACTACTCTAGACCACGTCAGGTCAGTGTAGCTGTTTAATAAACAAGAAACCAAAATGAAACTATCTAATGATGGTCTCAAACCAATGTAACACATCCAGACACCAAGCTAGAGCACATCACTGGAGCTGACTTTGACAGGACAGCTTTTTCCCTACTATACACACACTCTAAAATTGTTTCTTTTTTGTTGGTGCAGACTTATTAAAGCCACCCATGATGGAAAATATCCATTGGTGTTATCATATTAAAGTAGAAAACTACAGTTTGCAAGAGGCATTAAAGGAGATAAGAAAATATGCTGTACATTGAAATAAAAATAACAGAAAGATAGAAATTGCAGGGATCCGGTACTACCAAGGGAAGATGAGGAAATAACAGAAGACAAAGCAAAGATTAATTGTTCAATGTCTTCTTTGCTTAAGTCTTCACAGTAAAAGGTTAAGTCCTACCAGATGCTTAGAATAATTAAAATTAGCAACAAACTGAAGCACAGGGAGTAGGAAAGTAATAGGTTAAATATGTTCAGCTGGGTTAGATATATTCAAATTAGCAAGCTGTAAGGAAATTTACCCTGGAGTATTTAAGGAAATAGCTGAAACAATCTGAACCATTACATGATTATCTTTAAGAACTCATGGATCATGGAGAAGTGAGGTCCCAAAGGACTTAAGAAGGACAAATTTCTTTCTTCTTTTCCTTCTTAAAGGAAAAAGTAAGGACTGGGAGAATTACAGATTCGCCTAGCTTCAAATACCCAACCGGTTACTGATTTGTTCAAGTAACTATCCATCTTAGAATATCCAGCCAATAGCAAGCTAATAAGCAGTCTGCGTATTTTTGTCAAGAGTAAAGTCATGCCATGTTAATTTAATTTCCTTTTTTTGACAGAATAATTGGCCTTATGAGTAAGGAGGAAGCAGTAGATATGCTATGACATGACTTTGTACAATCAAATGTAGCATTCGTATATGCAAGCTAGTGAAGCATTGAAAGTGAAGCTATTATGGGTGCAAAAATCAATAAAAAAATATTTGTCAATAATTTGTTGTCAAACTGAGAACATACCAGCTGGGATGCCCAAGAAATTTTCTGGGTACTATATACTTTGAAGTTTTGCTTAATGGCTAGGATAACAAAATATCTAGTGCACTTTGAATATTTCTAAATCACATCACAGAGACTTAAGCTTTCTGGAGCATATATCTGGACATATTGGAATAAGTGTCTGGAACCAGTAGAGTAAGGTTCAGCAAACATAGTTGTGAAGCTTTACCTGTACAAAAAAAACCTCTAACATGCCATTACAAACTGTGGAATAATTGGCAATGTAACATTGCTGCATGACATGAGTATCTGGATAAAGCAAATCATCATCCCAATACACAACAGTATTATGTTGCTGTTGCTAAAAAAGGCAGGCACTACTTGATAGCCAAAACATCTGTTTGGCTGACAACAGACTCTTACCACCACTATCCATGAGTGTTATGTCCTTGCCTTGAGTCTGATGGCACAGTCCTAAGATGCCTGAAAAGGAGACAGGGAAGAACGACAAAAAAAAAAAGCACCTTATTTCATTTCTCGTGTAGGATGTGAATTTCCTTCCATAGGAAGACCCTGTTTCTTGGTGAGGAAAGCCATCCTCCCAAGCCAGTAGTAAACCAGCCCTAATACATTCGCTCTAGTCCTTTCTTGATGGCATTTCAAACACGTCTATGTCAACACTGGCTGACAATGCATGCTTCAAATCCAGGGTATACTTTAGAGACAGCAGCACTCTTTCGAAAGACATTTTGAAACCAGACGATTGTATTAATCTGTCTCTCCCTCTCTAATAGACTTACACTAACCAGTCTCTCGTGCATAGTCCACTGTTCCCACGAATTGCTGGAGAGTGAGGACTTGATGTTCCCCAGTTCAAGAAAAAGCCTCAGGAAATTGCAAAAAGTCCTAAAAACCCGCAGTTTGTTTTCATAACATTCTTTTCCTTTTAGAGAAGTAATAGATTTTTTTTAACATTCTTTCTGATATTTCAGGAGTTAATGGACAGTAATGATCTAAAAACTGCAGAAAAAGCTGTGGCACAAGACTCTAGAAAGATAGTTTGGCTAATTAACAGGGCTTCATTTATGTAGGAAAAAAGAATGTGTAAGTTACACCGAAGAGTCTCAGATTTTTATTCTTTTTTTTTGTCAGCATCTGTCTCTGAATGGATTTCTGGGTTCCCTCTAGATCCTCTTCTCTAGCTATTTTGCTATTTACAAGGCAAACGTGTGTATGTATACTATTGCTTGATTTCATATTACTTGATTTAAGACTGTCTAAAAGCCAAGCATCCAAGTAGTCATATTCTACAAAGCAAGCAGATCAGCATGGCATTAACCTCCTGCTAAGATCCATGTTTCAGGCTGTGATATGGCTTGCACTCTGGAGATGCTGCTCCTTCTACAGGCTATGGATGTGAATTTTAGATGACTAAATAAAAATGAGACAAATCATGGCCTATAATACGCTCCACAGTAATGTTGTATACAGAAAGCTTCTTTCTCTCATATAATATGACTTTTTAAAGGAGTCTGCTACTATAACTAAATAATATCATATATCCATGGAACCTAGCAAAGTTGATGTCATTAGTTCACTCTTCTGTTTCTCTTCCTCTCCTTCCTCTGGTCTCCTCCCTTCCTTCTCACCTTCACATTCATGAGACTTGTAAAAATACCAGGACACATTTTGTGTCAGACAAAGGAAACGTGAGGCACAAGAAATTTTGGGTCTGTCTGAAAAAATCTAAAATTTTACTCTATTATACATTCCCTCCACTTGATGTGATTGTATATACTTCTCCCCATATGGGGATGTGGTTGACAAGATCATTTCCAAGTCTTCAGGGTGCCCAAGCGCTGCAGTGATTTCACTTCACTGAAGACAGTTGTCACTGGCTTTTCCTAGGGACCTTGACACAGCCTTGCTGAAAGAGTTGAGAGATTTCCTTCACCAAATATACGCTCAGTCCTGCACATTGCTGAGCTTCTTTGAGGGGGATCTATGTCATTCATTTGCACTACATGCACAAGAAGATGTTAAAGGGCATTCAGTATTTTCAGAAAAAAAGAAAAATAACTGCAGGATCAAGTTCTCAAAGACCATCCTAAGTTTGAATTTAGAGCTCTTGTTATGAATCCATTCACCTGGAAATCATTGTAAGAGGGTCAGATTGAATTTGCAATACAGGTGTGATCTGATGATAATATTTCTCTTAATATTCAAGAAAAAAGGCTCAAATTTGCCTTTCCAAAAACATGGTCCAGTCTTGCCTGGGAGCCCATTTCAAAATGTGCCATGCATGTTACTGGAGCCCCTGCCAAAATGTTGGGTGCTTAGTACTGGCTGTTCCGGGTGACAGTTCTCCTCTTTGTTTTCAGCTGTTGCATTTATTATTAGAGGACAAGCAACAATACACTTAAAGCTTTCTTAATGTTTGTTGCTATTAGGCAATTGTATTTGCCATGGGGATAATATGCAATCAGGGCTGGAAGAGGCAGCAATGTTTGCAAACTATGGGTGGGTGAGATAAAAGTTTTTAGTGGGTACATCCAAGAACAGGAGAAGGGTCTACAACGCAGAATTTTCATTTAAGTGTGGTCCAAGCATTCAGATGTGGGGAACTGCTCCTTTAGCAGAAAGTATAAAATACCTTTAACAGGTTGAACTGAGCAACAGATATCACATGATCAGCTGCTGCTGCTAATGTAACTAGTGCTACTATGCTTATGCCTATAAATGAGCTAGTTAGTTGTTATTTTCAAAGACAGAAATGCTTATTCTATACATATGTCCATACTGTTCTCATTAGCAAAGGTTTATCCACTGAGAGAAACAGCTTACTATGTAAATGTCCTCACCGATGTCCTCTGGTAACAGGAGCAGCGAGTTAATTGTGTTTCGTCAAAGCGTTTCTTTTATTTAGCTTAAATGTGTTGGGTTTTTTCCATTTCACTGGCAACAGCATTTTCAGATCTAGAGCTGCCAACAAAGCCTGCAAAACCCCACCTTTGAGACAACAAACTGCCTAACCGTATGTTTAACTACCTGTGTGAATGTGCAATTCACAGGTTTGCTCATAAAAGCAAGAGATTTTGCCGGAGCACAGACTACACCTGCTATTGTAGTATCTTGTTGCAGCATCTTGTTGCACAGTTTTGTACATTTGACCTCAAATAAACCTCATTCAGAAAAAGGGAAACTATACACAAATGCTGCTCTACAGCAGTCACTCTTTTGGATACTTCTACCACCAGCTTCTATTTTTTTCCCTTCACTCTATCAGGAATAGTTCAAGACTCCCAGCTCCTGCCTTGCAACAGGAGAATGGATCAGAAGATCTTCTGGCCCCTTCTAGAACTATTCTTCTAGTTCTCCATTTCAAACTGTGGTATTCAGGTCCTTCTCCAACCCCTCCACCTTGCTTTCCTTAAATGGCAACATCTAACTTTGAGATCCCAAGTGCTCTTTACCACTTCTTTGAATTTCTGTTCTTCAGAGCTGAGAAGAACTTGATTATTCATTTTATCTGGAGTAAAAGTGGACACCGTGTAAAATAGAGTCTTACCTCAAATCCTTTATTTTACTGAGTTTTCTATGTCATTTCTGCTTTAAAGTAACAGAAAATATAACAAAAAAGCACAGTGGACTAGTTTATCAGAGGCTGAAGGTTTCAGCCTACCAATCACCATAGATTTTCTTTGATTTAGATGATAGATTTCAACACTTCAGAGAATAAAGAAAATACAACTATAAGAAAGAAATCATTCTTCTGACTAGATACTCTTAGAAATCCGTTCCTGAAGTAAATCAAAGAAATCAGTGCTTACCTATTTGTCAGCATAGCTATTTTGCCTGTTATCAGCTGGCTGAAATATGTGTACAGTAACCTATAGCTGAAGTGAGCCTCCAGTTCTACTATCAGCTTTTGCAGTTGCTCCCAGAAAATATAATGATCTTTCACTATTACTCCCACATTGCCCTGAGGTCTGTTACGGAATGTACTAACACTACACACCGTTGGCCAAGGTATAATAGAAAGAAGCAGGTGGAAAAATAAAATACGATTTCAATTTCCTGCCATATACTAACCTTTTACTATACCCAAAGCAAAGAAGGATTATAAATAAGATCTTACTTTTTGTTTGTCACTTGATTGATGAACTGTTTAAGTAATTCTCACTAAATGTATTTAAAACATATTTTTCCCTGCCACAACGTGCTCTTGGATTTCTACTCTGGGAACTTGTGTTTACAGAGCTTTGCAAAGCCTAAGTGCTGTAGCTGAGTTAGCAAAATTCCTTGGCTTGCTTATGTAGGATTGGGCATATAGACAAAATACTGGAGTGACAATCTGTAAGCAGAATACCACTGCTTCAATTTCTGCCAAATTGATAGCAGTGGTTCACTGCCAGATGATAAAGAAATGACGAATTTATCAGCCAGAGAACTTTGTGACTTACAGACTGTACTGATGTCTGATTATTACTCCAGTTGGGGAATACACAATTGGGTAAATGTGTAACTACAGCAGAATCAAACCAAACCACTTGACGCTGGCCTGGGGAAGCTGGCCATCTAGAAGGAGTCGGTGACTGATTAACTGGAGAGCAAATGCTGTGCTAAAGCAGATAGCATAAAGTGAATAGAATGGCCTCTTTCTATGTTTCTGATTGCGCTGTGCAGCTCTGTATTTACTAAGGTAAGTCATATTCCAATGCCTATTCTGAAATAAGCAATGCAGAAATGGGCATTATAAAAACAAAACAAAACAAACCCCACAAAACACAACAACAACCAAACAAAACAAAAACAAAAACAACCAAAACAAACCAAACCCCAAAAAACCCAAAAAACCCCAACGTGATGGTTGTTTCCAAAAGATGATCCACAGTGTGCCCACTCCTGTCACCTACATGGCAACACACCTTCCTTCATCAGTAGCTCTACAGAAAACAAGGTGAACGCTCAGAGAAAAATACTGCTTGGACCTTGTATCCACACATGAGCATTTCATCTCTGGTTAACTGACTGACAATTAACTCAAAGTAGATAATCCCCTTATAAAACCTAGCTTGGACACTCCCCAAACATTTGTTCCAGATGACAAATGTGTAAACTTTTCTCCTTGTTCTGACCCTATTTGGGAGTAGTATATCAACCCCACACATATCTACTGTAAAGGATCTCAATCCAATTGCTTTTTTTACTTTGTTCAGAAGTGCAAGGTGCAGGAAGCTTTTCACAGGCACAACATTCTCTCTTCCGAGCCTGAGAAAGAATGTATATTCTGTTGTTTCACGACCTGCTTCCCTAAGCCAAACTCATGAGGGAGAATTTCTCTCCACCAAAATATGAGTGTTCTTACGGTCAGAAAAAACTAGTGAAACACAAGCACTTTTAATAAAAATAAATGCTGCTTTTATTCCCTGTTAGAAAATTTTCTGCTCCTTGAAGGATGGAGTATTCTGTGACAAATGTTCTCATCCCTCTTTTATTTTTAATCCAAACTCCCAGCTGTAATTGGCCTCAGGTCACATACTATTTGCGCTGCCTGAACATCCTCAGATGATAGCAGAAGTCATTGTGAGTCATTTTCTCACAAAGAGAGGCTACATTGCATATTCTGTCTGTAAGCCAGTCAGAGTGGGGAAAAATGCTCTCAAACGTGGCAACAGGAGATAATTCCCTTTATGCTTTCTGTGTACAGAGAGGTAATTCGTGCACCTCCTTTCCCCACAAACTAGTCAGTGAAGATTAATGGGGCAGTGGCCTTGCCTGGTTGCTGACAATGAGAGAAAAGGCTGTCCTGACATCAGAGGAAGGGATAGCAGAGCCTGCCTGAGCTCACACACAGGAGAGGCAACGTGCCAGCCATCAGTGAGAAGGAGCTGGAATAAGCAGAATCACAGTGTGAAGAATTATTGCCATCCTTCTGAAATCTCAGCAGTATTTGGATACACTGGCTTTAAAAATACCAGTCAAATAAGTGTTTGGACTCACATTTCTGAACAACTCTCTGCAGCTACCTGTCTTGGCTTTTGACAGTTCATTTTCACTCTCAGTTATTTCAGCAAGCAGCTAGATGATATCTAAACATCTTAAATGGGCTATGCGGCTCTGTTCCCTGGACTTTTATTCCTGCCTCCTTGTCTTGGAGGCCTGTGAATTTTTGGTGACTGATCATTAAGTCTCACCTTGTTTTATGGCTGCCTCCAAACAGGAAAAGCCTCTCCAGATATTGAAAAGTGAGTACCATTGAATTTATGGCTACACGTCACTGTTCTGTGAATGAAGATGAGAACAGTATAACTTATTTCATTAAATACTTGCTATTTTTCTTAATTTGACAAAATTATGACTCATTTTAAACTTCTTGTGTCATCCATACTGCCTCTGAGCCAGCACCCTTTCCTGCAATCAGTGCTCCAAGGTAGGAAATTACAGGGTCCTTCATGTTAAAGAATTTGTCTTTTGGCCCTTAGTCTGAGCCAGCACTGACAGCATTCTTTCTGAAATGAGAGGGCTCGAGGCATGGGGTATATTTTCAGCCTAGTCCTGGAAATGGCTACACATGTACCACCGCAGCATATACACAGAGTTCTCTTGTTTTCCTTTTGTGACTGGCAGCCACATCTTTGACAGGGAGATTCTAGATATTAATATACCACATGTAATACCCTGACTCTACCTCGCAACCACCCAGTAGTTTGGGATATTAAACAGAAAGAATTTTTATTTTATTTTCACAAGTAGTAGCTCTATGAAGTGTAATAGGTAGGACCAACAGCCTGTGTCATATGCTGCTTCTGTCACATTCCTCCAAGGTTTTGAAAAGAATGGCTGGATTTATGGAATCCTACTAGGGTTTTGTTTTACCCATTTATTTCCTTCTCTGTTGATACATATGAGATAAATCAAATCTCTGGAGAATTAAGGCTGTTTACCTACAGAACAGTACGCTTCTGGCAGCAAGACAGTAAGTGCCTGTTTGTGAAGTCACTCATGTCTATGGACAGTAGCCTGGAAAGCCACTTCTAGGGGTGCATGGTAATTTAGCATTTGTAACCATTCATTCCTCATCTTTGCTGAGGTAATCAACAACAGGGCTTACTAATTGACCAGGTCCTTTTCTGTATGAACAGGACTAAAACCAATTTGCTTTCTGTTGAGTGCTATGCAATACATACAGCTTCTGTCCATGTTTCATTACCTTTGCACTATGCAATAGTTTTGCTGATGTATACGGAAGTTCTTTTGGTTTGTGTTCAATACTCAAATATTTTTCAAGGAACATACCATTTGTATAAAGCAAAAATAACACCTGCTTCATGATGCAAGGTTCAACAGCGCTAGCATTAGCATATTTTTTAACATCAGGATTAAGTTCTGGAATTGTTGTAATTCAACACAGAACTATTTCAGAAATCTTTTTGTAAATGAACACAGCCAGTATTGCATTTACCAGCTTACTAGACTCTCATGGGAACTTAGACATTTGCACCAGCACCGAATTTGGACCCTGAAATTTTGTATACTAGAGGCTGCAGATAATACCATAGCTGAGCTGCTGATGATTATAGATAATTATATACCGGTCAGATAATTTCTATAGCAATTTTTAAGCTTTCACAGGAGAAAAAATGGAATAATTTCTTGTCTGAACAAATGATATCTATTTGCATGCAACTGTGTTAAGGGTAGCTTTGCATTCAAATTAGTAACCTGAATACAGCCTGAACTATGAGGCAATGTGTGGGGATGGCAGGATGTTAATGGAGGGAACAAATGACAAATCTCCTTCCTTTACATTTTACCCAGCAGTTTAAATACAGAGAATGTAAGTCACCTTATTCTTCTGAACAGTACAAGCAAAGAAATTGCTGTATTCTGACTAGCTGTAGAAGTGGATTATCTTTTGCAACTGGTCCATGTCAAGTAGTGTACCTAGAAATAAAAATTAATTTTTTACAAGCACTTATATAAGCCAAACGTGTTTACTAACAATATGCTTTGTCTTGTCACTACATGGGTGACTCAGCATGGCATCACCTCATAGCATCAGTATGTAAAAAGAGGAAGAGATTGGGGCAAAAAAGATATAGGTGTCGGATGACATGCTTCTGTAGAAACATTTGATTGTGTCACACAAAATGTGTGGGTCAGCATGTGCATAGACATTTATGACAGAAGAATGCTTCTGGTATAATAATTTTTTTCAGTGCCATAATTTATTCTGAAATATGATACAGAGTCTCTATTAATGCAGAATCATCCTGGATGAAGGTGAAGAGTTCGCATGGAAGATTTTAAAATATCCAATACTGCTTTAAAAGATGACCAAGTTTCAAAAAAGATTGGGCATGAAATAATACCCAGGTTACATCTTATCTGCTTATGTCAAAGTGGAAAAAAAGTTGTGGCAGAATGGTTTGTTCCTTTCTTTCTGTGCTCCTTTGGGAGAACAGGGCAAACACAAACAGCAGGGTGTTCTGGGAAGGAGCAGAGGTGAGCAGGGGATCATGTGCTTCTGCTACATCTATTGTCAGAAGATCTGGAAGTCCCAGTTTGTGTCATTTAGCAAGCTTGCAGCCTTTAATTCAAATTCTTGGTGAGTCCTGATCTCAGTAGCCAAAAAAACTCTAGGGACACTCTTGGAATAATTCTCGGGCTGTAGAAAACTAAAGGATAATTCTTGGCAGCATGCTACTGTATTTTAAGAGAGCCTTTCCAATATGCATGGTTTATTAAAGACACTGAACTTGCTATATATTCCTCTTCCTTCAAATAATATACCTCCACATGTCTTTATAACAACTCTTTTATTCACGCAATGATGAGGCTGTCACATAAATCACACACATACAACAAGTAGGATTAATTATAGCTCCAGAAATATGCTTGCCCACATTCCCACCCCTCCACAGCCCACAAACCCCCATGGCAATTAAAATATGTGGATTATTGGTTGCTTCCCTAGGGTCACTGGAAAGCTAAGGACAGATGCTTGGAATCCTTCTGCTGTCAGTAATGCTGCTGCTCTCTTAGACATTAGTACCAAATAAATAAATAATCTGGGGCCAAGCTGGGTTTACTATATTTTGAAACCTCATGTTGATGCAACGGGATCTTGCAGTGCTGCAATAGGCCTGTTTGAAAAAGGCAACAAAAGTTTCACCTCGTCTCAGTACCAGACAAAGCCACATGAAGTTCATGAATAGCAGACACTTGGCGTGAGTCCAAAATGGGAAGACCTGCTTGTTGTACATTTGCCTTAGGTGCCCTTCACATGCCTTCAGAGTGATGGGAGTGAAGTATCATGACCAAATGTTCTATGCTAACACGTTAGAGAGCATTCATATGGGGAGGGAAACAAGGTTGTGTGTTTGCAAATGCAACTGGAAATAATAGAACACAATTAAGAAAAAGAACTTGGGGTAAAAAATTAAGGAAAACTGAAAGACCATAATGGAGGAATATTTTTTCCATGGTAAGTTCCATTTCTTGGGATCCTAAGAGCAAATGTACCCTAATATTTAGGGTCAACCTTAAAGTTACCTTAATCTTCCTGAGATGCCTCCTTCTCACTTCAAGAGTTTCTCAGAACTAGGGAAGACCCTAGTGGAGGAGTAAGGAGTATATCCTGTAAGAATGTGGCGAACTGCAGGGCAGTCCTGGCTTTTGTCCCTCTTCTTTCCCCCTTTTTTCTCTACCATTTCTCTTCCCTCGGAAAATTCTCTCCTTTCTGGCAGCCACGTGAAGAGTCAATCAACATGTCCGAGCCAGGAAGGGTAAAGGAGACCAAAGGCTGCACGCTTAGACAATACATAGCATAGCCGTGACTGTCTGCATGGGTCACATGGTTACAGGAAAGAGGGGAACAAATTTTTAAAAGTTGGGGAAACACTGAATTGTTAATTGTCTCTTTATGACGAGAAGCTCTTCTAGGATTTATTTTACAGGTTCTTGTTCTTGCTTTATGGGAAGTTCAGCAAATCAGACCAAAGAAATATGCAGTTGCAGACTTTATAGCCTTGAAAGAAGTGTAAAAACATTGCATGAAGGCAGACTAGGAGATGATTCAGACAGGGTTTACTTTCAAACCCGAAGTTCTCTATGATTTTCTCAATTTTAACAGAATGGAGGAATTTAGGATCATCGGAATGTTTAGGTTAAGGACATACTTAATTTTAATGATCAGTACAGACCTAAAGATAGGGTAAATAAAATGCTAGCAATTTTACTGTAGAAAACAATTCTGTGTGGGCTAATAGTATGTTTTACCCCTTCCATCTCTTTTTATGGTTGTAAACATTGTAGCACTAGTTTCATAAAATTAAGGTTCTGGCCATTCGTGAAAAAAACCCTCCTAGAATTAACGATACTAATATTTTCCTAGCCAGTTTTAAAATATTCATTCTACTGTATCTTATTTTGCATTGCAGTTGATGAAGTGAAGCTTCCCTTCTTCCTGGAAGACTAGCTTTGTTTTACTGCCAATATGAGCTGACTGCTACTGGAAATTCTTCTCCCAAAAGTGGCTGCAAACAGGTAGTAACTTATGACCTCCCCTTGGCTTTCATGGAGTTACATGTCCTGATAATGTCACCAAAATATTGAATACCACAGTCAGACCCAATGACATTGGATCCTTTTGTTCAATGGCACTAGACAGATAGCAGTGGAGTATCTCTGAAGAAAACTAGTACTTTGGCACCTCCTTTTTGTTTTGGCTATACAATGATAAGATATAGCAGACTTCTGTTTTTCTTATGAAGTAAGTTGATACCCACTACCTCCTTTCTTCACTGATAATTAGAATCTGCTAATTCTGAATACGAACTGCCTCACAAAAATGTAATACAGATCACACCTCTTAACTGTTCTTTTCAAATAGCAGTTAGCAGCATGAATTTAGACATCCTGTGGTGTAAATAGAAGTTATTATATATATTGTAGGTAGTAAAGCACATGAATTTAAGTTATGTATGCACATTGACATTATTTAACTTCGCAGCGATGTGGCAGAGACTAAACAATTGAATTTGCCTTGAAATTCTGATATGTGGAAGAAACACTAGTGAGTTTATCTACACAGATATTCTATGCAGAAGTCTAAATTACAGTGATGAGCTCGAGATGCTTCCTAATCCTAAACTTCTTATTTAAAAAATGAGAGGTAAAACAATAACCTGAATGACATTTAGCCTTTTGGCAGTTGCCCTACGTGTGGTTATTTTGCACGCCTCTGAAAAGATTGCACGTGTGCAAGCAGCAGAGAAGCCGGGCTGGCACTGGGGGTCTCAGACCACAGGTCCAAGCCCATCTCAGTGTGTGTGACACAGCCTGAATGGGAGCCACTGTACTGCTGCATCCACGGCTTCAGAGCTGGTATCCAGGGGAGGATTTCTTTCCTCTGAAATCTGATGAAACCTGGCTATTTCGGTTGTGAAAGGAATTACCTCTTCAGAATGAGTTCAAACCCATGAAGTTTAGGTCTTTACTCAGCATACCACATGTATTTTTTCCACAACCATGGTTATTATTTCAGCAAAGACAGTAGTTGCAGAAATGCAACATTTTACATTCTTTTTTCACATCTTCCTTTGAAGCAGGAGGGAAGGTCACACTGAAATATGTGCTACCAGGCTAGAAAGACCTGGGGTCTGGTACAGTTTAGCAAGTCCTAACTTTTTCTGGCACATTAGGGGATACTTAAATTTGCTGTCCATAAAAATACGTATGGACTTACACGGGAAGATTTTGATTAACAGAGCATGGGTTAATTCACCTCTCTGTTCTGACTCAATGTCACTTGTAATATAAAATCAGAAACAATAGAAGGCAGAAGCAAGGAATTAATTTTGTGTGAATACCTGCCATGTTTTAACTGATATAATATTTCCTCGGTGATATAAACAAATGATGGTCCTCAGACCCTCTAGAATTGATGTTACATGAACAAATACAAGACCCCCATTTCATCAGATGTCATGGAGTGGACTTTTCTATGGTTCGGAATCTGAACTTCTGCCATTACTGCTGTTTTGGAGCTGTAGAAGTGAATGAACGGTTAAATTCTGTCCTTAAAAGCAGTTTTACATTAATTCACGTTTTCTGGGTCTTTCCAATTTGCTGCAACCTGCATACAGACCATGAGTGTGCATTAGAAAGCCTTTTCAGATTCCTGCTGCTTACCTATGAGACCAGAATATTCCTTACGGAGTAAGGAGGTTTATGGAGATTTTAAATATGCATTATAGATACTTAATAGGATGAAGGAGTAAATTTGCATTTAGATAGATGCTACTATTCCTATGAATACATAATCACTTTTAAATGAATTTTTGTAAAAGAATTGCTTTTAAAGGAATTATAAGAAATAATAAGTCTTAAATAACAGTACCATTCTCTATTAATATCAAAGTAAGGGGTATGTAAGTGGCTTCACTCCATTTTGCAAATAAGGGTACTGAGTAACTGAGGTGTTATTTGTCAAGTGCATGTCAGAATAGGGAATAGGACCCAGTATTCATATTTGTACTCTTATCATCCTGTCTGCCTAGACCATGGTGCCTCTAAATAGCCTGCTGGAAAGGTGTCAGAAATGTGGCATTTTTGTGAAAGTCTATGGGGAAAGTATATAGAGCTTGCATAATAGTCAGTTGCTGTTTTATTTATTCCAAGTATTCAAATCCAACCACGAGTCATTTTTTAATCAGACAGCGTTGACTCAAGGGATTCATACACCCATTGCAAGAATTGATGCAATCGTTCTACAGTCTTGCAATGAGTTGTGTTAATAGTTTGTAGTCCCAAGACTTTCCATTAATATATATTACTGACATTGGGTTGTCATTGGATAACCATGTCAGTAGTATATATAGTATTCACCAGCACCCTCAGAGATCCTAAGATTTTTGCAAGAATCCATGGGTATTTACTTTGTATGATTTCTGTAGCAAGCAACAAGGACTGATACATGCATGTGGCTATCGTGTGTTTGGGGACAATAGGCACGTAGATTTATGTGTGTAAGAAGTTATGCTGACTACAGACATTGCAGAAACACTTTTTTGCCAACTACAAGCCTGGCAAATTTAGCTTTGGTTCTGGAATACAAGATAAGAGTCTTTCAGGTTCCCTGCATGTGTACAAAAGCATAAAGTTCTAGAGGTCAGATTAGGCCCTCAAATTCATGCATGTTATCCCCCATATCAGCAAACTACGCCCTCAGTGACCCGCCTGTCACTTACAATGACTTTGTATAGGTGTAATTGATTGTAACTCAGTAAACAATTCTGTTTGAATTTTCAGGAGATGAACTGTAATCAGCAGTTCACTCGCTCAGAGTTGTGTTAAATCTACAGTATGAGGAGGAGTGACAAAACCAGATTTTTTAACTGGTCAGCTGATACGAACAAAGGACAACTCTACTGAAGAAGCAGCACTGTATGCAGCCTAATTTTCAGAGTGGAGTCACGCTTAATTTAAACCAGACAGCATATTTAGCAGAGATTATGTATGGATCTCAGAGAGCTCCTCAAACACTAACTGACTTAGTCTTTCAACACTTCTGAAAGCTAGATGACATGACAGAGAATGTTCTGTTCTTTAATAAGGTAATGAGCACTTCATGCTGACTATATCAAAATTATTTTCTCTGTTGATGTGTTGATCCAACAAGATGGGAACAGAAGGGAGAAGTAGTAGCTCAGCATAAACTATAGTTTGATAAAGAGCATTGGTGGACACAAACACCTTCAGGAGCAAAGGAAAAACATTCATTTAAAAGCTGGATCTCTTGGATCCCTCAATTTAGAATAAGGTGATAACATGCTCAGAAAAACTGCACAAACAGCCCAGCAGGCATCTAAAAAGTTTAATTCTGTCTTTTACCAGCTGGTTACCAGGTTGTCATCTGGTGATGTTAAACATTTGGTGAAAGACTTGTTTTGAACTATTTTATATATCACACATCGAGACTGATATTTTTGTTTTAAAAGGGCGGTGTGGTTAGAGTGCCCACCACTCATCAGACTTTCAAAGGGAATACTACTAGTTGCCAAGCAGTTCTGCTGTTAGATTGACAGGCAAGTTTATAGACAAGAAGACAAAATTCCAGCTCCACTCTGAGCCTCAAAGTACTGCAAAATTCAACCCCAGTAAAATCAAAGGCACGAAGCTTAAAAACTGAAAAACGCTTTCAGAAAGATAAGAAAAGGGACTCAGATGTAAGGCAGCTTTATAGCCTTGACAGGTGGCTACTGAAAAGTTGTTTCTGACAGAAAGTTAAGCTGAGCCACAGCGAGATGAATGAGTTGACACCAAGAGTTCAAGTGTGTGGCAGTTTATTTAGCATACAGACGCCTTGCTTTTCAGCCTGCTGTCTTAATCCATACTGTTCTTGTGACTAAAAATAAACCTCCACCCACAGTAAAGAAAGGCATTTACTGGCAGTTGGGCCCAATTTAAGAATTAAAAAAGAAGGAAACATTAGTTGCATTTCTGTAGAAAGTACTTAATCAGCAAACCAGAGTTCCTTTAAAACCTCAGTATGTTTAATTCTCCTTCCTTTTACTAAGTAGTCTTCCCCTTCAAGCCTCAATAATTTGTTTCCCAACAGAAGACAGAAATAGTTTTAGAACAGCTTTTACTAATGTTTACTGTGGCAGATCATGCTTATAAAATCTTTTTAATATGTAACCATTTAACTTCTCTTGGCAAGATAAATTCATGGTGATAGATATTTTGTAAATACCATACTAATTTAGCATCTGAGTCAGAGCAGATTATAAAACAAAATGGCATTTGAAATAGACCTGGGTTTGCAGTGCAGTAAGGTATATTAAGCAAAAATTTTAGGATGAACTAGAGTCGAGAGTTCAGTATGTTCTTTATGGTACAGATGGCAACTATGTGCCCTCAATTTCTGTGAGGGTATTTCTGAGGTCATCAGCTATCCCATGGGGGAAATGAATCAGCAAAAGCGTAAGTGATTTCAACACCTTTGTTATAAATTCCATAGATTAGTAATATGAACTTTACGAAAAGTTTTGCTAATCTGGGACCTGTGAGACTTTCCACTGAGTAACTTTAGCTTTAAAAAATCATACACACTGCCACAGTATTTGCATTAAAGCAGTGTTTAGGATTCAAGCAGGAACAAGATCTTACTTTGCTGTTCTATGGCTGCATTTGAAAACAGTCCCTGCCCTAGAAAAGGTTAAGGCAAGACACCAATAGCTATTATAAGCTAAGCAAATGAAGAACATTGAGAATACTTACATTATTGAGACAGAAATACATAGCTATTTATATCACAATTCAAAAGTTATAGAAAAACATATTTTACAAAGGTAGACATATCTAAAATGCTTGTATCAGTAAATAATACCAACAGGAAAATGTATATCTTGAGGTGAAAACAAAGCTAAAGAAGCAGTTTTCAGGGAAAAGGTATCACAGACCTCTAGGATCTGGTAAAAGAGTAAGGAAAGCATGTGTGGTTTAAACTGTAACATTCTTCGGAAAACAGCACAGAAATTTATATCTGAAGACTAAAGAGAATTGTGTTTTCAGCTATCAGTAATAAAAGTAGTGAAGTTCAGATGTCGTTACGTGACTATGGTCTGTTAAACACAACGAATGGCTCTTTATATGACTGCAGAATTAGGCTCCAAAATTGCAGCAACCCCCTGCCAGCAACTTGCATGTCATATGAACATATGCAAAATGCAGATATGAAATACACGTGTCTTGGAGACTGTCTGTTGACAATATTGTTCTATTATCATTCCCCAGATGATTAAGTTCTATGTATCAGCACACCATGTGGACAATGGTATGACAAACCAGGAGGTTTTATCCCATTGTTCTAGCCAGCCGATATATTAAAATCATACAATTATATCTAGAACAAATTGAGTATGTGTAAGTTGTTCCAGACCTTAAACACTTTAAAGATCATACATGTGAGCCTTCTCAGAGGTGTATTCATCAGGGTGCTCTCTGGTTACATCCTAATCCAAAATCTAAACACATAATCCAGTGCCCTAAAGGCATTTGACAGAATTGTGATTCTCCTGCAGGACTTGTGGGTACAATACAATGAATGGAACATATTAATCTATAGATGGAGTTTTCCATCTGTGACAGGTTGAAGGTGTTAAACAATTCAAATATCCCTCATTTTTCTCTAATGTTTCAAGACAAAACAGAATGGAAATCACTTATATGAAATATGATAAAAGTTGAAAGCCAATACATTTTAGATCAGTAAATTATGTGTGTAATTTCTATCTGCTATTGTCAGGGAAAGGATATGAGAAATGGGGTGTTTATGTATAGTTTTGCTGTGACATTTAATTATAAGTGTATGATTTGCATGTTTGTATCTATTGTTTTACAAATCTGAATACCAATATCTAGTAGTCATTTGACTGTTAATCAGCTTCTTCCCCTGTGATATGAAATCCAATCATGTCATAAATTGCACAGGAGGTTTCATAACACGCTGCAATGTGATGACAGGATTGTTCATATTCAAATACAGCCACCCATATTGCTTGGCCACATGCCTCTCTTCTGGATTTATATATGAAGCAAAAGAATTGTAGCTTGTTGTAAATTTTATCATGTGTGAAAAGAAGCTTGCAGAAACATACAGTAAGGGCTCAACTTGGCTGCTAAAAAAGCTATGATTTTCACTTTGCGGCAACTAACGTGCAGAAGCAATGCTGAGGTAAAAGCACAGTGAGGACCAAGCAATTCAGTTTAGCCTTGAGTTAAACACACCAAGGTCAGCTCCAAGTGTGGGCCTGGATAATAGCACAGTTACATCGTGGTAAAAATAACGTGCTTAGTCTTCTCTTTTTACTTCAGAATATTCCAACAGGTTTTTTTCCAAGGTGTAAAAGCCTGCATTTTGAGCAATGAAAACAAAAGCTTCTGTAAAATGATAGCTGCTGTGTTAGTTCATCCATTTCCAAGTCAAGTGCAATGTAAAATGCCACTCTTCTGACAGGTTAGCAGAGGTCGTTGTCAACCTGCAATGAATCCTCTGAGATTTGAAGCACTGATGACTGGTTGTACTGCTCAGAAAAGTCCTGACCAACCAGTTCTGTCCTGTGCCAACCTCTTTAATTCGCTCATGATGTTAATATGATCTTGTTAATATGTTCATACTAACATAGTCGCTTCTTTCAGTGACCATGCTCATGATCAGGAATAATATGCTTATATTTTTCAATTCTTAGCATAATGTAGAAAGTTTTTCTGGGCCATCACCTTCTTTTTTGCCCCCAGATTTCTGACTCATGTCTTGCTTACAGAGCTCTCACTACTAAATAATGTTTAAATTCCATCTGACAGACTTAGTATCTTCCTAAAAAGACTACTCTAGATGAAGTAGCATACCCATATCAGCATGCAGTTTTAAAAGGCCATGCTTGACCTACCCTTTCTAGCGAAAACTGGTCACAGTCATCTGAGTAATGAAATGTGTTTCCTAGATAAACTAACTATTGGTAAACTACCTCAGATCAACAGCATTGCTTTCTTATTCAATGGCCGTGAGACCAGTCATTTTTAAAGGAGTGGTAATGATCCTAGTTTTCTGCTGAATCTCATTTTAATGACAATAATCAGGAGATAGATATGATCAACAAATCCTGGATCGCTGAGCCAGATGTTTACCTCTGAAACTTTGGTGTCTGTGCCAGAGATCTGTTGTGTAGCTAAGTTAGTGAAGATGCAGAACAACTGCGTGAAGATCACACACCCTCCCCCAACTATTACAGGTATATAAGATGTCCTCAAAGCCCAAGCCCCAGTAGCCTCCATAAAGCTAACCATTCTTTACAGTATTACTGTCCTTTACACAGCTTGACAGATGGAAACAAGATCTCCCTACTATTTGCACTTCCTTTTATGAGTTATTTACTTTTTTTTTATCTGAAGCCTGGATTTCAAACACTACTGTGCCCACAGTTATAATCCTAGGGAATCCAGTCGCTAGCTGTTTGTAGCTTACTCATTGTTTAAACAAGCCCACATCATGTTATAACTATGTGAAGAGAACTAGTGTATTTGATATAGTTTGGTCTATCCTACAGCGGCAGAACTATCCTACTTTTTAAACATGATTAGGCCCAAATTTGCTGTAGTTACTGCAGTTGCCACAATAGAACAGGCAAGGCCAAAATAGGTTAAAGTACTTCTGTAAGAAGTCTTGTGATCATTGAAAGCTATTTGTCATACTTTCTTTCAGAGTCTAGTCTAAGGGCTATGTACTTAAAAGGCAGCCCTTCAGTTTTAGGATTCACTTCTCCATGCTAGTGACAATCCTTATCCTATGGATCCAGTACCAGATGTATGACAAACCTTTAGCCCAACGTTCATTATGGCTGAGACATCAAAAGAAGCAGAGCCCAGCAGGTAATGGGGAAATGAAAAAAAGGATTTAATCTACACTTGAGTTCAAAAGGTACAGAGAGAGGTAATGAACAGAACACAGGAAGGGCAGGGACAAATGAGCCAAGGAACTATATAAAGAAGTACAAATGAGACACCAAGCCATTATAATTTGCTCCCTTGGTTTATGATAGGTAATTGTTTGCCGTTGTGTGCTCATAAATGCATTTAAAATAAACAGAACATTTCCTAGTATAGGCCATGGCACTGTTTTTTTCCTGGTAAAAGTTTTAAGGATGCCATAGGAATATTAAGATGCTGACATGTAAAACTCAACAAAAGAGCTGCAAACCTTTTCCTGTTATTAAACAAACGGAAAGTAAATATTCAAGATTGGGATATATTCCATAAGAGGATGTTCTGGGGTTTTTTTGTATTTAAAAACATATATACTTTTGGCAACAAATTGATTTATTCGGTTTATTTCAGCTCTTAGAATGTGATGATTTAGGGATTTATCTTGATATGCTTGTTATTTTGTCCTTTTGACAGTTATGACACATGAACCTAGAGAGCATTTAGGATGAGCTTTGAGACACATTTCAGATAATGTCTGAATCCAGCAGGATTGTTTATGTGCTTAAAGGCAGACAGCCATGTTAAAGCAAATTCCTGGATCAGGCATGGCTTAGATTAAATGGAGTGACACCAAATTTTCATTTGGTTATACAATAAAAATAAAACCTATTCTGTTTCCTTAATACTGTAAATGAGGTAAAAGTGCTGGAGACAAATTCAGCTCTAGATGTTATACTCACATCTATGGGAATTATAAATCACTAGTGCCTAGTTTGCATCTGGTCCTGGAAGCTGCCTTAAAATGGTCTGGTACATAGTATTCTCTAAAATCTGTTCCATCCTTACATTTAACAAAACTGAAAATGCCTGGGAAACCAGAAGAAAAACAGTGCAAAAAGTCTCTCTTCTAGGTTATTCCTAGAATGGAATTCAGTAATCTTAAATAAGGTCTTCATTTCAGCTCCTTGGAATTCCCTAGTATTTGCACTAAACCGCTGGCCTATTATTAATGACCTATTATTAATCTCTGGCCTATTATTAATGAATGGGTATGCAAATCACAAAAACATCACAGAGAACATGAACTGGTATCTCTGTTTGTAGCCTTACAGCTAATCAAGGAAGTGAGTAAGAATGTCACCAATTTGGCAAGATAAAGGTGACTCTAGATTTGCTGAGGCAAATGAGCAGAGTGATGACAGAGATCCTCTTCTTCCAGTGCACACGAATAGATGTTTGGAGTTGTAGCCTGGTGCTTTCCATGCCTCCACACTCACCACTTTGGCAGAAGATGAGCACACACTTAAAATGGAGTGCAAACCTCGCTCTTCACAGTTGCCATAAGGTTCCCTTGCCCAGCCAAAGCAGTGAAAAGCATCTTCAGTAAATGAATACCAAGGCCAAAAGGCTGTCTACATACGGTTTGTTTAAAATTGCAAGCATAAAAAAGAACGTGTGCTCAGTTATCGTACTTACGTGCACGCGAGCATAACTATGCTTTCCAACACCCATTAGATACCCAGAAAAAGTAGGTAAATATTAGACATCAATATTTGAAGAAAATGTCATGAGCAAAGCAATTATTTTACAATTATGCAGGCATATCTAAAAATCTAAGCCATGGTTTTGGAATCCGCACACATCTGAATACAAAAAAGAACTCTCCATAGAAAAACTAGAAGCCAAACTGAAAAAAAACCCACACTAAAAATCTGAAAGCTGTTTCCAAATATTTATTCCTACGAGTTAATACAAAGCACATAAGAATTTGAAAAATAATAAGAGAGGCAAGGTTGTAAACATCCAGAGATCATATTCAATATCCGAAAAGTCTGACAGGTTTAAAGGACCTTTTTCTGAGAGTATATGATGTACAAAGCGAAAGGTGGGTTTTGAGTGTTTTGCACTAGATTCACTGCCTTTTTAGATAAAGACCCAGGTGCATAACTTCACTAACGTGAAAATCTATCCTGTATTTACCTCTTTTAACGAGGAGCATAGCATTTTTATGTGTTCTGCAGCTACCTTCATTGAATTTATAATTGAAAATTGCTGAAATATGGACATCTAGTGGAGACATCTAATTATTACAGTTTTCTTTCCAATGAAAATGCAACAAAAATGAAATGGACTTTTACTGATTGTCTTGCTGGAGCCTGGAGTTTTGTGCTTGCTTTTGACTGTCTGGCCCATTGCTTAGTTGCATGAGGTGAAGGTGACAGAGTCAGAATTTGGCAAAACAGAAGCTGTGCGTCATTTAACAACTTACCTAGGTGATTGATGAAGCAGAAAAACTAATGACCCATGAAGGAACAAATGTTTCTTCAACAAAAGGTAAATAAAGCTGATATGGGAGCTCAAGGGATGGGCAAAAACCAGAGGTTGTAAGTGCCCCTAATTTCCCCTGAAATTGCAAGCTCATAACTTTTGACTTAGTTTCCATGGGGAGAAGGAAAGCGATAATTTCAGGGGTGTTGAAAGCGTTGATGCACTGAAAATTAATGTTTAGATTTTTAAACACATATAGTTTGTAGAGCTAGCTGTGAGGACAAAAATATGACACTGCACTGCAATGTCTGCAGAGACCCTGATGTGATGGGATGTCAGCTGGATCACAAGGTTCTATAAGAATTCCTCATCAAAGTGTTTAAACTCCAAGAACACAAAATCATTTTCCATGTCTGAAGTAAGTATGCTAACTACATACTCATTTTTAATGTTCTCTTTTCTCATGCTATTCACTTTATTGCTGTCCACCTCGGGATTTCTGCTATTATGGGATTTCTTACTGGGTTGATGCTTGGCCAATATTTGTCTGACTTCTCTTTTTTGGTCTCCTGTGAAAACCATCTGAAACTAAGCAGAAACTAACCTTGATTTATTTCTTTAATAAACAAAATGAAGATACTGCATATTAATAAAAATGAAAACTATTCCCTAGTTGGTTTTTTTAAAGTTTCCAAAAACAGTCCCGTATCTCTGTCAAAGTTAATGTAACCAGAATTTCCATGGGAATTTCTGTCAGTCTGGGGAAACGGGAACCAGCTAATGTAAATAACTACATCCCATCCTCCTACTACTGTTCAAATCACCTTGTGAGAAAGGAAAGAGCTTTATTGAAAAGAAAGTGTCATAATCTTTCTTTTGTGGACTACAACTAGTATGGGGTAAGAAAACTTCACAGGAACATTCTGTGGAAACCAGAGACAGAAATGAACCTAATGGCAAATCTTGAATTTCATGGGATTCCATGCAAATTTTTTTTTTTTTTTGGTATGCAATCCAAAATTACCTAAAGAATAGGTCATTCTTTTAGGATTTTATGACTATTTCCTTGAGAGTGCTACATAGGCAAATAGTTTTACAGGCTGACATTTCTGTTTCTTTTAATAAGCTTAAGAATGTAAAATATGTATTTAAAGAGTACCTGGCCTGTATGTTTTGGCTGAGATAGGACTGGGAATTAACTTCCCAACTCCCTATAAAAGTCCCCAAACATCCAGAAAACAACCACCTTGGAAACAAAACTCCCTAGCACTTTCCTGCATATGGCAACTTAATTTTACTGGCAGTAGAATCTTCATAGCATGAAAATTATTTAATATTAGCTGTTAAATATTAGTTAATATAGTATTAAATGAGCTCTTCTTGTATAAACGGAATGTTTCATCTAAATTATTCCAGATGAACTTTGTAATGTAACCTTACAGTGGAAGGACACAATAAACCACACAAAGGCTGAGGGTACATGATTGAAAATGCTTATGCAGATTTTGAAGTATATTACCACATATGTGGTCACAGAAAGAGTTTAATAAGCCCGATGGTGGGAGCATGTCTTTCCACTGTAACTATTCTTCAGTTCTACTCCTCTACCACCGACTGAGAAATCCTGTAACAACACGGAGCAGAAGCTAGCAAATTCCCCCTGGAAAGACACATTGCTAGTTCAGAGGGAGTACTGTGCATGCACTAGTGTCCCCAAATGGGACAGTGCTATAGGAAATTCTGGGTATGGCAATGTAAACAACAGGACATTGAGAGTCAGGCAATGGACAACTGAAAATCATGCAGCAAAGGCAACTGTGTTTTTTAAAGTTTAAGGCAATGCATTTCTGGAACTGAAGGGTTACAACCAAGCTGTTCTCATCATGATTTGGAAAAGAGGGTCATATGAGTCTTTTCAGAAAGCTGACATTAGTTTGGACCTTAATGTAATAAGGAACAATGGAATAATTCAGCAGAGTATCAAGAAATAGTAAGCAATCGAGTACTCTGCGTTAGAAGCAATGAATTGACCAGAGCCAACATGAAACAGTCTGTTCTCATAATGACATTCCTGAACCAAAAGGCTGTGAAACAGAACTGGAAAGCTGAAAGATGATTTAACAAAAGCTGCAGGCTTTCGGCCTCTGTAGGGCAGTACAGAGTATTGCATTTTCTGCCGCACTGCAGAGAGATCAGAAAAGCTCCTGGAAGGATAAATCCTGGAAACTCCCATGAAAGGGATCTTCAGTGCTTTTAGTGTGGTCCCTTGTCTGGCGGCAGGATTAACTTTATTTGAACTGTTTCTGAAAGACGTTTGTCTAACCTGCTCTTAAAATTTCCAGTGATGGACATAATACAATCCTCCTAGGTAATAACAGTGTTGTCCTCACCTCACAGGTGCCATATTATTTTGCAATATAATCTCCTTGCTCCTCCTATTATTTTCCAGTTGTCATGCAGAACAATGTATGTCTCCCTGTTTGCAATGGTCTACTTTGCCCATTTTACATTTTCTAGATTTGAGTTATTTCAGTCTTTTCTCATAGGTCACTCTTGTCACTCTCTTCTTGACTCTTGACAGCAGTATGACATTTCTGATTCATTCCCAGTTTGTGATTCACTATAATCTTGAGGATTTGCTTTTCAGAGCTACAGCCTAGTCATTTAACTGCCGCCTTGTCATTTGCTGCCTCATCATAAAATAGATCCAGATATTTGTGAAAGTGTCTGTACAATTATTGATATTCTAAAAAAAATATGGGCATGACTCATCTTAAAGACAGCTTGTCCTTCAGATAGCAAAACTTCTGGCTGAAGCACAATCTGGGTTTATAATCAGAAATGAGAGCAAATATCTGGTTGAAGAAATATGAGTGTAATTCAGTTGATGGACTGAATGGCGTAGGCTGCGGTTTCCCTCTCAAGGTTGTACGAAGATAATGAGATGTGAAGGAAAGCAAGTGACCTATAGCTTTTTGATGTTTTGTCTACTTCTCCCTGTAATGTACGTCTCCTAGTAATGTGTCTGCATAATGGGAAAATTATAGATATATCTAGCATAGATATATCCACTTCCATTTAAATGACACTTGACAAGTTTAGAAGGAATTTTGCAACAGCGACATCTTTGATACTGGCTTACTTTCGTGTTTTTACTTAGAATACTTTAACTCACTGGTATTTTAATGGTAGAGCTCTAAGAATGAACCTGAAGTTATCAGAGCATTACTTTGGTGACAGGAATACAACAGGGTTCTCTGTGGTTTAGCTTCAACACTTTGTGTGTGAATCAACGTTCAAAATAAATTAACACTTGTGAGCTGGTATACAAAGTAGACCTCAGGAGGAAATAACTGTAAGAACACTAGTTTAGTATTTTCATGTTTGCGCCACATTTTCTGTGTGGCCTTATAACCATTACTGCCCCCCTGTGCCTCACGAGTCTGCCTGGAAGATGAGAATAAGAGATAAAATACCTCGTAAGAACGATGTATTTTTACAACTTTTCATCAGTGGTCTTTCTGTTGAAAACCACACACACTTCTCTACTGACAGGCTGTCTGTCTCCCTGGAGCCAAAATGTCTTGATCCTCTCTGATAGTGGCACTTCACAGCATAACCTCAAAATACAAAAAGGCGGTTGCGTTGCAGTTGCATGTACGATTATGAATTTGATGAGCAAGGCTCAGACTGGTAACAAGTTCGCTGTTTATCAAAACAGAAAAAGGGGTGTTTGCGCCTCACTAACTAGTGAAAACGCTTTGCTTTTTATTCGGGTACTTTTTTTTTTTTTTTAAATTGCACCACCACATCCTCCTGAATTCAGCTCTGGTAACGAGCAGCACGATCACAGTTACCTCTGTTAACAAGCTGTGCAAGTAGCACTGCATTATCCCAGGCGGTTATATGAGTCACGGCCATGTCAAGGGTTTGTCACAGAGCCAAAACCAATCGCTTCAAGCTGAAAATTTTCTCTCTGCCTCACCTCCCACAGCTATAAAAATTCATCCACCCATGTATCTCAAATGCCCCTCATTATGAAGCTCATCATTCATTTCAGGATGGGTGTTCCACACAAAATGTCATTTTTCTCTCACTTTTATTATTTTTAAACCTTCAGCACCGGATGGCTTGCCGCCCGCGGCCGTGCCTGCAGTTCAGGGCCGGCAGCGCGGGAAGCGCGGCGCTCTGCCGCTCCGCTCCGCTCTCTCACTCGAGGCTCGGCCCGCAGCCGGGGGCCCGGGACCGCGCGGTCCGTCTCCTCCCAGGGGCTCCCACCCCTCCGCCCGCGGAACCAGACCCTCACCGCGGCGAGGGAAGGCGGCGGAACACCCGCCATTACCCCTCCCGCCTCCCGCCGCGGCCGCCGGTGGGGCGGGGCCACGCGCGAAGCGCGCGCACGCGCAGCCCCTCATCCGGCGGGGCGCGGCCTCCTCGTGCGGCGGTGACGGGTGCGTGGGGCGCGCGGTTGCTACGGCGACGGGCGGGCGGCGGTGCTCGGCCTGTGGGTCCTGAGGGCCGGGCTGCGGGTTTCGGTTACCGGTTATCCTGCCGGGGACAGGCCCGGCCCTCTGCAGAGGCGGTTCGCTGTGCCCGGGCACCGGCAGGGCTTGCGGCCCTCCCTGCGGGTCGCCGGCCCGCGGCGGGGCAGAAGGGCCGCTCCTCGGTGGTTCCGCCTGGCTGTGAGGGTTCCCTATCCCCGGCGCCTCATGCTCTGTCCGCTTTCCCTGTGCAAGGGCTTTCCTGTTTAAAGAAGAGAAACCTGCCAAGCCGCTGCTTTTCCTTCAAAATTTATTCCCTTAATTATTCAAAACAGTTTATATTTGGACACTTGTCCGCTGTGGTTTCTGCTTATTCTGCTATTCGTGTGTTTTGTTCTTGCAACATTTTCAGTAGTTTCGGTACTCACCTTTCATCTTAAGTTTGCTTTATAAACTCTTGGCTGAGAGCGATCCCTACCTGGTCTGCAGGGGATACTGCAATGCCCAAGAGAAAAAGATTAACAGTTAACACTAGCAAATCACTGCTTACGGTTTGGCATAACAGTTACAAAATTAAACTTGGATTATGCTGTAGGATTTATCGCTAATTTGCTATTGGGAAGGGAATATTGCTGAAACATGTAAAAATGGGCGAACTTTAACTCCTGAACATTAAATGTTTTGTTTCCATTTTTTAGGAGGAAACATTCATATTGGGAAATGGCAGAAGCAGTTTTTCATCCCCCAAGAAGGAAAAGAAGAGTTTTTGAGTCATATGAGTCTCCCTTTCCTGTGGATGTAGGTGGAAAGGATTTCAGAATGTGCCAGGCTGAAATCATTAACAACAATGTGATTGTGAGGAACCCTGAAGATATTGAACAGCTTTATAACAAGGTGCTGTACCCTGCTTGCACAGTATTTTTAGTGTTTTAGACATAGATAGAGCATAATACTTGTTAGAACCTACTTGCCTTTATGTTTTCCTTTTCCTTTAGCCTCCAGTAATTCTCCATATCTCCTTCCTCTCCTGAAATCAGTATAAGACACATATTCTGTATCAAATGTGAAAAGTGTTTAATTCTTATACCAGCAAATAAATTTTGGAATGAAGTGATGCAAGCTAAAAAACAGCTGCGGAGGCTTTGTTTGTTATGTTTATTTCTCCTTTCAACATTTTATGCAACTTTGCAAAAACATTTTCTTGTTTTTAAAGTTCAGGAGGTTGGAATATTAATGTTTTATAAACGCTTGCATAATACTTTTAACTTCAGAGTGATTTCTTCCCGAGTAAAATAAGCTACATTAAGCCTCTTATGACCAAGTACCATTTCACCACCATTCTTATGCAGTAGCTTTACCCATCTCTTTGTTTTCTATTATGCATTGTCACAGCATTGATACACAGGTGTTTTCTTCTGCATCTGCTTTCAAAAGTCTACTTGGAGATGCTGTCTGACAGATACTTAGAACTGAGGAAGAAGAACCAATACCCTCCACTGATTAAATCTTTGAGTGCAGGTGTTTAATGTTGAACTAGTTACCGGAAGCAACAAGCTTTTAGGCAAAGCTTAAATGCTGCAAAATTTCACTTATCTTTTTTCAGCTGATCTTGGCGGTAAACATTTTATAATTGTAAATAAGTTAATTGTCTGATGATATAATAAGGATTCTTCCTTTTCTCTGAAGGGCTATTTTGGAAAAGGTATCCTTTCAAGAAGTCGACCTGTGTACAGCATTTCAGATCCTTTACTGGTTGCTAAGTGGCAAGGTAAATGGTGCCCATTTGTACTTCCATCACTATTCTAATACTGCTTTTCACTTTTCTTCACTCGTTGAAGATACATATTTATAAATTACACCCAGAAAAGTAATCTCTCTACTGGATCAGATGAAGGCTATCTCCCCCCATACCATCTGATGATGGCCAGTACAAGATCCCTAGGAAGAATATAGGAACAGGAAACATACAGTAGCTCCTTAGTGCATTCTCCTGGCCTTCACTGATTTGTCACTTAGGAAGTCTGGAAGTAAAGGTATCATCCTTGAACTTTTCTTCCTAAAAATACCCAGTTTCTCTTGGTATTAATCTGTAGATTTTAGTGTCCATGAAATCGTGAGGCAAGGATTTGTGAGATTTTTAATCTGCTTATAGCCAATTACACTTGGTCTGCTCCCGGTTGTTTGTAGAAAGACTGTCTTTTTACAGGCTGGAGAAATACAGTGTATTCAGTTGTTCCACTTGTGCAGGGTGTTCAGTCTTTGTTGTCTCTGTACCTTTTCTAGGACCTTTTCTAGTTCTGCTATGTCCTTCTTGAATACAAGTCGGACCAAAGTGGCATAGAGGATTGAAAATGTGGGTAAATACTAGGCCACGGATTGCCTCAATGCTCAAAATCACATGAAAACATTTTTATATTGATGAAACAATGTATGATTTTTCTTTATACAGGTGCTAACATAAACATGCCTATAATTACATCAAAAAAGTAAGTTAATTTACATTATTCTTGGGGTTTTTTTAGAAAACAAATGATTTTATTTTATATTCTATCTTACTGGTTTTCATATAGTTGGCTGTATACATGCTGGTGGCTTCTATTTCTTTTCTTTGTATTTCACTTATAAATCACATTAGAAAACATAGAAATAGAGTAGGTGATATTCAGCATGATTTTTCATATAAGCTTGCATATATTAGTTGCAGACTAGAAGCCAAGATTGAATGCATGCATAGTAGTGTGGGTAATTAATTCATAATAGTATCAACCATAATAAACTTGTTCTTCAGCTGAGGAGGGGAAAGAAATTTCTAGGGCAGTCTATTTAAAATAACTTTCCAATTCCTTACTGGACTCATACAGTGTGGGTTGAAGCAGCTCTTGAACTCTTATAATACATAAAAGTCTTAACTTTTTTTTTAAAGTCTCTATTAATATTGATAGTTTGTACATTTAAGAAAACAGAGTGTTGGAGTACATACTTATTTTGTTCTGCTTAAATAGCATATGAACTAACTGCAAGAGTTACTCTGCTTTAATCCTGTGATAACTAAAAAATTTTACTTAAATTACAGGTTATGCTCCTTTGGTACACAACTTTAGGCAAGACAAACAGCAGTATTACTACTACTGCTAGTACAGTTATTACTGCTTGCAGAAACACTTGTCATTCTTACTAGTCTACTTTGTGACTGCTTTATGTGTCAGCAAATACAGCTGAGCATCAATGAAAGTGTCATTAAATTGGTGCAGAAGGTGCATCATAATCTGTCTCAGTAGAGATCTGTAAATGCGAATTATATGGTAATTAAATCATAGGACAAAGAGGTGTCTATTTTTTAATAACAAAAAATACAGCACTGAATTATATAGCTTTATTATGAGACGTCAGAGGGACTTATATTTTGTGTTGACACATGCAATTTGCATTTAATTGTCTTTGCAGTTCTTCATTACCTGGTCTGTAATTGCTGTGTTAGGATTTTGTTTGGAGAAATAAAGAATATTGTACCAGAGTTGTCCAGGTTTGAATAAGGACCATTGCACTCAGCTACCTGTAACTTTCACAGAGTGAAGATTAATGTCTTCAACTGGATATTAATGTAATCTTCCAAGGAGAAATAATTAAAGGGGCACTAAAAACTCTATCATAATGGAAAAATATTAGAAATATTTACAGTTTTCAGCTGCTATTTCACTGGAAGGATTATTGTTATTTCTCAGAGATGTGAGGGTTTTGGTTAAAACTGAAGGTAGTTTCTGCTTAAGATTTTTATGCTCGTGTTTTTGCTACGTCATTGCTGTTTCACAGGTAGTTAAAACCAAGTTTGAAGGTAGTGTTCTCAGTAGTTAGCTGTATATAGATGAAGTGTGTGAGAGATCTATATGCAAAGTCTTGTTGCGTATTTTAGTTGTGCAAGCCCTGATACCAAGATGTTCTTAGAGAGAATTCAGGCTTAAGGCTTCCGTGGGAGAAGGGAGTTTTTTGCTTCTTGAAACTGTATGGCAGTAGTCCTCAATGTTCTTGTGCAACATTTTGGTAATGGTGTTTGTTGCCACAGAAATTTAAAAGGCAAAACAAAGCCAAAGAAGGTAGCAGAATCGTGATGTTTGGTAATGTCCTGAAGACTGGAGTCCTATTACGCTGTGCGTGTTGCATAGCAGTTATTGAGGTGTGTGTTCAGATTTGTTTTGTGAACTGTGCTGAATCTTCTTTTTTAAGATGCTTGTTTTTAAGATGTTCGTTTAATGCCCTAGAACTTCTCTTTCTTTCACTTGTTTACTAGGTACCAGTGTCATGTTCAGTGGGCTAAAAGTATTTTGCAAGAGCAAGGATTAGATGACTGCTCGGTTACCAAAATTATTGAAAATTACACTAAGCCTCTTGAGCTGCCATTTTTGGAAGAGGATGGAGCTGAACAAACCAGTAATAGCTGCAACAGAATGGGCCCAAATACAGAAAATACAGAACTTTCCAGAGAGTGTTCTACAGCTACTGGAAATGTCGTAGCCCGAAGTCCTGAGAATCAGAATGAAGGCTACAAGAAAGCCTGTTTGGAAGGTGATGCAGCATTTGATCCCATACGTGGCTCTGAAGAACAGGAGCAAGGTGACTTGAAAGAGAGAGCTGAAGTGTCTTGCCAGAAGCATGGTTTTCTCGTGCACTGTGACTGTAAGGCTAAGGAGAGCACTGAGCAAAGATCTTGTGAGATGGTCAAGTCAAATGAATGTGCTCCAGAATATGTATTGGTGCAAGAGGAAGAACAAGGTAGCTTATGTCCTGAAGACGACTCTGCTCATGCGCAAGAAAATGTAAGGATAAAGAGTATCCTCATCTTTCAGAAAAATTACATCATCAGTGCTATTTTCAGAATTCAGTGTTTTTTCCGGTTTAAAGTTGTAGTAATATAGTAAATTTTTCTTGTAGCTTGTCAAGAAGGAAAGACTAGTATGCAGAAGAAATCCATTTAGGATTTTTGAATATTTACAACTCAGTTTGGAAGAGGTATGTTTCAAGTACAGTACAAGTTGTTTTAATCTGAAAAGTAAGTATTAATCTACGTTACAACATAATTTAATAACTTTCTAAAGTACAGGGTTCTGCAGTGTCTTGCAAGCATTTGGATTGGTTTAGTCATTAAACTTATTTTTAATAACCTGTGATAATGATATGGTTAAAAAATTACTTAGGGTCCAATCCCATTCGCTTTAGATGAATAATCCCACTGACAAAGAGACCAGTGATAGGACTTAAGTATGGAAATATCAGGAGTATAACATTTAAATAAATCCTGCTTCGAATGTGCTGCTTCTAAATATATTCATGTGTGTTAGTTTTAACACCGTGCCTTCAGGAGTCTACAGCACATGCATAGATTTTTTTGTAGTGCTGTGTCTGTTGAAATGCAGAGGTCGTGAAGACAAATCTCAAAGAAAACTTTCAGGCAACTTGTTTGTCTTGATGATGCTAGGAGACTTGTATGAAATTAATTTGAGTCTTTTTTTCTTGCATGGAATATAAACCACAGAAAGAGTCTAGCTATCAGTTAAACTTACTCTGTTTATTTTTTCAGGCTTTTTTCCTGGTGTATGCTCTGGGATGTTTAAGTATTTGTTACGGTGAGGTAAGACCTTAGATTAATTTTTCATTACTGGGGATACCATTAGGTTGGATATGTTTGGATCTGAAATTTTTACCTACTATGGCAGTATTTTATGCTGTTAATTCTGAAGGAGGAAATACTATACAGATAATTAGGAAGTTTTTCTTCTAAATAATGGTATTGTCTGAAAGTTTTATGTTTACCAAGGCAAATGTAGTTAAGAACAGTCTTTCTCTAGAGAAAGGTTTTTGTTGTAACTTCGGCAGGAAATATGGGGAAAGCAAATATGGGAGAAAAAATATGGCGAATAGTCTCTTTCCTGAAACAGGAAAATTCTTTGGAGTTTTAAGCATTAATCTATAAGTATATCAAACTCCTGTTAATGTAACGACAAAAGAATTGAAACCTATGCTTCTAGTTTGATTTATCAGATTTTTATTTAAACAAGGGCATTATGGAACTGATTGTGAAACGCTAAAAAAAAGCACTAAATGGAGCAACATGTTTCTGTCTTGTATTTAGGGATTCCATATTTTGTTGCCTGAAGTTCATGCTCTTTGCAGTAGCCTCTGATAGTTGATACTTGGCTGTTGTTATGCTCTACTACACACAGCATTCTATATTTGCTTAATATAGTCACATTAGTGCCTTTGTGATTTTTAGGAGCCCCTAACTATTTTGAAGCTATGGGAAGTTTTCAGCGAAGTGAAGCCCAATTTTAAAACTACCTACATGGCATATCACTACTTCCGCAGTAAGGGTTGGGTCCCCAAAGTCGGACTGAAGTATGGAACTGATCTCTGTGAGTAACTTCCTTAAAAAATGGAATCATTTGCAACTTGAAATTCTTTTCAAGCAGTGCAAGACTCCAGTGGCAAAGATGAATTCAGCAGTGAGGAGCTGCATGGCTGGAGCAGGCTTTGCTACTTGCAGTTGGCAAAAGATGTTTTTGGCTAGCCTGTGGGTTAGCAGTAAAGTTAGGATGTGAGTGGAAAATAACATCACATATCCAGTACCTGAAGAGATAGCTCGAAAGACCTGTTGTTTTGCTTCATGAGGTTAATAATTAATACAGGATTGCACTGAAATTCCCTACCCAAGTTTCTCTGTCCCCTTCTAAGCACATCTTCTGCAGTGTTAACATGAGGGTCCCTGGAATAGCAGGTTTGCATCTAGATCCCAATTCACATCAAAGTCCATGCACCTCATTATTCATCCCGTTTAATGGAAGCTGGACTGCTGCTGAGCTTACTGCTAAAACTGTTTCTCTGTGTGTTTTTATTTTGTGGGGCGAGGAGGCAGAAGGGACCTGCTTGGATGTTAATGGTAGGGTTTTTAATCTTACAGGAATAATTAGTAGTATCCTTAATCCCTTGCTAAGTAATTAAAGAACTACATTCAGCTCATGTCAACATAAACAGTACAGTAATGCCTGTCATTACAGGAAAATGTGCATAAAGGGAGATATTTTTAACATATGCTTGCAAGCCAGCAGGTGTTTTAATACTGCTGATGCAGTTATATAACTTGGGGGGTTGTATATTTGAGTATGTCAAGGTTGTGCTGAGCTGGCTCTTTAGATCAGCGTGTAGGTTTGACTGAATTCATCATCGCTGTTTACCCTGTGCTGTAGATAGGGTTTTGCTGTTGATCACCTGATGTATATGTGAAATTGATACTAGTTTGTTCACTGTTCCTTTGTGTTGTGGCCTGAATTTGTTGTTTAGCACATCACTGCCTTTGGATTTGTGCCAGACAAAGGAAGTGGATTAGTTTAAGGCTAGTAGGACTTCTGCCTTACTCCTGAGCTCCTCTAGCTTCTTGTTCTTTGGCAGTAATTTCTTAGAGTTGACATTACTGCAATTGCTTATAATGGATAATTTGCAAATCATGGTTGTCACTGGAATGAAGTGCTGCTTGTCCTTTTCCTGACAGGGTCTATGCTGTATAAGAAAAGGTGTGCTGATTAAAGAAGGTCCCCTCTTACAAGCTCCTGACAAAGGGAAGACTGTGTAACCATATATATATATATATATATATAAATTTAACCATTTAGTGCAGTTACAGCAGTCCAGCTGCAATAAGTCTTGTGTACCTACGCATAAAGAAGGAACTTTAGTGGGTCTGGTGGGCAGTATGTAACAACTTGTGCCCTGTGCCTCTCCTAAAACTTGTAGAAAATGCTTGCTTGGAACAGAAATCCCATGGTTTATTGTGATCTTTTCCTTGCACTCCAGTGGCTCGATGTCTGTTGCGAATACAGTGTTAAAAGCATGAGACTGTTGCAGAAAAATTCCATCCAAAACTTTTTCTCACAGCAATTGCTAACTGTCCTTTGGCTCTTCTACTTTATCTTTTACCTGCCAGTCCCCTGCCCTGAGTCACCCTGCTGCTCCCATGGCTTTTTTTGTCTCTCTCTCCCTCTCTCTCTCTCCACTTGTTGGGACAACTTAATTCTGAGCAGAATTTAAAAGTGCTGAAGTTTTGTAAAACATTTGAAAATATTTATGGACTCAGGTATTAAACTCAGATGGAAACTCTGTGATTATCTAACTAGGGTGTTTCTCTTTCATTTCAGTGCTGTATCGAAAAGGCCCCCCCTTCTATCATGCAAGGTTTGAAGCTCATGTTTCTGTCTAATTTCTTAGTTTCAAGTTAGTAAACTTCTCTCACACACCTTTAGCATCCTCACTGGTTAAGCAGGTATTCTTCACTCAAAATACTTTAGCAGATGCAGTCATACTGGGAAAGCAAAAAGTCCTTTTAGCAGAGGTACTAACTAACACAATTTCATTTAATTCATGTAACAGTAGTAAGACATTAAAAATTAGAAGTTGCAATGAGCATATTTAGCACTATGATTAATTCACTCAAGAAAGTAATTTGATTTAGTAATACTGACTTTTAAAAATATATGGTATGGATCATTTATGTAATTTGGGAGAAAAAACTTTTAAGGGATGATAATTGTCTTTATTTGTTAGCTAGTGAGATTGAACTCCTAGGTAATAAATTGATTATAAATGTCAGACTGGCATTCATAAGAGAATGCTACAAACAGTAGAAGGGCAGGGAGGGAAAGTACCAGTAAGCATATTCACAACTTCATCTTTTCTCCTCTTTTCCTAGTAGAAAGAGACTTAAGTTTCATAACTTGCTTACTGCATGCTGGCATATTGTTTAATGCCAATTTTTAGGCTCTAGTTCTTAAGTTTCGTGATCTTCCTACAAGGACAATTCACAAAAGGAAAGTTAACATATCTGCTTTGTTTTCCAGTTACTCTGTCATTGCTGAATTAGTTGATGATAATTTTGAAGGTCCTCTTCGCAGACCACTCAGCTGGAAGTCCTTGTCTGGGTTGAACAGAACAACTGTTAATGCTTCTAAGGTAAGTGTAAGATGCTAGTTTTAATATAGTTTTAAAATTATAAATGTGCAGTTTAGTTCCAAAGAACAGGGAGTTGCAGCGAGGCAGGAAAGAGAATCCTTCTGTTTCTGGTCTGCCGAAGAACATGTTGAGTTGCCAGTATACAAACAAGTTTCCTTTTCAATATCCAGATGAATTCAGGAAGGAGCTTATTAAAGTTCTGTCGCCTGTAGGAATGTTAAAAGTTGTGTGAGGAACAGAAGAAAGACCCGAGGGACACTTCTTTCCTGCTTGCTATTTCTGTTTATAAAGCCGTCTCCATCTACCAGGATTTTCTTTTGAACAGTGAAATGGAAAGCTTCCAGAAGATTTTCTCTGTGATAGAGCCTCAAACGGTACTTCCATACTCCTAGCCATGGTGCTCAGGTGCTGTGTTATAATTCTGGTTTATCTTACAGCAGTATTTTGCTTTGCTAAGGAAAATGAGATATGCCTATTATACAGGTCTCCCCAACTTGGTTTGCAGAAGACATCTCGTAAGAAACTTGGTATCTGCATTTACTAATTAATCTAAAACTTGTATAGAAGGAAACCAGTTGAAATTCATGTATTCGTGTTTTCTGTATACCAACAGGAACTTATGTTATGCTATTTGATTAGACCGTCTGACATGACTGAAAAAGAGATGTCGACACCAGAATGTATGAAAAGAATTAAGGTTCAGGTGAGTAATTACTCCTCTCCTTTGCCTGTGTAGCTTTGCCTTGGGGCAGCTGGGCAGCGAACTGTAAGAGCTCCCTTGAACTGCTCCTTGCTCTTTAGCATGCTTTGGTATTTGCACGCATAGCTGCAATAAAATAACTCGATTCCTTTGTGCCCCAAGACATGAGAAATGCGTTGCAGGCTCTTTAAAGACTTAAGATCTTCTAATCTAAATTTGAATGTTGCTGCTTCTGTGAATGTAAGCATTTGCATGGGGAAACAGGGATACTTTATGGAGGCTGTAAGGTTAGTGTATGTTTAAAAATGAAGGGAGAAAAATGTGTGAGACCAGCTCACTTCAGGAACAAGCGCAGTCATCTACTAAGATTTCTCAGTGGTCACATAATGTATGTCAGTTTGCTAAAGGATTAATCCCCACCCCTTGGTGATTATCTGTAGCTTTTTTTTCCCCCCCATAATAATTGCTGGTTTTTATTTCAGGAACTGATTGTAACTCGTTGGGTTTCTTCCCGTGAGCGCAATGAGCAAGATGAACTTTGACTGTCTAGGAAAAACTTTTTTTTTTTTTAAATACCATTTCTTATTGTTTTTTACCTCATCTTCTCATGCTGAACCGTTGCCTCGGAACAGTTTCTATCGACATATTTCGTTGGTATGTATAAATGCTATTTAAAATGAGGTATATCCTCTTTACTGGAGAGAATGTTGTACTGAAAAACATAACTGAACTATAATAATGCATATGAAGGGGAAAAAATTAAAGCTGTGTCCCAACTCAAAATACTTGTTTGTGTCCTTAAAACTTCCAGACCTGCAGTGATGAGTAATGGTATTTTTAATATTCTGACAGATCCAGACATTAGTGCTGAACAGGTCCTATGGCCTACAGGGCCACTGAAGTCTGAAACCTGAAAGTCTGCCTGCAAGCCAAAGCAATGAGGGATCAAACAGTTTTCTGAGAGTACCTCACCGGTTCTTCAGAGTTGAACTTGGGAATTGTAAGGCTATCTTTGTTTTGTAGCTTGGCACAGGTCCTTCCTACATTCCTTCAGAAAGGAGGACTTAAACTTGATAGGCCTCAAGTTTAAGCAGTAAATACAGGGAGTCAAATAACCTTTTGGGATAGCTGTGGTACCATTCTTCAAACAAAACCTGACTTCATAGCCTTGGTGAAGTTGCACAAACTTAGATTTGGGGAGAGATTTGTTAGTTGCAATATTGAGCATTATAACACATTGCTGTTAGGTGTCTAGACCCTGGAATTTAGTGGCTTATTTTCACAAGCACTGCTCAGAATTGAGGAACTCTTCCCAGAATGTGCAAGGATTTAAATTCATTCTGGAGTCTGAGCACCTAACAGCAAAGTGAGGTGTTAGGCACCTTTCCCCGTTTGGGTAAGATGTCTTTCTTCCCTTGGGATTTGCAGCGTAAGGTTCCTCCTTGTCAGTAAGGGCACAATCTTGCCCCATGACAGCAAGATGCCCTGACCACAAGTTGATGCCCTTTACCTTTGTTGAAGGTGGGCTACTGTGCAGAAAATAATAAAGATTTGCTGAGCTACAACAGTCTATACTTTTTTTTTTTTTTCTATAGTGAACTTGCTGCTCTCTTTGCCCTGGCCTATCACATGTTGTAAAACAGAGTGGGACACACCGCTGCATTTTGTATAGAGTGAGGTATAGGGCAGTGCTGAGCAGTTCTGCCTTGCTACACTAGGTGCCTGCTGTTTTCTGATTTTTTTGTAAGATTTAATCATCTAGATTGCAGGTTCCTAAATCTGATGTTTACTATTGCTAAGCCATATTTGGAAAACAAACAAACCAACTCAGCAGGTATTCAGCTGTCTTTCAGGTAGAGCCAGGAGGTTTAAGTATCAACTACACTGCATTTTAAGTATTGCTGGTTTAGATTCAGGCATTTGAATTTCATCTTAGTGTTTGAACAGTAGGCTTCCTTGCTTCACCGCGCTGCTAAGATTTTTATTTTTCTTCCCCGTGTTGTGAGAAAACACATTTGCTACAACAGTAAGGATACAGTACAGCTGGTGACAATGACACTGTTTTGGATTTTCTTTGTGCTGTTTTCATTCACTAGAAAAGAGGGTTTGCCTCCTGATCACAGGAAACTTTCCAGGGCTGGTAAAAATTCTGTCAACTTGGACTGTTCCCATCAAACAAAACCACACAGATAGTAAAGCTATGTCACCAATGTAGGAAACTACATACAACTCAAAGTGGAAGATCTAGTGTTTGCTTGCGTTTAATATGACTTCTACTGGAAAGATGTAAAATGAAAATGTTCATTGCACAATAGCTTTTTCAAGCCAAACAGGTATGTATGTGTTGACTGTATGTGGCAAGGTGTTCTATTTCTAGCTGCAGATGACTGTACTTCATGTTTCAGTACTGTTGTATCAAATAACTTAGCTGTACCATAGCACTGATACTTGCCATTGTATTTATTTTTTACCAATTAAATTACAGTACTTCAATGAAGTATGTATTCTGATTCACTCAGAAATAGCATACCATAATTTCTTTTTGTAAGCCAAATCCTAGCTGAAGAATTCTGACTCGCGCTAGGAGTGGGTGGATAGGAGGTCTCCAATGGCAGCCGAACTGAGCGTTGCGAGCTGGTTGTCTCTATTGTGTTGTTTTTTGAATATCCTTTTAAAGGAGCTATAATTGAGAATTTAGCAAGAAGTGGAAGAACATGGTGGGGGGAGTGTGTAAAATGTGTGTGCAGCTGGAGAGTACGGAGGGGCAGGGTTAATGCAGTTTGTGTATATGAAAGTGTAAACTAGATGTAGACAAAACCCTAATAATTTATGATTACTTCTCTGTCTTTGAGAAAATAGGACTTACATCTAGACTAAAACCAGCACACTTTGCAGAAATTAGAAGGAAAAAAAGCTGAATTTTTTTTTTTTAAACTAGAATGTAAGTAAAGGGAAATCGCACAAAATTACAGACTGTACAATTTTGACCTCAGCTTACACTTCCGTGTAATGTACAGTAGGTAGAAGTGCTGTTGGAGGATCTTTTTATTTTTTTTAACTTAAATTTCTTAAGTTTTGACTCAGAGAGAAATCCTGAGGAGTCTGTTGCTTATTACAGATACTAACAGATACAGACACTAAATTACTATCTTTTAGTACTAAGCATCTGTCTTGGTTTAAGGAATAAATGTGCAAAACGTAAAGAATTGGAAAAGAAATCTATCTGGCAAAGAGGCTGGATTGATCTATTTATTAGTAATTAAAGAAAAATAATTTTGCATGTAGTGAATCTGCATTAAATTTGGATTTCAGCAGCAGGCAAGCACAAATTACCTTTTTTTCACCCATCAGTAAACAGATGTGTCAGGAAAAAAACATTTTGGTTTGCTACAGCTTAAGTTACCAGTTCGTTTGTTAAAACCCTTAATTACACAGCAGTTAAAACTTCTGATATTAAGTATCTCGGCAGAGCAGAGCATACAGTGAATGTAAGTAGGAAAACATTTTTCCACATGAATAGTTCCCACAGAAGTTTTCTGCATGGATAGTATTTTGTTCAAACACGCAGGTTCAGTTTCCTGATCCTTCCATGATGTGCAGGTTAACGTGTAAAGTTAGCTGTGTTTTTATGTACATTAAATAGATCATGCATCTTAAACCCTGAGATTGGGAGTCTTGAGGCTTCCTTTTCCTACTGCATGTTGTGGATGTTTTAATACAGCAACCTGTTGTTTTCATCACTGTTTTTCTTGATCAGGAAGGGGTACAATGTAGAAATCATTAGCTGTTAGCTCCTGATGCAGAGTAATGTATTTAGAAGCTTTCTTTGTCTGCGGGATCACAAATTTCTCTGTAAATTCACTTTTACTCATTTGCTGTTTTCCTTGTGCAGTCAGTACACTGTTAATGAACGCCAGGGCGTACGTGTAGCAGTTGTGGTCATGTTCTTCATACCTAGGAAAACCATCTTGTTAATAAGAGTTAGCACTAATCCATTAAATACTGTGCATGGAGGAAGATATGACTGAGTGAAGTAAGGAAGCACATGCTTTCCAAGAACTATTGCCACCTTTCTTTAGTACTGGTGCTTACGTTTAATGTATTCTATTCATCACAAGTTGTACTTTCCAGTCAGGGATACTAGAAGCTGTGAGCATGGAGGAAAAAAAAAAAAAAAAAAAAAGGCTGCAGACTTCACAATAATGACTTCTTATTTTTTTTATACTTATTTGGCTTTTCCTTGTTAACCTTTGGTCTTCCACGTATTGTTACTCCATTAGCTTGAAAACTTCTTCCTGCAGCAGTTACGTTAATTGTGTGCCGCCATGTGCACTTCTTTGTGTGGCATTAACTTGGAAGCTTACTTAAAATCAGGTAAATTCTACCACTAATAGGCTGATACAGTTGCTATATGTGCCAGTCAAACTCCCAGTTTGTGACAATTCTGCAAGGACAGAAATACTAACTGAATAGGTGGAGCAGCCATTTAAAATGTTCTTTTTTTCCCCCACTACCCTGACGTAAGAGCATATGGCACTTACCTGTTCTTTCCTCTGTCAGAATGTTTCTCGGATTTTCCCAAACATTTCATGTTGGCCACTAACAACTTCAGTAATTTACTCCATTCCCTCACCACCTAGTGCTGCTTTTTCCACTGGCCCTGTACAACAGCACTTGATGCAGACCTGCTCAGACTCCTGTTTGCATCTGCCTAATCCTCAAGCTTCTTCTGTAATTGCCTCATCCTCTGTCATTTTTCCCTTGTTGTTGCTGGCCCTGGGACTCATTCCTTGCCTTGTACTGTCAGTGGCTCTGTGAGGCTTGCCTGTCAGCCCAGGGAATTTACAGGGTGTTTTTGCAAGCTGTGAGGACTCTCTGGCTGTCAAAAGCAACCGTGCAACCCTGAGCCCAGTTCAGGACAGCTCACTGTTTCCTTCAAAGCTCTTCAGGTTTGTTAAAGGCATCTGTAGTGACCTATGAGCTCCCATTTCCTGAGAATGAGCAAGTGATTTCCTACAGTGTACTTACTTTACCAAAATCATTGTTAAAGAAAAATAGTTATGAGTAACTTCAAGAGTGGCCATCGTCCCTGCGCAGTGCAAAACACCTGGAAGTGACACTGAAAGGAATGTTGGGTTCAGCAGCTCAGGGCTGAATGCAGAGCACTGCAGTGTCTGGGTGACTTGAGCACACAAGTGCTTTCCTGAATCAGTTCCACGATTAAGCAGAGCACGTAGCTTTTCATTTTTGTTTGCAGACTATCTTTGTATTTATAATGCAACAGACTGTAATACACTTCTCATTACCATCTGTGCCTTCCAGTTAGCTTCTCCTTTTTGGGAAGCATGTCTTTATATTCTGACAGGCAAACCCAGCATCTCTCAGCAATGTAAGATATTGTTGGTCATGGCTGTAGCCACTGTTCTTTGTTGCTGGTGTATGCCATGCTTCCAGTAAGTGAAAAGCAATCAAGAAATTAGCATTTCTTGATTCAGATCTCTTCTGAACCCAGAAGAGTTACAGGATTAGTTTAGCACAGTTCCTGTCCATTGAAAAAATAAACAGAGGAGTTAATTTAACATCTTAAAAAAAAAAAAGAAAAAAAAAAAGAGTTCAGTATTCAGCAGTTTAGTGGTCACTGGTCTATTTGTGGAAAAAGTAGGTCACTGTCAGGAGGTGGCAGACAGAAGAAAACCAAATAAAAGCTTGTACAAGAGATGCACACATCTATCCACCTTCTACCAATGCTTTTTTGACACTGTTAATTTTAGTAATGATGTTAAGGCACTGGGAACTGTAAAAGTATCAGAGAGACACAAATCCTGTTGGCTTTACAAGTTTTGTAAACATTTTAAAATTCTATTCTAGGTCAAATTCTTCTACCTCCTGGCAATAATGCAGTATCTCTGAAATTTTATAGTTGAGCACATACAGAATTGATAAAAAATGCTTTTGATTTGATGATTTTTTTTTTTCTTTTATAGAAGATGATGTCTACGTTCATTAACTTGGACGCTTGACAGAACTATGCCCAGACAGGCTGTTTGTTACATGTGCTGTTAGTGATGCCCAGTTCAAGGGCTGGTGTTTTCCTGGCGAACAGGCTGCCTTGTCACCAGCTGGCTTGGTGATGTGGCAGTGCATGTTTTAGCTGGGCTGCCTAATTTGCAACACTGTCATCAGGCATTAACTTTAAGGAAAGCTACGAAGAACTGAATGTTCTTGTTGGGACATACTGGTTTAATTCAAAATATGTGGAAGTCTTTCTGTATTTAACTATCTGAAGCAATGTTACAAACCAGCTGCAAATGAGCCTGACTGTGTTTCCCATTTCTGATCACTGACAACAAAGAAGTCATCTGGATGTAAGATCTGGGCAAGAATCCCATCGGTGCGGTCAACCTTTAAATGCAAATATACCTAAAACTGTTAAAACCTAGGAGAAATAATTATAGAATTGTTCCTTGACTTTTCTACTTTTGTACTCAGCAGCATACTCTTCCCTAAGATGATCTTTTATTTTAGAGCTTTTATGTTCCAGTATATGTTTGTTATTTACAACTTAAAAATACTCTGTTTAGCAAGGCCATAAGTTTCAAGACAGCCTGACAGTGTTGTTTAGGCCGGTTTGTTGGTAACATGTTCTAAAGGAGCAAGGCTCTGAATGAGCCCCAAGCCTTGCAGAGTCTGAAATGGAATAGCCCAGTTTATCATCCCAGACTAAAATCTCCTACTGCATCCAGCTTTTCAACTACATACCTGTGAGGAAGCCAGGCCTCTCCCACAGAAAATTCCTCTAGAAGCTTATCCCACTGCTGAAGAAGCCCAAACATGTCTGGCTGTACTAGTGGGATACTAATGCACTGTTCCCATCCAGATTCAGATCTGTGAATGCCCTCTTCGTTGTAATTATACACCACGCCTGAAAATAAACAGCAACAGATTGTCAGGTGGCACTTGGAGAATCAGATCCACATCCTTTTTTTTTTTTTGTTATTTTTAAAGTGATGAAAGCTGCTACTAGTCTTCCATGCTGCCTTCCTTTCTTAGACTAGCTATACCCTCTCATTGTTACAATGTAATTTCAGATGTCTTTTGATAATGAAAGCTGCTTAAGGGCAACCAGGCTTCTTTTTTAAACCCCCAAATTAGACTGTCTTTATACTAAACAAACATCTGAAGTGAGATTTTGCAGGGTGGGCCTACTCTAGGAAAACCTGATATGATTTTTAATGTGGCTTTTTAAAAGCTTGGTTTTTAATTAGGGGTAGTTTTAGAATTAGCAAAAGCTGTGTTTAAGTCAACATTTCCTGTAACATCTTTAAAGAAGTAGGCTGCCTCACTTTTTTATTTCCCTGTGTCAGGAATAGAAGTCACTGCCAGTTCCATTCCGTGCAATGTGAAGAGTGGGGTACGACTTTGACTTGAAGCTGTGTGTGCTGACTGCAGCAAGGCGAGATAAATGCTTGGACTTGAGATTTTTTTTTGATCTCTACACGATACTCTTTTTGTAGTGAACAGCTAAGGGCTGAGGAAGCATGCATTCTTCAACAGCAAAGCATCAGGTATTTGGATGTTGCAGCCTGCATTTTTAACAGGTACCAGACGTTACCACAGCAGTAGAAGTGGCTCTGAAATAACTGTCACGCACTTTGGATGACCTTAGGCGGAGGGGGCAACGCTGACCCGGGCGTGCAGTCTAAATCCAAGGTATGGGAGGGGGGCGGTAGTTTGTAAGGCAACTACAAAGTACTTTTTACCGTTACTATTGGTTATCCCAACGTGAAGGTCAGATTTCCCGTCGTATCCTCTGAAAGAGAAACAGTGCTGTTGGTGAGGGATGGGAGCGCTGCCTGTACGCTCTCCCTGTGCTGCTTCTCACGCTACTTGGGCCCAAGGCGTGGGTCGGGCGGCAGAGCTCTGCTGCGACCATGGCAGTGGCGTTTTCATTTCCAGAAAAGGGGTTGATAAGGACTTTACACAGCGGCCGCTCTATTCCTACCCGCCGGCGGGGCGCTGGGCCGAGGCCCTGGGCCGAGCGGTGCTGCGGGGCCTACGGCCGCCGGTCGGGCCGCCGCCGGTCCGGCCCTTTCCCCGGGCCGCCCCCCTGCCCCGCGGCGGTGTGCCGGGCTCCCCGGGCCGCCCCCCGCGGGCCCCTACCCGAGGAAGGTGCCGGCGGAGGGCCGGAGGAGGAAGGCGCAGGGCTGGCGGTGGCCGTGCCGGAAGGGGCAGGGCAGGCGGACGGGGGCGGCGAGCAGCCCGGCGCCGCGCAGGGGGCGGCCGCAGGCGGGGCAGCGCGGCGGCGCCCGGCGGCAGAAGATGTCGGCGCCGCAGTGCCGCACCCGCAGGATGGCGGCCTCCGCCATGGCGACGCTCCGCTCCGCCGCCCGCCCCTCTATGGTCGGGCCGCGCGCCGCTCTAGCCCGCCCGGCCGCGCCTCCGTGACGCGGCGCCGGCGAACCGTGTCCGGGCGGGCGGGGAGGGGCCGGGGGGGGGGGGCGGCGCTGCGGCCCCGCCTGGCTCCGCCCTTCCGCCCGCTCCGGGCGCAGCGCCGGCGGGCGGCGCGGGGCCACCATGAGCACGAAGCAGGTGACCTGCAGGTGAGCGGCGCGGCCCGGGGCCCGTCCCGCCCCCCCCCCCGCACTACCGCCGGCCCCGCCGAGCCGCCTGGGGCCTGCTCGTGGCCAGGGCGCGGTGGCGGAGGCCTCCCCAGCCCGGGCCTCCAGCGCCGGCCCTGGGCCCGGCCCCGGCTCCGGCTCCCGGCCCGTGCCGCGGCAGCGCGTATTCCCCCGCCGGGGGAAGGCTGGTGGGGCTCGGCAGCGCCGGGTGCCTCGCCCAGGCGGATGCTCCCCGGTGCTGGCTGCTGCCCTGGGGAGGCGACCCCCAGCCGGGGCTGTGGGTGCCGAGAGCTGCTGCACTCCCTCGTGTGCGGCCTCCTCCCGGCGGAGCCTTGTTCTGCCAAAGAAGCGAGGCCGGGTTTGGACGGAAACGCTTTTGGAAGTTTCCTCTGGGCAGTAAAACCGTTCTTATGCTCGTCTTTACAAACCAGACTTCTCTGACCAGAACTACTTCTTCCCCAGGTACTATATGCAAGGAGTGTGTCGGGAGGGAAATAAGTGTCTGTTCTCACATGATTTATCTACAAGCAAGTCATCTACTATCTGCAAGTATTACCAGAAGGGACAGTGTGCCTATGGAGCTCGGTGCAGGTAAAGACCCGGCTCTTTTTGGAATAGTGAGTTCAGGAGAACTGGGCGTAATAATCACGTGCAGCCAGCTTTAAACCCCAGGGAATCAAAGATCAAGAAAAGATAAGATGACAAGGTGAATGAAATAATATATTAAATAGGGACTTTTTCTTCCAGTACCAAAACCAGCGTGTGGATCCAATATCGTAGTTTTACTCTGTCTTGGCTTCAGCAGTTATTTTACTCTGTAGAAATTAAACTTTAGGTTTCAAGTATGTTTTTCATCCGGTTCTTACTATAGCGAGACCTATTAAATGCAAAAAGCAGCCTGCAACTTCACATGAAGTAACGTTTGGCAGCACAATTTGCTTTCTGCATTACTGAAGTGCCTGGAAGCGCCAGCATTTCGGCAGCGCTTCGCTCGGTGCTCCTGGTGTAGCTCGTAGCCTCCTTCATGCAGATTCTAATGCACGAGTTCAAGGACTTTAAGGTCTGTCTTAGAGCAAAGTGTTTTTCTTGTGCTCCCCTAGGTTTGGTGGGAAAGCTGAGCGGTACCGCATCTTTTCCTGAAGTCTTCTGGTTAAAACTCCTTGAGAAATGCCCTAGTAAACGCTATGCGTTAGTTAACGTCGTTACATTCCATCAGGGGTGTGCCACGGGGCAGCCCGTGGCTCCTTCGTGGAAAGATTCTGGTCACAGATGAGAAGCCTGTGTTTGTACCTTCATCCGACAGCAACAGGAGATCTCATGGCGTTGCTGAGGTTGCAGTGGCTTAGTTACATTTCCTTTCCTTTGCTTAGTTCATGGTACCAAACTCAGATCAGGAGATTGAACATCAGTGATTTCTGCAGCCTCCATTAGCTGCTGACATTGAATTAGTAATGTATAATGTTGCTGACGGCCGTGTTATTCACGGGGACCACGTCATACAGTGACTGGACCATAATGATGGCTGCAAAGCGTGTTGCTGTTTTACTCCAGCTGTTTTGCTGGAGTTTGGGGCACTCGATGCACGTAAGCGATTCACACGTATGGTATGTCTGTGGGCATCTACAGGTCCTAAGTACAGGACCAGAAACAGGCATGGAAAATATTTTTGTTCCCATCTAAAATACTGTAGCGTTCGGGTGTGTCCGTGGCTTTACGGGACCAGGCTCTCCACTGCGGTGCCTCTGCTCTGCTGCTGGAGGGTATTTCTGTAGCTTTTACCGGATGTTTTGAGTCCTTTCCTATCCTGTATGCAAATATTGCATCTTCTCCCGTGGTGTGGGAGCATAAAGTCTTAAGTGTTGCTGCTTGCAGGGGGAAACCGAGATCACGAAATGTCGCTCCTTCCTGCGCAGTGTTTCGATGTTGCCTCTCTGAGAAATGCCAGCAAACCTGTTTGTGTGAGGGGATGACGAAGATCTAATTTAATCTGCCCATGAATGATGTTCTTTCAGCTGTGCTGGGCATCTCTGGAGAAGAAAATATAGGGGTGCTTTCAGAGGCATCCATTTTTTGAGACTGAGAAACCTCTCAGTCTGGCTTTGAAAGAGACTGAGCAGTTCAGTCAACTTGTCAGAAAAAAAAGACGTAGCTATTCAGTTTTATTTTGTTTAAATATTCGTTGCCACTGTGCCAAGTTTAGGCTTTGTAGCACTTGTTCTGTCTTTTTTCCTTTCGCAGGTATGATCACACCAGACTGCCTGCGCCGGGGGGTGCAGCAGCCCCTGCGCCGCCTCCCCTCTCCTCGGCAGCGCTGCACAACCCTCGCCACCCCCCCGAGCACAGCGCGCCCGTTATCAGGAGCAAACTGCATGAGACTGGCAAGCGGGAGAAGAAAACACTAGTGCTCAGGGACAGAAGTGAGTGGGAGCGGGGCTCTGCTCGTCCTCCCTGATGCTTGATAGGAGTTAGGTAGTTTTTCTCCTTTTATTGCTTGAGTTTCGTGGGCAGCCAGGGAGGTGCAGTCAGACTTCCTGCCCGCTGAGGCTTCTTTTCTGTGCCTGTCACTACCCCTTAATGACCCTGTCTAGCTGACTGGCTTTTAGCCAGGTGTTCCCTGAAGGATGATTTTTGTTTGGGGGTATTTTTGGGGGTTGTTTTCTATTTTGATTTGGGTTTTTTGGTTAAAATATCTCAGCCCCTCAGATCTTTTGTGCGTTTTTTCTCAACGTGAGGGCATTTGAAACGGTGAGAAGCCTGACTGCTTTGTGCCAGGGTACCTGGCGTGTGCTCTGTGGAGGATTGTGCAGCCCTTAGGAGCACAAGGACAGAGACATGTGTCCGTGCCTGCCGGGCAGGGCAGAGGAGCTGAGCCCTGCTGCCACCCGCACGCCGTTCCCACCTGTTCTCACTGTCGCACTGAATGGGCCAGTTGCCCTAATCTGAAAGAAGAATTTTTTTTTTTAGCCTATTTGTAAACAGAAAACAGCTGAAGAAATCTTGAAATCAAACTTTTCAGTAGGTAGGCTGTGAAAATTCTTGTGCTTTGTGAGCAAAAGGGACTTAGAGATGAGATTTCATTGAGAAGAAAACTTTTTTTTTTTTAATGGCAATCATTGGAAGGAAGGTATATGGAGCTTCTTGTGCGGGTTTTGTGCAGTGTCTCGTATGGTTCATACTGTGTTTCTGTTTCCTAAGATCTGTGTGGCTTGAATGAAGAGAAGCAGAAACCCAGTGCCACAAGCGACGTGGTGTGTTGCAGTGACCAAAATGATAATCTGGAAATGAAGCCCCATTCGTATTTGGAAGCAATTTGCAGCGGACTGGAAGATCCGGTCGCTGGAAGCTCCTGTGCCGACGGAGAGCAGCTGTGTCCCTACGCTGCCGCGGGAGCGTGCCACTTCGGGGAGCGCTGCCTTTACCTCCACGGAGACGTGTGTGAGATATGTGGGTTGCAAGTGCTTCACCCTTTTGACCAGGAACAGAGGAAGGCTCACGAGATGGTAATATGAACGTGAAATTGGTGTGAGACTTGCTTTGCTCAGTGCAAGATGTTGTTTATTTGCTCTAAAATCCAAAGATGTGTTTTGTAGAAGAGCCTGTTGTCCCAAAGAGCTTTTGTTTCATGATTTATCTAACTATAAAATGCTTGTAAGAGTGGTCTGTTCAAGCATCTGGGGCTTAATTGGCAATGATGATGCAGATAGCCTTATACAGCAACTTCTTTTTTTCCCATTTCATCCTTATCGGAAACCTGCCTGCAGCTCTAGCAGGAAGATGTCTTTTAGAGCTTACATGATGTCTCGATGGTACGCTCTGTACAGTGGGGGAGAGGAACTGTGGGCTGCTGGTGAGCTCTTCAGATGTCTCCTCTTGGCTGTGGCTGATTTCAGGGCAGGGTCAAGTAGGGACAGACTGAAGGGAGTACAGAGACTTTGGAGCTGAACTTGAAGTAGGATGGCTGAAGGAGAACTGCCTGAGGAATTGGTTGGGTAAAGGTGGGCTTAAGGGGCTGCTCTTTTCTCTGCTGCCTACCAGGTTTAGGTCAGGGCTAGTCAGGAACAGGAGTTCTCAAGGCTGAAGAGGAGAAAGACCAGTAGTGTTCATGGTTACTGAACCACTATGGTCTGGAGTAGAATCCAAGGGGTTAAGAACCGCAGTTTTTGTGCAGTCAGCATATGCTTGCAAAACGTGTTGATGTCAAGTTCTCGCTTGTTCCGGGAGCTTGTTGGTGTCCCGGGAGCTTGTTGGTGTCACCGCTGCTGCCAGGTGCTCAGCTCTGGGAGCAGAGCTGTGTGTTGGATCAGAAGGTGACTAGTCAAAATGGTGCTACTAATGCTGGAAGTATTTTGTGTCCTTTTAAAATTATTTTTATACTTTAAAGTCTTTTAAATTTATTTTAATTGTCAAGTCCTGAGAACTTTAGAAAGTAAGAGGTAAAACTATGCAGGTGTAACCACCAGCTCACCGTGTAGTGCTGTGAGAGTGTAAATTGGTTATTGATTGTCACTACCAGGATACTGTGATGAGAAGTGCTGTAGGAAGGCTTCTAACAAGAGACTAAATCCTTAGCTAGGGTAAAGCTTAGTATCTGGTGAATGAGTGTGGCCTTAATGATAAGCAGAGTAACATCTTGAGTGTGGCAGCCGCTCTGGACCCTGAATTAGGTGTTTTTTAGAGGTGTTTGAAGCATCTCCTCGTGCAATTCATGTTCTGTGGCAGAGATATAGAAAGGTGTAAATTAAGAGTGTTTGGGCAGCTTTACTTCTGATACTCCTGAAGCTGCAGAGGGCACTGAAGGGCTGAAATATATGACTGAATTTAATGTCCTTAAAATTAAATTATGACGATGAAGGGTAGGAATGATGCTCTTATTCAGCATCCCTTTTTCCTGTAATAGGTCCCTTTCATAGACACTTTTGTTTTGCAAGGAACAGGCTGGTAGATGGGCTGCAGTAACCAGTGACGTCTCTCCTGTGACAGATGTGCATGGCGACGTTTGAGCACGACATGGAGAAGGCCTTTGCCTTTCAGGCAAGTCAGGACAAGGTGTGCAGTATCTGCATGGAAGTGGTGTACGAGAAACCATCAGCCTCTGAGAGGAGGTTTGGGATCCTTTCCAACTGCAATCACACGTACTGCTTGTCTTGCATCCGGCAGTGGAGATGTGCCAAGCAGTTCGAGAATCCAATCATAAAGTAAGTTGGTGTTAACGAGTCTCTTCTCTGTGGCCTGTCACCTGTGAGATGGGCTCTCCGGTGTGCTTTGGCTCAGTACACAAATAAAACTGGTCATAAGGGATTCTGAAGCTGTAAATTTTAACATAGCCATCGGTAAGATCTGAGCTCAGAAAATCCTGGTCCAGTTGCTGGCAAGTTCCAGGATGTTGGAGCATGGCTACGGGAACTACCTTCAAGACCAGTAGGACACATCGGGTATCCTCTGGTAACAGTTTACTCACATGCTGCTGTCCTGCCCGGGAGGAGTTTGGCCCTTTGCAACTTCACCCTCCCTCACTGTGTGTCATTGACAGTGGGAACTCGGGAGCAGCTGAGACCATGTTAACCTGTGCCCTTCACAGTAACCTGTGTGCAAAAACAGGAACTCCTTTTTTCTTATGTATGTGCTTAATTACTGGATTTTTCTCTAAATTGTAGCTTACTCAAACTAAATTTCCCACTAATGACACATTTATCTGTGAGTAAATGCCTTTCACTTTTAGCTCTATAAAAAATGTATTCCAACCATGCTCCTTCTCAGATGAGAAAATTTAAACCATCCAATTAAGTCAATTTCCTTTTTTGAGCATATCTTTGAAAACTCTCAAGTTACAAGCATGCTGAGGAAAAAGTGGGAAATATTCTCAGTCTTCTGCCAAAATAGATTTTCTGCACAACTTTCATTATACATTTCATTGAAGCGAACATTAGCTCGTTAGCACGTAACCTGTGTTGGAGCTTCTGTTGGACTGGTGCTGAGATATTCTGCCTACAGTAGGCACTGTGAGGGTTGGTTTTTTTTTTCAGAAACAGTGCCCTGGAATCCATTTTGAGTACGGATTAAATACTACTACAAGTTCTTCACCACTATGGAGAAATGTGAAAAACATTCTTGAACATGGCGGTCGTTGCAAAGTTAATCTGCAGGAGGCACTTGGCTTAGTCCTAAAAGCACTGCCTGTGGGGAGACAAGGTGTCTTATGGGACTCATGGGGAGGGGGCAATAAAGCCTCTCCTAGGCTTGTTGAGGCACCTGAAGTTGCATGTTTGATTCTTGATCTTAGTTTCTCACGTAGAAATCCATCGTGTAAAACCACTAAGTGAACACAATTTGTCACGGCTGGTAGGAGTCGGATCACATTCGGAAAGGCTTAGAGACCTTCCTTTGTCTTTTTCCACCTGATTTGGTGCTCTGCTGCGTGGATGCTGCAGTGCTCACATGATAGTTACAGTTTATTTCTGCCTATTGGGACTAGCAAATGCATTTTATTTCTGCGTATTGAGGAAATGCCTGTTACATTTGTTCAAGTCTATAGAAACAAACATGAGGTAGTGCGAGCCCTGAGCGTGCTGGATTGGATTATTTCAATTGAAACTAAAACCAAATGTGCAGGTGTGCTGTACTAATGTGTGAGGAGGGGTCTGCTGCTTCGCTGTGACAAACCATCTCCCTTCCCCTCAGGACACTGCTGGTCCTGGCAAATACATTGAGGAGGATCACTCCCGGAAAGTAACAGAGCATTGCTGTTTTGTCTTGATCCACTAAGGTCCTGCCCAGAGTGCCGTGTGATATCCGAGTTTGTCATTCCCAGTGCGTATTGGGTAGAAGATCAGGAGAAGAAAAACGAGCTGATTGAAGCGTTTAAGCAGGGAGTGGGGTAAGTTCAGCAACCACAAACCCTGTTTACATTGTCCTTAAGATAGATACGCTAAGACTTAGTCAATCAAAGTGCCTGTATTTTTAAACTTCATGTAATTACAAACCCTTCTACAGGGAACTCTTAATCTCTGGTAACACTTTTATTTAACTTTGTGACTGCCGTGAAAGGGTCTGTTGCATAATTATAGATCAGAAATTATTCAGACTTGCTGTGCTCTGAAATGTGGAAGCTATTTCAGTTCACTTGCCAAAATTGGCTTCATGCGTTTTCTGTTGATCCCTTCGACATAATTGCCTGGAAGGTTGTCAGCTACTGAGGAAAACAAATGGGGAAGGAAAATGTAATAGTCTCTTGAAACATGGGGTAAAAATTAACAGGGCTTTTGTAATGTCTCCTGGAAATGGAAAATACTACATGACTGCATTCCTTTTATTGTCTGATAACAATTTGCCCAGTGCTTGGAGCACTGGGAGAGTTCTGCTGACGGGTAGTTTTACAGCAGCTTTGCAAAGTTGTGCTGGCCTGGAACGTGTAAGGGCTGTGTAGTTTGCAGAACAGCAGGATACCGCTCCTCATCTCCTTGCTCCCTCTTTTTGAGGTAAACAAGCAGCGCTGCGCTTGACCCGAGTGAGCGATGACTGTTTTGCTGCAGGTTGTGCAGCTTTATTCTATGATGTGCACCAACCTTAGACGTGCCCTTTTGAGTGCAGAAAAAGATAGGCCTGACCTAAATCTGTGCACAGCTGTTGCTACTAGTTCTTCAGCTGCTTGGGAAGCTTTAACTCTCTCGAGTCCTGTTATAACACAGCAGAAGAATTGTTGAAAGTGGTACTGCTCCATTAAGCGTTTAATCCAGCATCCTGCCTTGTTTTATCTTAGAGTCAGGCAAAATACTTGAATAAAATTAATCACTTTAAACTGAGATTCTTCAGATACGGTTTGTTTTCAATAGCCTATTGCTGGTTTGGTTTTTCATTTTAATTCGTAAGGACTTTGAATTGCGGGTAGTAAGCTGCGTTTTTAGTGCAGTTTTTAAATGGCCGTGTTCTCAGTAAGGTACACTTTGGTGTTACTGGCATCGAGGTGTCAGATAGTGCTGGAAGTTGGGTTTGGCTCTTGTCAGCCTCTTAGAAGAGAATCCAAAAGGGGTTTTGCGTAAGTGCTCAGCTAAGACATTGTGATGTAGATAAAAACGTCTTTGGTACAGAAATTCTATGGATAGATCTCTTGGCGGTTTAACTTGAGGACTTAGTAGTGCATGGAATGAAAAAATGCTGATAAAGTGGAGTCTGAGCTAAGAGCAGGGCTCGTGCCAGCACAAATCCATTCCCGTTTATATGCCAGCATAGGAAGAAAAAAGTCAGACCTAGAAACCTGAAGTCACAGACCACTTGAGCTCCAACCCAAGACAAATTCATTCTGCTTTTAATGCACTGCCTGGTGTGGGGGGTTTGGCTGGTTGGTTGGGGATTTTTTATTGTTTAGCTTTCTTCGCCATTTAGTTGCTATTTCATAAGACTGTATCTATGTCTTAGGAACCAGTTTCATCACTATTTGCATATTAAGATTACAAGTTTAATTGCATTTTCTCTGTCGTTTCCTCTTCGGCTGTTTTAAATTGTAGAACAACCCACCAATCCCCCGCTCCCTGAGCACTGTTGTACACTTCATAAAAACTTGCTACGCAGCTAGAGCAGCTTGGCTGAACATCAAAGCTGATGGAAACTTAAATTACCAAACTGTTGTCATAGAACTTCCAAAGGAGATGATGAGAGGAACTGGTTCATAAAAATGTAGCAGTAGAAAATACAGGAGAGGAATGGTGCTAGAAAAATAGCAACGGATTTGTTCATTGTGATGAAAATGCATCTGTGTAGGATCAGTGACATTCTTTGAATGTCCTTCACTTCCCATGTTTTGAGATACTTTAATTTTTTTGATTTATGCTGCTGTTCTTTCAGGTATTTCTTTGTTCCCCTTTAATAACCTTCCCCATCTGTTTTGACTGCTGTCAGCGAGGGAACGGGAGACCAAACCCCTCGGTGTGTTAACAGGAGCTGTACTCGGCAGCACTGGCTAAGGATGGGATAAGCAGCTGTGGAGAGTGAACTGTATCTAGTTCCTGACTAGCTGAAGGCAATAACACTCTCTTCTAATTACATCAGGAAAAAACCCTGCAAGTACTTTGAACAAGGGAAAGGAACTTGTCCGTTTGGAGGGAAGTGTCTTTACCTTCATGCTTATCCAGATGGGACACGAGCTGAACCTGAAAAACCAAGGAAGCAGCTCAGCTCTGAGGGGACTGTGCGGGTAAGGGAGTGCTCCGGTCAAGTGTAGCTAAAACCAGCTTTTGAATGCAAAGTTACTACTTATGTTTCATACCACGCAGGGCCTTGGGGAAGTGAAGAAAGCACCCCTCAGTTTTCCTTGAGGCAAAGGTTTGTTACTAGGGAAAGGAGAAGGCACCTTTCATTTAAGAACAAAAATTTATCATTGTTTTATTTTTTCAACCAACCCTTCTCCTGGCAGACCTTTCTTCAGAGGAATTCTGCCGTTAGAGCTTTCACTTAGCGTTAAAAACTCACCTCATGTGCCTGCATAGAGCTGGCAGTAAGACCAGCTGAAAAGGTTAAAGTCTTCTGAAAAACTCACGATGGCCTGGCCACCACCCGCACTGGTCCAGGCAGGCTACTGCTTCAGTGGGGAGGTGGCCCGTTACTAGGGGCCAGCGTGACCTCCCCGCGTCCGTACCGCAGCGCTTCGAACTGCGCAGCCAACGCTGCCGGTGTCGGTACATCCTGGGCCAAAGCCAGCTTCTGAATCTCAACTTCTGCCTTTTTTAAAATGAAGTAAGACTAATATCAGGGAAAATGTTTTGGTGGAAGTGTGACAAATTCATGCTCAGCCAGTTTTAATTCTGTTCCAGTTCTTCAATTCTGTTCGTCTGTGGGACTTTATTGAAGACAGAGAAAGCAGGACTGTGACCAGCACGGACGATGAAGTAACAGAACTTGGAGAACTTTTCATGCACCTTTCTGGGGCCGATGAGGATTCCACTACTTCTCAATAAAGAGAACTAAAGGTGTTTTCGTCTACAGCAATGTAGCTATTTATTTAGCCATGCTTTTACTTTCTACAGCACAGTTAGAATGAATGTGCCCTGTGGTTTACTTGTGCAGTCCTGGTAAAGTTTTCAGATTGTTTTTGTATGGCAGCAACAATACTAAAATCTATTAAAAAAGTTAAATTGATTGCATGGAAAAAATCCCTTAATCCCAAGAGGGTTTGCTCCCTCTTGGGCCTAACATCTGCTGTCTTGTGAGCTGAGCAGTAGTGTAAATACAGCTCCTCTCTTACCATTTAAAGCTTAAGCTGTTAAAAACTGTTGCTAAATCTATTTTGGGTGCTTTTTTTTTTTTTCCTTTCACTAAATCAACTAAATGTATGTCTACAAAAACCCACAGGGAATAACGGTCAGTGTAGCTTTTTCTTCCTTAAAAAGGAGATTTAAGAACTAATATGTTATACCTCAAAGTAGTACCTAGAGTTCAGAAGAGTTTGCTGTATTCTTACAGGGTGTGTTTCGGCAGTGGGGCCTGCACGCTGCCTGCGCAAGTCCCTCCCCTTGTTTTGAAATAATTAAAGTGTGTAGTGGCAGGAAGTGTCTCTTAGAGCATCAGGCAGAGCAACGCTGGAGTCACGACATACAGCTCCATTAAAACTTACAGCACAAATTGAATTTTGGAAGCCGTAGCATGAGAGTAACAAGTTACTTTCAATAGTCGTTGCAACAGCCGTAGTTAGGTTATTGTTCCATTTAGTTCGTTCAGATGTATTTAACTGGAAGGGAAACCCTGATGCAGTTGAATCAAGTAGCCAAAATTAAATGAAGTAACTAATTTTCTGATCTCATGTCAGTGATCTTATAGCTTGCAACTATACAACTTAAATAATTTCAGTTAAAAAGCAAACTATTAGTTTTAACTGCTGCTTTTCTGAACTGTGTGGCCAATAGCTACTTAGGCTTTTCCCTCTCCTTTCTGAAGCTACCGAGAGCCTGGGAGCAGCCGCAGCTGGCAGCTGCCGTTATGAAAAGCAGAGCTCAGACACGGTCCCTGTGAGTGACGCTGAAGGTGGCTGGACACAGCGGCTCAGCACCAGCGTTAAACCCCTGCAGTACAGCAGAGTTCTCTCAAGCACCTTCAGCACACAGCCCTGAAGTAAGTAGACAAGGCCAGAGTGACCGATGGCTTGAGGACAAGCGTGCGTCCCTCGAAGGGCTGCTCGTCTGCTTAACGCCTCAAGCGCTTCAGAAAGCTTCACTGTTGAGACGACAGAAGTTATTTGTGTTGCGAAGCCAAGTATATTTAGAGACGCTTGTGCTAAACCCCTTACGTCAGCACGGCACAGAGGGCGCTGCTTTGATGGTGAAAAGCTAGGATCTGGGTCACTCTCATAAAGCAAACAGTGGGAACCTCGATCTGGGATTCAAACGTTTCTAAACGGCACCAAATGAGTGACCCCAGGATTATCTGCTTCAAGTGTTGGGTGGCATTTCTGGGTCAAAACTGAAGCTGAGAAACATTCTGCATGGAAATGCTGCGTTTCTGTAAGGGTTCCAACAGAAGAGGGAGAACTCCTCCCCCTCTCTGCTGGCTAACACTGCCCTCGAATTGCAAATTCTGTTCTCTGTGTTCTGACCTAGGAAATGTAACTTTTCCACAATTATTTCCCTCCTAAAGTTAATTTTTAACAATGCTTCCTGGGAAGTCAGGCCTTAGCCTGTCAGTGTCTAACACCGCTTGTCAGCTTCTTTTTAAAACTGGCAATGAGGGCACCAGTGAAGGTCCTACACTAGGAAGTCATATTAGCGTAATTCTCCATCACTAATTACAAAGGTGAAGGAAAATAAAGTTCTCACTAAGAGAGATCTAGTACTCTAAGATGAATATTCAAGAACACTTGCCCAGGGATACTTTCTACCCCAAAATACTTACACAGCCCTTAACCTCCCTGCTGAAGCTTGTTTCTACCTGGTCTTGCACAATATTTTTTTTTTCCAGAGAGAAATATTTTCAGTAATAAAACAGACCCCAAAAAAGTCAAGGGAGAGAATGTTCCTTACCTTCAACAAGACATTCCCGATTTACTTTGCCCCAAGATGACATAAACCAGGTTAACAGTAGTCTGAAATTAAAAATAACTTGTTTTTCAAAGGTAGCTTTGAAAAACCAAAGTTTTAATTTAAGAGCAGTAAGACTCAGACCTTTTAAATTGTTCACTCAGCAGCTTTCATCTAATTTGAAATCAAGTGCTAGTCAAAACAAGCCTATTTATCAAAAATATTTTAATTCTTCAAGAGGCACATAACCTGTTTTGTTTTAAAAATGAGGAGCTAATGGTTTCTTTTTGGATCTTAGAGCTAAAGTAAAAGCAGTTTACCATTTCTCCTTTGTTTTTCCTTTTTAAACTTACTATAATGGAGGTAAAATGAGAGATAAATTATGTTTGGAGAAGGTTGCAGTTAAAATACCAAGATTATTATTAAACCCATGCAGAACTATGGAACAGTTTCCACCAACCCTCAATTTACTTTTTAGCAAGCAAATTTTATGGTCATGCTCAATTATCACCTAAGGATTACTATTCCACCCTTCTTATAATATTATACAATATTCTGAGGACAAAAGGTCTAGATATTATTTATTAAGTGTGTGTCTGGCTTATGTACTTCAAGTTCCTCTTCCCTTTCATAAGCGTGTTGTGGGGTTTTCCCTTGCTCCCACTGAGAAGCTGAAAGGGCTGTTTGGACATTACAGGCAGTTAAGGGTTGCACATGCGAGCTGTCAAAATTCACAGCAGAAGTATTTTGCCTAACAAATTTTAGGCAGCTGTTTAGACTGAGATGATAATGGTGGTTACATATATCTTGCCTCTTCACTCACTAGACAGGAGCCCCATACTCGTCTGTATGGGCAGAGAAAGACACAAAATCCCAAGCTGCTATTCCAAGAATGGAAACTTGGCTTCCATTCTTTCCCTAATCAACATACTTAAACAGAATGCTGTTTAAAAAATAAATTCCTAGATTAAACCACCTAGTTGTTGTCCTCTGTGGAGTTCAGCCAAGCCAAAACACTCCTTTCTACCTAAGTAAGCAACAGGTTCACAGAAGATAAAATGCAGAGCAAAACTGGTGCAGGTAAATAACGTGGTAGTACATCAGTGTAGGTATCCTAATAAGTAGATGCTGCTGGAAGATTATTACAGTAGAATAAAAACCATCTTGTCATGGAAGTGATTGGAAGCCTCTAGGTTGTCTCATCAAATGTGTTTTTACTTGAACTGCTATTACCTATCCTTGCAACTTTTTAAACATTATTCAGAATGTAATTTTCTGCGTTTTTCAAATGGAGATGTACATGTCAGCACTATGGATGACGACATTAAATGATGACATTGAATCTTAAACCTAAAATTTAATTTATTTTATTAAAATAAGATAATCAGAGGAACCTTGGCTTACAATAAATGCATTTTCTCAGGAGCAATAAAAACAAAATTAAAACCCAAATCAGCAAGAAAAACTGTATATGCTCAGTTTCCTCTTGATAGTGCATCTCTTGGACGACAGCTTCAGATGGGATGAAGACTATGCTCATTCTGCAGAAGTATAGGGATAATGTTAATTAGCCTTTTCTCAGCCACAAAAGCCTGTCTTTCTGCACTTACCACCTCATTGGGCCGCAAGAAACAAGTCAATAGTACCAAAGTAAGCTGCTTAAGTTACTGAAGATGACCATAGCAAGACTGGCTAGCTTCCTTCTCTGAGCAGTACAATTCAGAATATATTCCATTCTTTTGCAAGAGTTTTCCTTCTATGTGCAAAACTATTGCAAAACTATTTTGTGTTGAATTAGCATTTTAACTTATTTCATTGGCTTGATGAAAGCTCTTAGGCAGGAGCTGATTCCCAGAAAGTTTTTTCCTCTTCCCTCAGTGTTGTTTGCAGATACCCATTTCAGGCAGCCCCCCCCAGCCTGAAGCGGCCTATGGCGTGGGGCAATCAAGGAGCACCATAACGCGTCATCTCTCCTCAAACGCCGAGGCAAGCCCTCCTCGCTGTAAAAAATACCAGTTTATCAACAGATTCAAATCAATCCAGAAACACTGCCAAAGAAACATCCATCGCTTCTGTGTATGGGAAAAATAAGGCTCAAGTGCATCTATTAAAAAAATAGTAATAGATCTCTTGATTTACAGTCTGTTAACTATCCCAGTAAAAGAAACCGTAGAAAAAGGCAAGGTGGAGCTGTGTCCCTGCAGGGTAAGAACTGCAGAAATCCTTAGCAGCTTGTTCTTAAAACTGGGACGCAGATAATCCTGCTGGCACTGATCCTGTACACTGAGGCATTAAAAGCACAACTTCTGTTACTTCTGTTCCTTTCCCATCACTGGAGAGAGCAAGGGAAGGGGAGCACGATCCTAAAACACGGGTAGTCTCGTGGATGTTAATGTGCATGAATTTATGTCCTCTGTGTGGGCGGCGCGATGCAGAGATGGTTCAGAAGCACTCCGGTTGATTTTGGGTAAAGAATGTTGCAACAATTCAATGGACGACAGTATCTGAGGGAAACACATAAAATTAAGAGGTTTGTTACACAAGCAGCTCTTTCTATTTAAGTCTTGAACCTTCATTTATTACGGCTTTAAGCATATCTTCAAGAGCAACGATACACTATGTGGAGGCACTGAAAACAACACTCCAGAATACCCCAGTTTGAATAATCAAACTGCCTTACAGTTTCATTGCTATGAGGAGTCTCACTGAGTTTCAGAGGATGGCAGGATACTTTGCATTAGTTCACAGACAATCAACAAGCATCTGTGCAATTCTCCAACAGAATCACAGGGAAAGAACTGCATCTTCTGCCTAACAGTCTGTTTACAAAACAACATTTAGGAAGAACTTTTTAAACTACAGAAGTTATATATACTTCCTTGTAACGGCAAGAAGTTATTTTTCAAGAATCTGCTGACATGTAATTCCAGCTATTTAGTAAATATAAGAAAGCACCTTCATCATTCTCATAGTGATAAGAAAAGGTAAATTATCCCCTGTAAAAATACCAAAACTTGCTACATGAATTTACATCCCCCAGTGGATTTTGTTTGCTTGTTCATAGTTGTGGGGAAGGAAAGAAGGAATGGTCTCTCATTTCCCTCAAACCTTCACTAAAATAAAATGCAAACACAAAGATAGATTTGATTTTTATTGTGTTAGGGGTTTTTTTTGCTTATCTCTAAAACAGGTCAGCTGTTGAAAGCTAATTGCTCTAGTGTTAGTCTAACACTGCTGCAGTCTGCATGCGTAATATTTTTTAATGACCTTTACAGCAACTATGTACAATCAGAATTACAAACTGCCTAAGGGAGCTGGGTTATGAAAAATGCACATATGAATAAAGACAAAAATAGGAAGTAGGCTACACGTTATATAAACCAAAACTTGTATCTGTGTAGAATGTTTTGTGTGCTAATGGCTATTTATAAAATACTCTGAAACTTGCATGCAGAAAACACACTTACTTGTGGAAACAGAGGTCGTTCTTCCCTAACTTTCTTCAAACAATCTGCTACAAGCCTCTTCATTGCTTTGGGGCAGTTCTTGTACAATTTACTGAGGTCTGGAGAAGCATACCCTCGGCCAACCATGAAAATAATCTGAAAAAGAACAAGCAAATGGCAGAAAACCAAAGCTGTAGAAGTTGTTTCACTGGTTGATAGCTTCAGTGTCCAGAGTGATTAAACACGGGTCCCAAAGGCACACACACCAGCAGATCCTTGCAGATTTGTCCAGCCTAGTTAACCAAAACAATGGTCCTGCTTTTGTGTAACGTAGGGCCCTGTGGTTTGTAATGCGCAAGTGAAGGAATTACTGCAACCCCAACGGGACATGGACAAGACACGGCAGTTTCCTTCAACTGAAGGCTACCATGACAAATGATCCTCGATTTGAGCAGCTGTGAGCAGCCAGCCAATTTGGCACAGCAGCTTAATCCGTCAGCAGAACTGTATTTTCAGGTATCTCTGTAAAACATGTTGCAAAAGGAGACGTACAGCTAGCAAGTTGAAAGAGATCATCAGAACTAATCATAACACATGCAGCAAAAAAGGAAATGGGGTTTGTTTTGTTTCGAGACAATAAAAGAGACATTATTAGTGTTGGAAATTATGTTTTGTGTTTTAGTCCAAGTTGATGGTCATCGTTTAGGATTTTCATCAGACTTCCAGTAACCTTAATAGTTGATTATATAGTATTGATAAGACTATTATCTGGTAAAATGGTGGTAGGTTTGGTTGGTTGAGGGGGGTGAGTGAGTTTGAGCGTTTTACTGGGGGGGAGGAGGGGTAAATTGAACTAACTGTGCTATTGTTTCTTTTTCAACCAATGTTGTCTCAGACAAAAAAAAGTATGTTGCTAAAATACGGTCTCAGTGTTGCTCTCCAAGAAATAATTCTATCGCTCCCCAGAAAACTTACTTGGGGGTTCAAGTGTCACGTGTTTTGTGACACTAATGATTATTAAAACTTGCACATAATTTCAGTATTATGAATTAAAACACATTCCAATATCCCAATTTGTAGGCAACCTTAAAAATAAGAAAAAACTTCCTTAACACAACTGGCCTCTTATACTTGGAATACAGACTATATAACATAATAGGGACTAAAATCTAGTAGTTTGTCCCCAGATGCACACGCTCCTGAGATCTTAATTTAAAAAAAAAAAACCAAAAAAACCAAAAAAAACCCACACAAAACACGAAACACACAAACCACAATTGAAGATCAGCAAAATAGAAATCAGAAAGATCTAAGTCATAAATTCATGCCCTACAGAATGAGTTAGCTCTACATTTTCTAAGCCAGAAAAAAGTCACGTAAAGAGAACAGTCAAGGTTTCTGTCCTTAATGTGCTTCCTTATAATTACTGGTGTACTGACTGGTAAGAATACAACTTAGTAAAGACTAAATCACACAAACTAACATTCAATACTAAAAGGTTTGACAATAGCAACTGGGTTGTTTTTTTTTTTCACTTTGTAAAAAGCACAGAATCCAATCTTGCTGATGTAAGAACAGTGTATTTAACATCAAAAGGGAAATGTCACATAACCGCAAATATATAAACCCAAGATTTTACTGATGTAGCAAAAGCTTTAATCCATGAATAAATTAACAGGGCACTTAAAGTGTTTATAAGAAAGATGGGTTTTTTTCCCTTCGAGTAACTGTCACTATTTAAGTAAACATTCAATTAGACAGATTTGCTGCTGAAATGAATCATGGAAACAACATTTCAATTCTTGTTTTGCATTTTCTTTATCTTGCATTTCTCAAGGACAACAAAATGTACTATGCCCAGAAATAAAATGCAGTATTCAAAGAATTTTTCTTACCTGATCTCGGTTGTTTATGTGGGAATATGGCAACTCTCCTGTCATTAGTTCATATAATACTATTCCATAGGAGTAGACATCTGACTGAAAACTAAACGGGTTACTATCCTGCATCCGTATCACTTCTGGTGCCTGCAGCAGAAGGAAAAAACCAAATTAAGAGGAGTATTAATAGAACTTCGAGATGGAAAGGACAAGAGAAGGGGAGAATATCTGGAAAGCTGAGAGAGTGAGCTCAACCAAAAATCAGTGACCAAAGGATACCTCAAAACTTTTCATAAGTTTTTCCTAAGGCTCTGGAAAAGTTCAGGCAGTGCTACTCTACATCTTATTAAAAAATTCAATACAGTTGAGAGTAAGCAAAAAAGTAATGCTTTAATTCAATGAGAATTTTACCATTAGAAATATTATTAGAATTTGTAATGTTTATTGACTTTTGTTATATCTTACATACAACTGAGTCTGAGTCTCTCACTGTCAGTTCTTAAACAGGTATCAATGTTAAAGGGGAAAAATATGAAATTTTAATACAGATTTAATATCTTTAAAATTGATACCAAAACTTTTACAGGAAATGTGAAAGCCAAATACGAAATAGCATATATTGAACATCAGGGAAGAAATGCAAGAGCATTCTCCCATCTTTGCAAAACAAAACTAAACTATGAAGCTAAGGAAACAACGTTGAATGATATAATAAAACAAGATATAAAGCATCGAAGTATCTTTTCTGTTGACTAAGAGTTTTTTTCCCCTAAAGAAGTCCCTCAGAATTACTGAGCAAAGTACTAGTTAAAGTACAACAGTAAAAACCCAGTAAGAGATTATATCAACTTTCAAGGAAACAGAATCAGCCTCCCCTTCTATGTAATGACAAGTCAGCAAAGATGGTCTATAAATGATTAAAATGAAAAAAAACCTGCAAAGAGCAAAAATGCACAGGTTTTTTCCCCAAGATCTGTATCATGTATATAAGCATACCATTAGGTACGTTAGTTTTAAATCCTATAATGGAAAGCAGTAAAAAGCACTGGCTTTTTGTATTTATTTTTTCCCCAAGAAAAATCTGTTTCTGTTTTTGTAACTTTGTTTCAGGTGATTTGTGTATTCTATGGGTCACAAACAAATCTTGGCCAAGCATCCTGATGTTCTCAGAGAACACTTCCCTGACTTTTCTCAAAATACAAGTATTTAAGTAACAATGAAGGCTGCAAGCCTAGTAATAATAATTTTTAAAAAGGAAAACCTGTTTCAAACAACACCTGCAGCTCAGTGCTAAATACTGAAAGATTTAAAATGTACTAATACAGTGTTCAGCAAGTCCTTTTTATTTGGTTACACTTCCCTGAAGTACATGTCACAAATGTTGCTGTGTGCCCTATGCTGAGAGCTAGAAAATATTGCTGATCAGTCTACATGCTGAATTTAAGTGAAACTTCAACAAAATATGAGTGCTAAATAAGACATTCTCGCATAATGTTAATGATGCTTTTTAGCCTGGTAACAGGCAGTGTTCCACTTTTTCCATTTACTTTATTGAAGTCCTACATTTGAAAAGTTACTAAATAGATTTTCTCCAGGTGTTTTTTGGGAAGGAACTTTGTGGAACTGCCTTTTCAGTTCCAGCAAAAGTTTAACATAAACACAATTGTTGGGAATGTCCTCTCAGACAAGGACTCTGTAGTACTGCTTGCAAAAGAAACTCATAAACTTTCCAGTAGAAGGAGAACTTCTGTACCTAAACTGACACTCATCTGCAGCTGCCCCCAAGCCTACAGCAACTCTCTGGTGCAGGGTCAGGAGCAGCAGTGGGCTGCACAGCAGTATCTTGGTACATATGAAACATCCTACCACAGTAAAGATGAACTGTGCTCATTCCACACTTCAGGAAGCACTCCCTATCCTTTCCCCCATCCCTGCCAAAGCTGCCAAACGTGCCAACAGCCAAGCGTGTGCGAGAAGAGATGTTGCCAAGTCCCAAGCAGGGAGCAGGGGAAGAGGCCACGGTGAGGAACCTAAAAACAGGGTCTCACCAATCCCACAAAGCCACCACTAAGCAGATTAAAGCCTGCTCTCCAGCGAGACAAGCCTGTTTGGGGAAAGGCAGGATTACAGCAGGAGAAAGGCTCTCTTCTCCCCTTGGAATAGCTCCTTGCAGACGGCCCCGTCTCTGCCCTCAGTATTGAAAGTAACTTCAAAAACCAAAAGGAGAATCCTTAGGTGAATGGTGTCTACACTGGACAACTAAGCACTCCAGCACTTCATTCTCCAACTTTAACTTGTCCTACAACTGGAATAAAAGTCTACAGAGTACTGACAGCATATGTTGATTCATTTAGATTTAAAAGTTTTAAAATAGTGCTCAACTGACAAAACATATTAACAGAATGAAAGACAGCTATTTAAAAGCAGTGAAATGTTTTGCTCACCATCCACAAGATTGAACCAGTAGGCTGTTCCACCTGTTGAGATCCACTCCACCTTGATTTTACAGTTGCCAGACCAAAGTCTCCTATTTTCACTGTGAGGCCTTCATGAAGAAATATATCTAAACATTTGTTAAAGAAATTCTGTAGAAAACCTGAGTAAACAACTGAATTTTGTGACATGATTACAAAGTGCCTGGTTAGGTTATCACAAATGCAAGCCAACTATCCAAGAATACTGCTGATTGTATTTTTAAACCTGCTACAAGTTCTATCTTAAACAGAGGAAAAGTAATTTTATGGCATCCATATTTACAGAGTTAACATTTTAAGATTAAACCAGACCAGACGTTTCAGCATTATTTGTACATTTATCTTTATGGTGAGTTAGGATAGAAATCAACTGTGTTAATTAACATCAATGACTGCAGGTACTTAAATAGACACATAGGAAAATAACACAAGTCATCACAACTCAAAAAAGAAAAAACAATTACAAGTAGAAACAAATATCAAAATAAGTATCTATTTACATAAAGCTCTCTGACAGATCTCCTGAGATTTAACTATGATTAAACTATTTCAACTGTAAATAAACACGTCTGTACCATTTGTAATCTACCTACTTAATAGATTTGTCTGTTAAGATTGATTGCACCTTCTTTGTTGGGGTTATTTTAAGAAGATACAATTTTACAATTTCATTTAAGAATGTTCAAGATGATGATTCAGAATATAAACATGACAGAGTCCCAGTTCTCACTGCCGTGTCAGAAGAGATAATTTATTTCACAAAAATAGTCATCACTATCAGGAATCACAAACTCCCGACCTCCTATATACCAAAATGATTATTTTTCTGGCTTAACTGAAAATGGGAATCCCCTTACATTATGGAACTACTGAATTTGGCATATTTTTTTATGATGACATTTGCAAAACAGCCTGTTCATATTTTATGAAAGGAAGTTACAATTTATGGTGCTAGCTCAGTGGATGCCCTTCTTGGCAATTTCGAAGCCGGCAATTTCAAAGGCAAAAGCCATCAGTTCACAACATTTTTATTCAATATGCATTACTCGATTTATATTTTTGCAAGAAATATAGTGGTAAAAGGTTGCCTTTTCTTGAGTTTAAAGAAAGATTTTTGGCTTCATTTCTGCCAGTCACGTGAAGGTGTTTCAGATTTATTAAAAATGTATGGGAAACGGTAACAAAACCTCTATGTGCACATATATCAGCATGCACATGCACGCATCTCTCCCATCAAGTTAAGAGTGAAGCTTCTCTCCAATACAGCATTTGGATAACAGAGAATTGCATCAACACCATTTAAGTAAAATAAGACACTTCTGGAGCACAACCATTGCACATCTTTTTCATCTTTATCACAACAGTTTGGTAAGCAAGCACATCCATTCTATGAAAGTCCTTGCTAAAAAGTAACTTCCTCCTCATCAATAGGAATTACTCAGTAGTAGTTATATACATTTGAAACAGCTATTTCAACCCCCCAAAAAGCTCCATATTAACAACAAATCACTCTCACATTAAAGGAAATATGATTAAGTTAGGAAAGGATACTATTGGACTTCATATCTCTGTGGATGATATTCTTTGCATGTAAATAGCTGTGAAAGAAAAAGCAGAAAGTGCCATTATGGAGGCTGTTCACACAAGCTTACCCTTTCCATTTACCGACGGACACTGTGACAGTTTATTACATACTCAACCATTTCACAGACCTCTTGCTTTAGTCAATTTACAGGATGCATCTACTTTGGGAAAAGAGAAATGTAACCAGCACTAGCTGGTAACTGCTGCTTTATGCATTACAGAAAGTGGAAGCAATGCAGTAAATATATCGCAGGAATAGAAAGAGGGGCATCACTGCTATGTAACTATATAGTGCCCTAGAAAACTGGGTGCTGTCCTCATATGCATGAAATTTGTATGCTATGCTAAGGGTTACTTTTTACAAACTGCTTTAATTTGCAGTCACAATAAACACCCCTAGTTTTCTGCGTGTCTGACTGGAAACCTCGGTCCTAATCTACAAAATGGATGAACACTGACAGTGTCAGCCAATGTCAGCATCTTCTGACATAACATGTCATAACATATCATAACATGTCATAACATATCAACGTGTTCTGAAAGAGTAGTGAGGGTCACTCAGCCATCTGGAGAATGCTTCCAAAATATATCTCTGTGTGAGAGTCCTGTAGCTGTAGAACAGGAACAGCCACCCCCCCTCATCTCACAGAAGTACCACAAGTATAAATTAGTGTTTGCCAAACACTGCAATGTCATAGTAACACAGAGAAGGAAAAAAAAGTTAATTCTATGTTTAGAATAGGATCTTATCTAGTGCATTACAGTAAGACCTCAAGCTACAAAGGAAGATAAAATACAGAAAAGCTGACTGTTAAGTGACTAACAGTCTAACATGAACTAAGGCAAGAATCCATGGGGGAAAAAGTACTAAAGGAAAGTAAGAATGCATACAATAGTGCTGAATCAAGGCTGCACAAAATCTTTACTTGGCATACCATTTGACCCATTACTATTTTAGCAATATAACTCCATTATTAGGGTCTGGGGAAGAGAAGGGAAACACCATTCCAAGAACAAAAATAGCCAGCATTGTTTATCCTACTCACTCCATTCCCTGTGCTGTCTGCCGAGCAATATCAATGAGCTGGAACATTTGGAACTTGGTCTCTTGAACATGCAGGTGTTTATACAGGCTGCTTCCTTCACACCACTGTGTAACAATGGCCAGATTATCTTTAGTCATGTAGCCCATAAAGAGCAAAATATTAACATGCCGAGTCTTCCTAACAAAAAGTAGCAGAAAGAGATATTAGCATCTTTATGAAAAACGTTTTCAAATTCTTTTAAAAATGCATTCCCGACTGGAGGAACATATTTCAGCTTTTGCGTCTAAAACCACGAGTTTCCTGCAAAATTTTTGCTAGGTGGACGTGTAAAGTTTGTTTTTAAAAATCATATGCCACAGTTGCCAATTCACAATTTTTAAATACAAACTGATTATCTTCTGCTTTTTAGTTAAAATACTTCCTTTTAGTCCAAGGAAGTTATTTAAAATTAACCTTTACAAAAAAGATGTCATGAAAACTCAAGGGTTTTGAAATTAGTAACCAACATTCACACTTGCAAAGTGGTATTAGAAAAAGTTATTGGAATAACAGAAGTCACCCTGAAAGCTGTGAAAAAGTGACAACTTTAGATAGAAGACTGAATCCCAATCGGAAACTAAAGGGTCATTATAAACTGTGAAGGAATTAACAGATGAGAAGATAGTTCTTAAATACTTTAACTGGTTCAGTTTCAGGATTAACATCACAGTTGATTGGACACTACAAAGCAGAACAGCTATGTAGATCAGAGTATACATTAAAAGAAAAAAAAAAAAGGAATTATGCTGCAATTTTAAGAGATACAGTTCAAGTATGACAAATGTGACCTGAACAATTATGGATGTTAGTATTAATTATTTGAAAAGACAACTTTCAGAAACAGTGAAGAACCATTGAAATACTGCGAATTATGACTGCTGTCTCACAGTCCCACAACAATATTCAGAATTATCACTATATGCTCTCTTTTTTATTCTTCTTCCCTGGCGATCTGCTTTTTGTACCTATCAAACATAGAATATGGGGCAAGACGGCTTAAAAGAGGGGTAATAGTCAAATACAGTGCCCTAGAATAACAGAATTTTGCAATGAACCTACCAACTCACCTTAATACAGCCACTTCATTTCTGAAAGCCTGAAACTGTTCTGGTGTTGGATCTACAACCTTTAGTATCTTCACTGCTACATCCCCTGAAAATACATTTACCACAGAAGTTACTAAAAACACAGCTTTTTTTTTCTCCCCCCCCAAGTAACATTAATATATAGTTAAAATTGTTAATGTGTGCATAGGACACCTCTACTAATTTGTACATAGGTCAAGATTTTCCTGTAGACATATAAATTTCCATAGTAACAAGCAATTGACCTGAATTTCAGTCTAATGGAAAAAGTCATTAATTGTTCACATGCTTCCCTTCTATTTTTTAACAGCTATGGCTGGCTAGAACTACACATATGCTTTCTCCAGGATATGAAGCTACTAAAATCTCAAATAGTTGTTGAAAAGGAAGGTATTCCAGTGTAAGTGCATTCCCAGCACACTATTTCAAGTACAGTCACATCAGAGTCTCTTGGCTTCCAAACAGTATCCAAAGTTTCATCACTTTCTGTTTTCTATCCAGCTTTAGCCCACATATATGTATTTGTATTTTTAATTAATTAAATTTATATACTGAAGTTTTTACATCTATAAAAACGATATATATGTATATACATACACATCTTTTTTAATCTAAACTTTATTTTAAAAAAACCTTTCTAGATTTAAATACTGCTAATTTCAGGAATGGTAGGGATAAATCTTCTATCCAGGAACAGCAGAAAAATCATGAACAATATAACTGATTTTAGTATTTCACTAACAAGCCTGGGGAATATCTTACTGTTCTTTAAGCTGATACATTATAAAATTTTACTTAAAAGTTTTGTTTGACTTGCTTTCAGTATCAGTGCTTGCTTTAAATTTCAGTATCTGTAAAAGGGTAATACAGAGAAGAATGTATGATGATTCAGTGCTATCTGTTTGGAGACTGTTTCCAGAGAATGAAGTTGTAAAAACTTCTACAGAGTGTACATCCAGAAAACAGCAGAATGGAACTGATTCAAAAAAGGTACAATAGTGGAAAGAAGCCGACTGTTCGAACAAAAGTAAAAGCACTAACAGCAAGACCCACCAATTCCTCAGTGAAAGAAGTAAGCATCACATTCATTTTAACTACAGATGGACAGCATTTCAGAATTCAAGAGGGGGATAAACTTGCCTTGACTCTGTCACAGGAAGATAAAAGCAGCTTAAGAAACTGAAACTTCAATGTTAGTCCACATACAGTACAAAGATTTGAGAGGTGCTATACTCACAAACATAGGATTATCCCATACTTTAAAGGCTGCTGCCACTTAAGCATTACAGAATTATCACCTACATTAAAAATCTCCCTAAAGCGACAGATTCTCTGCTACCACAACTAGTTTTCTTCTTCTTAATATGTTCTCTTCAAAGATATATGCGAAGAATATGTTAGCATGTCTCTAGAATATAATGATCAACTGAATACATCAGGAATACTAACCACTGAATTAAAAAAAAATATTGCCAAAGTATGAGAAGGATATGCAAACTGATACTAGAAAGTTTCAGAGTACCCTCAGTGAAGTGCAGTATCTTCCACTGTAGTTACCAGTTGCTTAATTTGCTGTATAATTTGAAGTCAGAAAGATGCACAAATACCGAACACATTATTATATACTTATATCTTCTTCCTTTAACTTCAGTAAATGCAATATACTTCCTATTTCATCCTCTAGCATCTTCATAAAGAGAACCACCTCGCACTGGCAATACGCATTATCTTTTGTAACTTACAGATCTCTCCACTTACAGACCAGAACAGGAGAACGTAACTGATAGACTGCACTTTCATATGACTACCAAAACCACAGGCTCTGAAGTAGCCAGTTTCCTACTGCAACTCTTGCTGATGTACAATGCAAGGCCAGTAGGTGGTCTACCAATACTTGAAGTATATTGCTATGTGCTATGCCCAGACAAGGCAAGGATGCAGCATCCACTGATTACAGACCAAGTGTTTTCAGATTGTTTTTCAATACATTCTCCATTATGATCCTTGTTCCACGGATGAAGACATGTTTTTAACCTTACACTGTTCTTACTGAATCAGGTGCCACACTTTTTTTAGGCTTGATGGCACTTCCCAAGCAGTTTTCTCTACAGAAACAAATACACAATAACACTTGTTTTGTTTAGCAGCAATCTGAAGACAAATGAGCTTCCGCCACCCCCCAACCACCAAAACCCTAGAACTGATTACCAGGGTCAAAGGGGAAATGTGAGTGTTTATGATAGGTAGTCTTCCAACCCATTTAAACTGCCTTGGTTCTCTTTCCGCCTTTTAAATTTAGAAGCATGCTACAGGACACTACAGGATCCAAATGGGGTCTGTAACAGAAGTGGTGCAAATATGAAAATTAGTACTTAACCATCAGAACAATCTGGAAAAATATGGAAGTGCAAGATACCTGTTCAATGAGACACGCACTCCTCAGAGCAAGACTGTCCTTGACACTTCATTTTTATTTTGGAAGACTAAGTCGGGGAAGATTATTGGAAATCTAATTCGGTTTGCATATAGCTGTACACAACCTTCCACAGGTGCTCTCCAAAGGTTCATCGCAAACAGCCCTTCATAGTTGGGCATATTAAGAAACCCAACACGTCTACTTTACTCTAGAATTTCTACTTAAGTTTGCAGCAATCTCACCACTTCAATTAATTTCATTTAGCCTCACCAAGGGATTTTTATTTCTGTATTTGTACTATTAGAATAGCTTACTACGAAAAAGTCTGCAGTTTCACTAATTTGCACAATGAACACCCAGTTTCTTCAATTCTAAACAGAAAAGACTTGCAAGAAATATAAACCTGGGAATCTTTTAAGACCACACCACAAATGATGGTTACAAAAAAAATAACTGGTAATTTAACTTCAACTTTCCTGAGAAATCAGGAAAACTAGAAACAGTTACCACAAGTAAGATATTGAATCTTTCCCATACTGAGTTAGGAGACAGCTATACAGCCATCTTGTGCACACAACTGAGGGGTCTTTCTAAATACTAGTTCCATGCATTTCCTATTTAACACACCAAAGTTCTTGATACATAGAGTTGCAAATGTTTTAGTAAAACAAATATTAACAAGAAATTCTCATTTATGACCTTGATTAGTAAAATCTCACTTAACCTAGTTTTCTTCTTGACTTCTGTGTTTCGTTTCACTTATATAATAAAATCAGTTTAACTGTTCAAGAATGTTACCTTTAGCATAAGAGTAGGCCTTCCGTTGATGTTGACAATATTTGGGCTTTAAGACATGCAAGTACTTATTCTTTAAAAATAGAGGGTGGAAGATAAGTTTCCAGATTTTTCTTGGTCATCTTATTTTATGACAATAATGCTATTTAAATTAGGGCCTGGAGACGTTTGTGTGTATTTCTTTAAATCACAAGCATGAATTTGAGAACTAATTCTGTAGTTCTGCAGTGTGCCTCTTTTCAAAGTATTCTAGATAACTTTATATCATAAACTCTCACATCAACCATTTTCTTCCTTAGAAAAACTCCACAGTAAAAGCAATTTATGCTTATTTCCTTTCCCTGCCACCTTGAATATAAGTATGCTAATTAAACCACAGCACTATGTAAAAAAAGGTAAATATAATTTAACATCAGGCTGTGAAATTTCCCCACTAATTCAATCCTGCTAATGGAAAGAAAAATCTTTTCACAAAACAAGCTGTGCAGAACATGGTAATAAAGAAAACTATGTTGGCTCCAAAATAGTGAACATGTAGATGGCAGTTGTGAGATTCAGGTTTTGATGTCTGTTCTTTGCCTTAATTTCCCCACTGCTAATATTAGGAAACTAGTATTTCTCAACTAGTAGCTTTGGTGGTAGATAAGCAAACAGCACCATTAAAACAATTTTACCTTTTTCTGGATTGCTGCCCTACCATATCAACATTTGGAGAAGACAGTAACACCTGTCAAGAACTTACCATGCCATTTGCCTTTGTAAACTGTTCCAAAAGAACCTGACCCTATTCTGGTAGAAAGCATGACTTCACTTGCTTCTATTTCCCAGTAATAACTGGAATCTCTCTGTCCACGAGGCCTCTGGAACAAAAATTGACACGGCTTTTACTCTAAGTATTCAATCAAATATATTATTTATACACACGAAGAATGAAACAACTTCCTTCATACAAGTTTAAGATGCATTGAAATCCTGAGGGTTTTGTCCTGCAGTTTGGACTTCTGTTTTTCTCCTCAATTTGTGAGGGGTGGTGGGTTTGTTTACCAAAAAAAAAAAAAGACAAAACATTTTCTTGGATGGCTTGAACTGCTTAAGAAGCTATCATTAGCATAAGCACTAGAAACTTAAATCCCGATCTCAGATCTTAAGATGTTTTATAATCAACTATTTAAAGAGTTCTGAAATACTGACTCTTTCAGAATTACAATACTAAAATTCAGGAACTCATTTACATATTGAAAAGGAATAAACCAAAAAGATGAGAGCCGAATTCTCAAACATCTAAAAGATTAACAACTGTGAGTCCCACTAAGCAACTGTACTTTAATTTTTAAATCTTATAAGCCTTCAAAAAATTTGAGATACTATTCATTATTATTCTAACTTTTCTTTCTCTCCCCCCACCGCTAAGTTTAAATCAAGTCTTTGAGGAAACACTTGCATTTTGTTAAATCTATTTTTCCCTGAGACATTTTGACTAACTTTACTATGAAAATGATGGCATTATCAATATCCACTTTCTATGGAAGCTACAGGTCAAATAGTGATAATAAGGTTAACTTTAAACATATTAAAAAAGAATAAAAAAGATGCAGCCCCTAAAGATTTAGAAAAGTAATCCTCGAATCTGTACTGAAAAATAATTTCACGATACTGTCTGAAATTAATTTTCAATCCAGAACACTTTGTTCTGGGTATTTATAATGCAAGGAAATAGAGCCATCTTTCCCAAGTTAGTTAAAATTATATCGCTATTATATACACACAGTGCAGAACAATCCAAGATTACCAGCAGCTTTTATTGCCTTTTAAGTACAGATATTTACCCCAACACATCACCACTCCCAGCCTAGTTTAACATATTAAATAAAAATTAAAATATTACCATACTTACAATTTTGGTTTTTTCTTGTGTATTAGATCCAGGGGCTCTCTCTCTTTGGGCTGGGACTGGGGTTTTGGGCTGAGACCAGCCAGTTGGGCTCATATTGTTAGGACTTCCAGACAGAGCAGAGGGTGAGGCTTAAATATAAAAACAGAAGAAAAACTATTTATGAATCAGAAAATAAACACAAAATAATATTATAAGTTATTTTATTTTTTGAAACCATACCTGATTCACTATGGCTTCGAATTGCATCCTAAAACAGAGAAGACACATAATAAAGTTAATGAATGTATGAGAACATACAAAGGAACAAGCAGGAATAGTGTTGAAATAGTTCCTGACATTTTTGGTCAAGTGCTATACAGTATTGACCAACACCCTCCAAAAGATGACAGCTTGGTTATTTTCTAGTTACAAGAATCCTATATGCTAAAAAACATGCAATTTGTGAATTCTTACAAAACATAAAAAAATATTCACAGCATATTAAAAGGTATTACTAACAAAACAAGAAAGGAAAGAGGGGAAAAAAAAAAGACACAGAACAAGAAGAAACACCATAAATACTGTCTGCATTCCCACCACTGGATTTTTGTACATGCTTGTATTTCAGATGTGAACATAGCTCCTGTGATGGTCCTGTATCTCTAGGGGACAAGTTCTCAAAGAGGTTTTGGGTTATAAGTAGGAAAACTTAAAAGTCCCTAAAATATTCCAAGTCAATACACATTTTGAAATATCTCTACTATACTATTTCAACCCAAAAAAGGCTACATCTAGCGGCCTAATACAAACCCATCTGATTTTCAAAACATTTTCCCACAGATTAAAGTTTGGCGATATTTGAAAAGCATGTTCTCACACAGTTCACTAGTTGGTACAGTGCGACAACTCTCACCTCATGCCACAGGCACGTTACAACACAATTCTACAGCCATGCACAAGATAAACTAAGCTCTGACAAACATGACTTTACAACTTTTCTCACCTTCTATGTATTATCCCAAAGTACATACAGGAAAGGTAAAATATCCAGGTACTGTATAAGTACAAAGCAAGAACATGCACTACAGAAATGTTAAATACTGTCAAAGTTAATAGAAGTCAATTCAAACTTTCTAACCAATTAGTAGAATAATAAATGTAAGATTTCATAGGAGGACGGAACAAGCCTACATTCCACCATACAGTTTTCAAATTAACTTAGATTATCCTTATTAAAGATTCATTTATGAAATACATGATTTTAGCTAGTTAGTTGCATTCTCCCAGGCTTGACTCTATATACAGTATTCCTGCAGAGTACCTCTATGCCTGAGTGGATTAAAATCTGCATGAACTACCAATGAAGAACTCTCGCAAGTTACTACTTTTGTCCATTTTGAGGACAACAAAAATCTTTAAGAACCTGAATTAATAACAAGTGATGGTTTTTGTACATCAGCATGAGAATGTAACTGCTTTCAAGTAAGCTGGCAAAGGATAACTAATTTAAATTGTTCTCATACTTAAGTATACATAATTTTTATTTAAGAAAAAAGAATTTTTGAACTTCCACCGATGTGAATATTTTCTTTTTGCTTATGAATCCTACAGCAAATGAACCAAAACCAGTGTTCTTAGAGTTGTTCTTACAACACAAATAACACCATACACAGAGCTGTAATCTGTCAACCTCACTTTGATGTGAAATAAAAATAGTACATCATGTTCTCATACAGTTATATTCAGTTTTCAGGGGAAAAAGCCACATAATAGATGTGTTTGTGAAGGCTTTGCTTTAAAAACTGTGTGACCGAATGCATCTCTAATCCAAGCATATTCAAATTCACACCCAATTTCACAGTAGTATGGATTCATCCAGCTAAACGAAGAATGAAGCTCTTCTATCAATTCGCCTCTTCCAGTTAGCATCCTCAATATTTAAATATAAACATGCTATAAAGATTTTCATCAAATCAACTCGAGATTAAACATTTCATGTGGACACTGCCATGGCTTACAAGTTATAGCAATCCTGTTAATCACAAGAAAACAAAAGGCACCAAGAAAATACCTACTCTTCCCCTCAAACAAAATCGTCTGCACCAGGAACTGGGAGAAGCATTCAGGCTGTTATTCTAGGCCAACATGGTAAGAGATAAAAGAAAAGAACAGAGGAAGTATAAAAAAAAATTTAAAAAATTAAATGTTAGGATAAATGAAAGAAAAAGTAAACCTAATTTTTTTGATATATAATAATTAAGTGCAGTAGAACTTTTAAGTAAGTATTCCTGTTCAAACCTTAAAGTTCACTAGTATCCATCCTTTGGTAAACCACTTTATTAAGGTGGTCTTTCTCATACTAGAAGGTCTCTACTAACCTTTCTCGTGTGTTGGGTTTTTTTTTTAAGCCTTCTGAAAAGCAGCTATTGCCTTTAAGACATGACAATTATTTTTATTCAGTCCCTATGATATTATGAAGAGCCAGAATAGAAAGCACTTCTGTCTTTACTGCTACGCAAAAAGGATAAAGAAAGCAATGTCTCCTTAAAGGCTCATCACACTACTAAATGTGATAATTCACATTCTCTTTCTGGAGTGCTTCATTAATTTTTGTGTCATAAAAGATGGTCATCCAGGCTTCTGAAGCAGTAAAAAAGGCTGTAAGCTTAAGAAAACTGAAGAGAAAGGGAGGGTACCTTTCCCCATAAAGCCCAGCTGACACAAAGCTTCTAACCAAGAAGGCTTCACGGGGCTGCAGTGCACTTTTCTTCAGTTCCATAGGTCCAGAGGGCTTCTCTAGCACATTTCAGAGTCCTCACATTTCACAGAAGTCTGTAAACTACTAGTTGACAGTGGAAGTAAACTCAGCCGTCAAAGGCTTTTGCTTGGACTGAAGAGTTTTTAAACTATTCCAGAGCAAAAACCCAACAAACAGTGCTTTTTCTGAAGTCCTACAGTTCAGCACTTTACTTCTGCAAGCCTTTCTTGCACCCTTATTTTGTTAAGATTATCACAAAACAAAACCAAAAAACCCCCAAACACTTTAGGCCTGACTTCAAAGAGTCGTCTCTCACTACTGTCAGTCTAAAGTAGGAAAAAAAAAAAAAGTGCTTGAAACCAAGTAAGAGCAGGAATATTCTCAGAGACAAATGGCTTTAGCACACAAGCGCAGAATTGCTGTTAATTCTGTACAGGTATAATACAAAACACATTGTCATGAAGCTTTGACTTGAGTATCCCAACTTGGACAACTACATCCAGACTTAGAGTACCTGTAGTCTGATTTAAAATAAACCAGCCTCCCAACAAACCCAGATTTTTAAGTTTGAAAGAACATTTTTAGACATGCCTAATAAGTATTTCTTCAGCAAAACTGAGCTTCTTTTCTTTTCAGACCTGTGAAACTTGATTGTTAAGATCCCCCACATCTTTACAGACACAAAAATCTACCTAGAACTTCAGTAAAGTTGATAAAGACTGCAAGAACGAACTATTAGCTTTCTATGCAAATGTGTCACCTATATTCTCCATCACTCGGCCAACTAAGGCAAACAGTAAGCAAACGACAGAAAGCAAAGAAGAAAAACCAACCAGTGACTACTAGATGGCAAGTCACAATTTTAGTTTAAATTTATGCCATTCCCTCCCTACCAATATTACCTCAATTATCCGGCTGTCTACAGGCATTGTAGTGCTAACCATATGGACATTTGGTGTGGATGTAGATCGCTGTCTTTGGGAAAGAGAGCCCTCAGAGGAAGGGTTTGATGTGTTGAATGTGAAGGCATGAGGTGTAGAATACCTGTGCTGGGAACTGAGAAGGAAAGAGAGAGAAAGGGAAAGTTGTGGTTATTTTTTCCCCTCTAGCAACTGAAAAATACTGTTTAGTATAACCTGTCCAAAAGCAATATACACAGAATTCCAAACAGAGAAAAAGTTGGGACCTACACACTAACTAAACTATTTGGTCAGTTGAATCATTCCCAATTTAACTTAGGAAATAAATTAAAAAAACTTGAAGATCTTGTCAGCTCACTTACTTATCTAGTGTGTTTAATGTAAGTCTGTTTCTGCCATTATAAATTTTGCCACAGTTCACCTTGATCCCCATCAAATCACATTTAATATACTGATAAAATACTGGCTCTGCTGGATTAATTCAGGTCTGTGAAATTTAAACAAACTGTTCATTTCAAGCTTGTTAAATGCATAGCTTAAGAGCTACTTTTACTGCTAAGCCCTGAATTCCTAAAGGTTTGCAAGACTGTTCAATGGTTCACACAGAACAGCCAGCAAGGAAGTCATGAAACCCAACACCAGTTAAAAGGAGGCCAACACTAAAATCCAGTTTAACAAAGAGTTATAAATCACAGCTAAGGTCACTCAAACCTTATTTATCCCAAATCACACAAGTATCTTAACTGAAATTAGCCAGCCTTCACAGAAAACTATCAAATTAATGAGTCATTGTTCAACAACACTGGAAATAAAAGTAAGATGGCAAAGAGAACATAAAAAATTCCTGATGCAGTTCCCACTAAATTAAGTAAATAAATATATAGAACCATTTGCAAGTCAGCTACATGCTCTGTGTCTCATTCCTGAATAGGCCAAGATTTTTCAAAGGGATGTAGAAAAAACAAAAGATGGCCTGCCCTCTTCAGCCTCTAGAATTTCAAGGAAAAAAAATACAGGCATAAATTAGGATTAGAAGACAGGCCCCTTTGAAAGGAAAGCAATTTTTATTCTAGCATTTAAAACTACAGGAACATTCTCTTTAGGTCTCAGAATTTTCTTTAGGAGGAGCGTATTTTTCAGTTTCCACTGTTCTTTCTTTAAACTCTTATCTGTCATCATAACATTAGAAAGTTATTTTAGTTTATGTAAGCAAGTCACGCAAAACAAGTCTCAAACCCTTATATCTATACTACCTGATCAGATAAAACAAAATTAACTCACGAAAATACCAAAGGGAGCCCTGAATTTTCTTAGGCAGAAAAACAAAGGTCTCCAGAAAACCTTTAATACCCTCCCTTAAAATCTTAAGACTAAAAAATTAAAAATATAAAATCCCAAATCAACATTTTGCTTGAATCCAAGAACAAGAAAGTACACTACATGTTATCTATGATGAAGTGGTGTTGCCTTCTTGCACATGTATCCCAACCTTCTATAAGATTGTTCTATATTTGAGGAATTGGGGGTGTTTTGGTTTTTTTGTTTTGTTTTTAAACAACTGTATTTCCCAAAACAGAAATGACAGGAAATACTAGCTTACCTAACAGGTATCCGGGAGACAGACTCCCGCATCCGTCTCATTGTCAAGGGAGGTAGTGCAGGGACACCACTGTCACTGATATTTGAATTTGGGAACAATCTGAAATATCAACAAAAACAATTACAATTTCAACTGCTACACTACCTCCTGTACAATGCTCTTTAAAGCTGAAAATTTAAAGGGCTGTTTCTTTCCCGCATAATTAACTTCATGAACACATTCCTATCTTCAGATAATATTTTTCCTCTGTGTATGGTATGACTGAAAACTATGTCTCCAGACTCCCACAGAAAATTTCCATGTGTTCTTTCTAAGCTTAAGATAAAAATCTTTTTACATCAGACTTCAGATTTTCCTGAAAGGATATTCAACACCAAATTTTTTAAGTTCTGTTAAACCCAGGTAGCACCAAATGGCACAAGTCATCCTACACTCTTAACGACTAGTCAGTGTAAGAATATGCATAACTGTATGACCAAGTTTAGTTACAAAAAATACAATCACTAAGTAGGACACATAAAATCAATTATAGGTTTTAACACTTTTGCATAAAAGGACGACTTCTAACATGATTTTCAATTTTTCTAATCAGTATTAGGAAAGTATTATCAACAGGGTGTCAAAAGCTGTGGTAGCTCTGAACACTCATGCTTCCAACAGCTAAAAACCAACTGAACCACGACCTTTTTTTCTTCTAACAAAAGTGTTATGCGAGAGGAATTACGATTCCTCTGTTGAAACAGAGGGCATTAACTGCCTGGTCATTCAAAAATCTTTGTTTTGCTTGTCCCAGAATATTAAAATTTACAGCAAGAACAAAATGCATTTAATGTAAATGGCCTTCTTCACCTGGGAATAGACAATCATTGCTGGCTGTTTTATGAAATCAATTCACAAGTTCTGTATGTTGATGAAAGTGACTACACTTCCCAACAATACAAATTTATCTCTATGATAAGAGATTAAAAAAAAAAACTATGCTTGTCTGTCAGAGAATTACTGTTGCTATTAAAAAGGAACAGTCCTTACAAGAGTTGTCTGATATTGCTCCAGTCGACACACATGGTTGGAACTTTAGTGCTGCAGTGTTCATGGAATTTATAACCACATGTCTGACACCGAAACCCATTGAGCAGGAACTTCTGGCAGATGTCACAGAAAGCAAGCTTTAGAAATGTCTTCCGAGCCTAGAAAACACATTAAATGATTAATCCAAGCTACTAGCTTCTCTTCATTAGCTGAGATGAACATCTCCAGAGCTTGACATAAATAAATACCATGTTAAAATGTTACCAGTGTCCCCAAAGTGCTACCAAACTTAAAACCACACTTGAGTGTTCTTGCATATATTTCCAGTTTGGTTGCAAACCTGGAAAACTTACAAATATTTAGGGCTTTGTTTACCTGATTATTTTAAAAAGTGTTCTGTCAAATTCGAAAGCACTATTTTGTGCTCGGCAAGGTTACAGAGTTGGGTGGGCCAAGAATTGGGGCTTTTGTTTGTTTCTAGTATCACCAAGGAGGTGAAGGAAGATCAGATTTTAAGAATCACCTCATTATTTTTTTAATTAGACAAAATGCTTGTTGTGTGTTTATGACTAACCAATACCCCTTGCACAAGAAATAAATTCCTTAGTAAGTAAAACAGTTTAAGGAAATTCTACTTTTTTAAATGGCATCTAACAGTTTTTTAAAGCTTCTGAAATACAAAAAAAGATAAAATAAACTAAATGGTTTCTTCCTCTGGAGCATACTGTGGAGGAAGGTTCAAAGTTTGAGCTTCTTCCAGATCTGGAGAAAAATATTAGTTTTCTAGTGACCGACTGCAGACAATTTTATCTGTAGCTTTCTAAAAATGTAAAGTAGAAGCAAAGCTACTTTCAGTTTTTGTAAATCAATCCTAACCTTTCTAATGGATGCAAATGAAAATGCTTTAGTTTTGCCACTTGGCACAATATATTTCTAGGACAAAACAACAAAAAGGCTAGAATATAGGAATAGAGTTCCTCCCCAGGAAGAACAAAATAATACAAGGTAAAACTGTTAGAGCTAGGCATTATCTCTCTGTTAAAAAAAAAAAAAGCTCTACTTATTTGCTCTATACCAAGCAAATAATCCATTTTTGAGAAGGAATTACAAATCTAAAGTCTTTCATCCCCGCAAAAAACACTCTGTCAAATTACAAAGCAGCATTAGCTCACAAAACAATGTCATGACCTTGCAGAATTAACAGCACCCCTGTACAGGCAGTGTAATTAACAACAGTCCAATAATGCTGCCAAACTTATTCAGCCCTTTTTGACTGATGAGCCAGAGACTGAAGACACAGGTTATCTCCTAGTTCTGGACTTTAAAGACATGGTATGTTAATATGACAGTTACTGAAATATATGTTTATATAAAATAAAAATGGCAATCATCAGACCTTTGAAGAATATGTGTAATGTGAGCTTTTAAAGCCTCTTGACACTTGGGAATCACTAAACGTAGACAGAAATCTGGCATTTCATTGCGAATTGATATTTAGCCAATCTAATTTGTAGGGAGTAGGGGTGAAGAATCAAATCACCACTTCTGAAATCCCCCTGTGTTTGGAAAGCCAAAAGGGACATAGTTCCTAAACCATTCTTTGACTGAATATGTGGTTCAATTGATACAATTTACATCAAAATACAGAAGACGAAAAGCTTACAAAATTGTGTGTAGTGAGTGGAACATGATCAAGAAAGTCCACTTGCAGTTCCTCTCCAATCAAGGAGGCAGCATCTGTATTCCAATCCAAACGCACTTTTTTTCTGGAAGAAAGAAAATGGGGACAACAAATTACTTAGGAGATAAGAAGTCTGGCCTAATGAATGATCTATGTTTTGTGAGTTTTCTTGAGAAAACTGAAAACAAATACAAAAAAGCGTGGCTAACCTCTTACAGTGAGCTATATTTCAGTGTCTTTCACTTAAAAAATTAGAAGCAACTTTGAAAACACAGCAATTCACCTTCTTCTGTTTATTTTATAACGTGTGAGTCATTTACATATAAAGATTATTTTAAATAAGACACCTAGAAGCTGCAATAGAGTCAAAGAAATACCCTTATAAACAAAACATAAGAAATTATGAATGGCAGACTTAGTGACATGAAAGCTGTATTATGTGCTTCAGCACTAAAGTTACTGGTGACCCCAGAATGGACTCAGTTACATAGAGATGTAAACCCACAAATGACTGCCTCATGATTGAGGCTTAAAAGAGCATTAAGCCCAAGCCTTACGAGGTGTGAAGTTAAATGTATTAACTCCATGAGATACCTTCACTCCCTCAGCTTGTAAAAGAATCATTTGGTATTTAATAGCAGCATCCCCGGTCCTACAAAAAAATAAGGAATATCTGAAGTGAGATTTAAATCCAAACATTGAAAAGTTGTAAAGGAATGTAGAGCCTTAAAACTGAGCACACAGAGGAGACGTTCATTTAAGTTGGCTAAGAATCACTAGCACTGAAGTTTACCAAGTACAAACGCAGAGGAGAAATGCACCTCAAATACGAAGGCATGTCGCATCATTTTATCTAGAGTATGACAAAAGCCTCTGTAAGACGCTACAAGTACTTGAGTGTACCCCTCACTTTTGAGTGTTTTTAAGATTTAGCTTTGAAACAAAAATAAAATTTTTAATACCCAGGAAGCTGAAGGAGTTGCCCTAGAGGAGAGTAAAGAAAACAACATGGAAGTGTTCACAACCAAATTCTGCTTTTAAAAGAAACTAGCAAGAGAAAGGAAGAAAGCTTCATTGCTGCTATTCTAAAAACAAGATTCTTACATCCTCTAGTTGAAAGTTTCACATATAAATTCCAGACTCTTACCCTTTTGGTTCAGTAAGAAGTCGAAAAACTGCACAGCATTCTGGCTGCAGACCTCTTACTTTAAGTGCCTTCATAAGACAGTCATGCAACGTCATCCCATTTCGCACATTTACCTATGATCAAAGGAAAAAAAAAAACTTTAGTGAGTGATTCCAGAAGTAAGTTCTTTAAGTTTTTTAGTTTGGGGTTGGGTTGTTGGGTTTCTTGGGGGGGGTGGGGGGGGGTGGGGCGGGGAGTCAGTCATTCCTTTTTTTTCTCCTTCTCTTTATAAGTTCCAGTAAAACTGCACAGCTGTTCACTTTTGAAGTTAATGTACAGATAAATAAAAATTACTTGTATGATGTAACAACAGTCCGCTGTGCCTTCTGATTTAACTTGCCGCACGGTAAGCCAACCTGTCAGGCAGGCATGTTTTCTGCCATAAACTGTTGTGTACTTATGCAAAGGAAGTTTTGAAGCCGTTTTATAACTTTTCAATTTCTTACAATTACTAAGTTTCTGTGAAACAGGATTTTATACAGCCCTCATACAAGTAGGTAGCCTATAAAAGTAATAAAAATGCAGGCAAATGGAGTTACTTTAAGTATAGAAAAAGGCTTAATTTAGATTTCAGGGAACTTTGCATAAGACTATTATTCGTACACTCAGCTCCAAGAAATCGAATAGAAATATTCGCTCAAGAAGTTTCACTTTGGCTTTAACTACCATACTTCACTGTAGACATTCAAGTGAAGAAATCGGTGACAGAAACCACTACATGTTTTACTTCATACAGGCATCATTGTTTAGGTCAGCCAACTACTGTCTTTTAATGTTAAGTATGTAAGCAAGTATCCTGCTCGTGTATATCGGAAAAATACAGCACTGAGGTAGAGAAATACAGGTTCTCAAAATACAGATACACTGCTTTCAAAAGGTGTCCTCTAGAATTAACAAACCAATGACAACACAATCACAGTAAGACCTTTGTGAAGCCTGGCATTTCTCTTGCCAGGCACGTCATAGCGTTAGCAATGGGAACAGTAAGACGTTTCTAACATAAAGGTACTGTAGACTTACCACCGTGCGCTGCTTGTTGGGCAAGAAAACACGAATAGTATTACTAGTTTTGGACGTATCTGATATTTTGCCATCATCAGATGCTCGGCGTTGATAACCAAACTGCTGGACAATAGTAGGTGAAATACAGTTTGGGCCATCAAAGACAGAATCCTTGAGTCCAAAACCATTACTGATAGTCTTCCAAGCTCCCTGAATGTGCTCCATTGATGTGGTCTAAGAAACAAAAATGGAGAGTCAGGGAAAATTACAATATCCTCCGCAATAATGTGGTACTCTCTCTTCCTGAGACAACAGACCTCACAGCGTCTTTTGAAAGCATCTGAAAACTGCACTGCCTTCTCCCTTGTGACGTGATCAACCTACACACACATGGTACAGTTCACCCACATCTGCAAAATTAGCCTTAGTCTTGAAAGCATTTGACTTTCTGCACATAAAGAGATCGTCAGTAATATATGCATAATTCCTCTCACTGCATCTCTGGTGTCACAGGAACAGTTTACCATCATGTTAGTTTAGATAATCAGTGCCTGAAGGGCCTTCAGAAAGGTGGCTGGATGCTAGCTGCAGGCCAAAAGAACAGTCCTGTAAGCCAGATATGACATGGAAGCATTAGCACAGACTGTAGTATTAGGAAAAAGGCCCGACAGGAATTATAATAAAAAGCATTCACAGAAGAAATTCCATTTTTATCAGTGATTTTGGGGCTTTTGTTTGGGGCAGGGGGTTTTGGTTGTTGGTTTGTTTTGTGGTTTCTTTTTTTTTTTAAGGGTAGCAAGTTTAATACTGTTAGTGTACAACAAAAACATAACATTTTAATAGTATCACAATTTACATAGTATGAAACAGCAAAAAAATTAATTCTAAAACCACACACACACTATGCTCAGCTACATTTCACCATAAACCTCTCCTGGTGCAGGGACACGAACAACCCCCTGCATACCTCCAAATCAGCACACAGTACTCTTTCTGCACACTCAGGGACAAAGATAAAGGTACCAGTGTATTTTTTTCCTCAGCTATCACAGCTTCAATGCAGCTTGAACCCCAAATGCATCATTCAAAACTAAGCAAAAACAAAGTCTCAAACATGTACTCCTTGCTAAATTTCCAAGTAGCCAGATTAATTACCAAGCTTTCAAAAAGAAAAACAAAAATTAAAAAAGGAACAGTGAAAATAAGCATGGTAGTTCTAACTTCCTAACTAATTTCCTCCATAAAACATCTGAGAAACTGGTGTCCAGAACTACACAGTGCAAGTGCACATCTTTTGTCATGTTAGTAGATTGTTTCCAAATTAATCTTCGGGGGTTGTGCACACACAAATATTCCTGATCACCTCAATGAAAGGTAAAGAAAGTTGTATTAAAGCTGCAAAGTCAAAAAGCAAATCAGTCACAAAATGCCAAAATAAAGGTCTTCCAGGCAATCTTAATTCCATCGCCTTATGGTCCAGGAAATACTTACACTGAAATACCTACATTGTTCCCCTGAAATCACCAATAACTTAATTCAGTACCTAACACAAAACACTCTTTTCCTGAACACCGATCAGTATCTATTAAAGTCTCATTTCTTGTGTGGTCCTGTACCTCCTTTGTTGCAAATTATTTGAACCCTCCAATTCATTTCCTCATGCCCTTTTGTGTAGCACCCATGCCAAAAGAAAAAAAAAAAAAAAAAAAAAGGAGCTCCTCTTATCCCACACATTCACATGCTTATGTCAGAGAAAAGAAGACGGTGTTTGTTACAGTTGAAGAGCTAAAGTATTGGAATTCATGGAAAAAAAGATCTCCAGTATTAAATGTGCATTTTCAGATGCCCAGAAGGATAAACTTTGAATTTCAGAGTGTTTTCACTCACAACACAATTCTGAAAAGCCTTAGCTAGATTTGTAAGTACTCAACATTGCTACAGACCAAAACCCAGATCTGACTAGTAGCTAGAAAGGAAACATGTAACAACAAAAAGGTTTGGTTTCTATGAAGCACCTACCATCGCATGCAAACTCTGCAGCAGAAGAACTCTAGGCCTCTTACATTCTCTCTACAAAAGGATCTTTTGGTCAGTTCATGAGCATTTCTCTCACAGACAACATACCCAACAACAACATGCATATCCCCTCCTTCCCTCCTGCCAATCGTTGTCATTCCTGCTTCAATGCCATCAGGTGTGCAGGTCCAGTTGTTCAAAGGTTCAAAATATTTAAATGTCAGTAAGATTTAAAACTCAATACCCAATCAACATCTAGTAGGATTTAGATACAGCTAAATGAGTAACTCATTAGATGGTAACAATAAAATCAGAGTGGAGATAAACTGTTAGGTAAGAGGGGTAAGATGAAACCCAGACAGCTTATTCTCTTTCCTCCTCTTACCCGCTATGGGGAAGCCTACTTTATTTCACCCTTCTAGGTAATGCACGAGACAAAACAAGAAGAGGAGCTCAACTGGATTTCTCTACTACGTAAGTTGGGATAAGGGATAGCGGAGCAACCACCAAAACCTCTTTGCTGTCACTGCTCACGTAAGTTGACAACACCCTAACGTTACAGCCTTTGTATTTAATATATTGACATGCTGCCAACATTTCCTGAAAAATTCACGAGAAAACAGGAAATGACAAGAAATTCAAACTTGCACCTTGAAAAAAGCTAAGTTTCATACCAAAAAAGGTACTTCCCTGCTCTAATGGTGTTCTCTTGTTCAAATATGAAAGGCCCACTGCATACTGTAGAACAGCCTACTAGAAAAGACATTTTGAGGTAGTTGTACACACAGTCAGAAAAACTTTATAAGAGAGCAATGGCTAGCAGTCTTCTGTACAAATACACATTGTACAAAATGTACAAAATACAAATGTCAGTTGTACCTCTGATTATGCATCTGCATCCTTCCCTTTCCAAGGATCGTTGCCTCAAGTAAGTGCTGGATATTCCCAGGACTGTGTACGTCTGGCATAATCCTCTCTTCCAGCAATGCCCTGCTCTCTCTTGCCACCACGCCTCATCAGTGCATTTTTGCCATCTTTTTGGCTGCAGCTGATGCCTGTGTCCCTGGCAGCTTGGGTTTGCTCACTGGTGTTAAGAGTTCTTTTTCTAGAAAATGAAAGCACCTCCTCACCTCAGCAGGCAAATTTAAACCATGCAATCCTTAGCTCTCTGCCCTGTTTAAACTGAAGGCTATGGGTTCTACTCACATGCTTCAAGAAGGAGCCACCACTGAAGGGAGAAGATGAGAACTTAGCTCAGATCTGGCCTGGAGTGGACACAAACCTGCAAGTGGCCTGAGGGTGAAGGGGTAGGGGAGAAGAAAGGGAAGTTTAAAAGACATTAGCAGTCTTCCAGGGAGAGACAGGGAATCCGTGATGAAAAGTTGCTAAAGCTGCTCTTGGCATCCATGGTACAAGGACATGCAGTTGGTAAGGTGGAGCTTGTGGAAGAAACAGCAGTAATCAGTTGTCCTGTTGCTGACTTTTGCAACTGTTCAGAGGCAACCCTCATGTGTGTGACAGGAGGCTCCAGGTCCTCAGAAATACCTCTTCGCTCAGGCCAAGAGCCTTCTAATCAAGAACACTTCAATTCTGAAACCACATGGGCAGCCACTGGACACGCCCACTTCTCAAACCTAGTCACTGTTCTCATTCCAAATTATTATCATGAAAGAATAGAGACAGTCATAAAGTCTGCTTCTTAAGAAGTAATTTACAAATTAATTACATCTTTCCCATGCCCTCTAGTGTAAAGAAAGCTAGCTTAAAAAACTATATGAATATATACAAAAATATCCACTCTGAACTCAAACAGCTCACTGCACATATAAATATGAGGCAAGAGAATTAGCATGGCAACTACTCGACCAGCTTTGCACTGACCAGAAAAAATTAAATATATAATCTCATATCTTCTCCAACTCTCTCAAGATATACACCAATTCACTCCAGTGAAAAGATGTTTGATGTGTTCTAAAGAGAAATTTAAACTAAAGGAGGAATGATTTTACAATTATGTCTCCATAAATACGTAATTCTTAGTTTGTCTATTCCAGAAAAACTAGCTTTTCTTCACTTAAATGAGTTACAAGCATGTTTTTGAAATGTTATCATTACCAGATACGAGATTTATGTTTATGCCATGCTCAAATAATCCATTGCCAGCTGAATGTTTTCATGCATCTCTAAAATTTTTCTTTAAAATTTTTCTTCCTGCAACTCTTCACTTTCATGAAAATGACTTCAAACAGACTGTCTACAACTGAAAAACTGCAACAGCAGCATTCAAAGAATATTTTAAGATATTAAAGTATATCAGTCCCCTTGTAGATCCAGTACTGCTAGGAAACTGATACTGCTTCATTTCATATTAAACATTCTATCTGAGCAGAAGAAAAAATCTCATACTATTCCTTCACCTCCCACAGGTATACCGCACACTGTGACCAAGACTGCATTTTTCATTAGTATTTTTTGCATAGATTACAGTTTCTAATAATTAGTCATTTGAATGAGCATTAAAACCAAATGCACAAAACAGCTACGCAATGTGCACATCTCACAGTAACAAATTCCTAGAGATCATTCACTTATATCCACTCAGATCATACACTCGTATCATTTATTCATATCCGAAAGATACTTTAGATTCCTTTTAACTTTTTCTATGACCAGTAAAAAGTGTTTAGTCTGAACTGTTAAAAATTTCAGTGTGTCTCCCTAAGGAATGCTGAAACTGGTAATGAAGAAGTTGGAAAATTCACAGGATACAAAGCTAAACTCCTCTCAGTATAGAGCTTAGGTGCTTTGCCTTTTCCTTTATTTCTGAAACCAAAAGCTTTTAAAGAAAATGTAAATGCAGTTCCCCTTCCCAACACACACATGCTGCCATTTTTATCCACACGAACAATTAACAGTCACAGTTACATTTAATGAACTACATATAAAAGGCAAATCACCACAGAACAAAACCGAGAATCCATTTCGAAATTAAGATTTTTGTTAGAAAATATAAGCTTTAGAAGTTGCTTATAAGAAAAGTTTTCATCTCTGACACAAAAAGATCAGTAATACATTTAACTGAGGTCTTTTCTCAGTTCCCCTCCCAATCAGTAATTCTCAATTTCTTTGATATTGCATGGGTGACCACTTGCCAGGGGGTGGGGGGGGGGGTGGAGGCGAGGAAACCCACACCAAACAAGTATAGCAGTATTTTTTAAAAATAGCTTTTCATATCAGCAGAAGATAAATATGGACCCATTCCTATATTAATAAATAAAGCTGTGATCCATGTAAACATAAATGCAGGGCATGAGTTAGGATCAGTCCAGCAACCCAAGCAGATCTCGTACATCTACAAGGTTGGTGTTTATCTATCGACACAAAAAAGCAAGCTCTTCCCTAAGCAAACTAACAAAAATTTTTTTTTAAATTAACATGAGGAAATGTTATTGTTCAGGGGAAAAAAAAAAACACCAAAACCAAACAAACCCCCAACGAACCAATACTGAAAGATTACACATATAACTTCTGCCTCAGTTGTTCTGATCTTGGAAGTATCTTTTCTCATCTTTTTCTCTATTTCTCGGAACCATTCATTTCTTAGTCACTACTTCAGCCATTATGCTGCTAATGTAATTTTGAAGTATTTAAGGAAAAAAATAACATTGGTTTTCCAACAATTGGGCTCTACAGTAAGGAGGGCTCAAGCAATACAACTGTCTGACTGATTAATCCTGTGCAAGATTAACACCTTTTTTTATTTAAGAGTAACTTTCAGAGCGAAACTTTGGTGAGTAAGCATAAACCAAGTCATATTACTTGGATGTAGTAGGCTGTACTTTGGGCTCTGGTTATTTATATCGGTTACATATATTTATCACCAAAACTATCTGCACCTTCGGACACTCTGTGCCTGATCTCTTGATTTGAACAGCTCTAGGCTACTTTTCCTAACCAATTTTTTAGGAAGATCTGTTTGGCACGTCCTTTCCACACAGATCATTCCCATGTCAGTCACCTATTTCTTTCCACGTGAAATTTCTATCAAGTGCAAATGTGGAGCTCGATAGTTTCCCCTACAAAACCTGAATTCCTTCATTAGAGAAGCCAGAGCACTGAACACTCTGCTTGTATCTAAAAGAGCACAAAGAGATATAGAATGCAAAATCCTTCCCTTTCCCAAAGCAAAAACCAATCCCAGGTAAAAAGCAAAATGCAGCAAGAGTTTATATAGATTCACAAAAAAACGTTTATAAAATTGCTATTAAAACAGCTATGAAAGAAAAAGGCAAGCAAGGAAAGTACACAAATTTTGCACAAGTTTTGCTAATAAAGCACCAGAACTCTATGTGATGGAGTAAAATTTCCACTTCTTTTTAGTATAATAATTTTTATCTTATAATCAAAATTGATAAATATGGAGGAGTTGCCACCCAATGTTTTAAATGTGTTCTCTTAACAACATGAAGACTATTAAAGCTGGTGATGTTTAAGACATTCTCATTTTTTAATTTGGTAAATTTAAATGCTTTACTAGAAATAGGAAACATACTGAACACTGCTCTCTTATATCTGATTGTACCAGAATCACATTATATGACTTTCTTGTCACACTTTGCTTTCTTGTTTCTTCACCATCATGTTACACTCTTCTCAGCAGAATCCTCCAAGGACAGACAGATCTTTAAAGCAGACCTTGCGTGGCAGAAGTGGGGCTAAGAGTTTACATGTGTATTGACGTTACACAGACAAGACACTTTGGACAAGCATTTTTTTCCCCCCAAGTCTTTCAATCAACTGTACATACATTCCCAGACACGTGCCTATTTGCATTCTGAACTTGCTCATGCTTGAGTTGTTTCAAGTACGGATGAAAGCCCCAAACTGTGTTTACAGTTGCCTGGAACTCATCCACTTTACAGCAAGGATGAAAAAGTTACTCAAATGTCAGCAATCCACCAAATGCCCTTCCCACACAACTTCTCAAGGATTAAACAAAAGTGACTGAGAATCTCAGCAAAGAATTACTGGCTCTGTCCTCCCTCAGTTGCATGTAGTAAATGAAGTAGCACTGAGGACTCCACCACTGAGAACATTTAAACTAACCTCAGTTTTGCTGAAAAGGAACATAGTCTGAGATTAGGTTATTCAAGTAACTGCTGGGAGCTGCTAGTAACGCAGGCTAGCTGTACAGTTCAGACATACCACAGTTACTGTTCAAATATTGTTGCAAAATACCAGACAATGCTAGATTATCTGTACAGTTAGACAGAACAGAATGCAGTGATCCAGCTAATTCAAGAGTTAGGTGTTCTCTGCAGTCACTCCGGGCAGCTCTAAACTAATACATCTTATTTATTAAATGTAGGCTCTGTGCCAGAACCAGCAATGCCACCGGGAGGTGGATACTGCAATTGTAGGAGCCTGGGCATAGAAATAATGTACAGATCAGAGAGGAGGGAGGGAAGGCATGGAATAGGGGCAACAGCACCAAGAAATGTTTGGAAGGAGTCTTGAGATATTTTTGAGAGAAGATAGAACAAATGATTCGCCTTTGTATTTTATAATAAAGTGCACCTGGGAATAGTTGAACATATGTTTCTACAAAGTGAACTAAACCTAACGTGATACTACTTGAGTATTTTAGTTACAAACTGCCTGGGACAGCTCTGTCAACTTCATTTTATTGTTTCCTATGCACTGGTATTCGCAAAGAAGCCTGCATAAAATGGCAAATAAAAAGTGAACGCAATTAGAAATTGTAGATTGTATACAAGCAAAATTACTTAACCATGTCAAATATTTACTGTCCTGACTGCCTCCAAAAAGAAATTATGCTCAATTTTAACTCATTATCTCACTAAATACATCCATGAAATTACAGATCTTTGGGTGGGGTTTTATTTATTTAACAAAGTGCCATAAGACTTTGTTTCAGAGGTACAATCTCAGAGGAAAAAAAAAAGAGCAACAACCACCAGTTGGTTGTAAGATAACGTAGATAATGTCACAGACATGATTTACATTAGGTCTGGATTATTCACAACAGACATGTAGTTGTGTGGAAAGGCAAATGCTATTTGGAAAAGACAGGCAAGTATCAAGATCTAAAGATCTGCACTGAGGAAGGGCTTTCTCCCTGCAAAGTAAATATCCATGGAGACTGACTAAAGTAAGAGCTTAAGTTAAACATACACTTCTGATAAAGCAAACACTGGAGCAACTGTAGATATCATATCAATTTCGTGGAATTTTTCAAAAAACAAAAAAGCAAATTTTAATAGCAGTGAAGGAATACAAGCACAAAGCTCGGTTGTGATAAGTTTCCCTCTCCGCAGGAAAGAACCAGGGACCTCAGAAGAAAGAATGGGGCAGGGTAAGGAGGAAGGGAAATATAACCACAGATAGTTAATTTATACCTTTAGTTTTCCTTTAAGCGAATGAAGTCCTATCACAAAAGGATGAAGTACATCATCTGTGGAAGGCAACACAAAAAAAGATATTTACTATTTTAATAGACAAACTTACATAGATGCACAACATACCAAATTAATAACAAAAAAAATGTTTAGTGAAATACATCAATAGTAGAGTTAACTTATCATCCTTCTACTGTTAAGAATTTTCAGGGCCTCCTAGCTTCTCATTATTTTATGCAACGTTTCAGTGCAATGAGACGCACTGTGTAAGGCCAGACTGCATGACAACCAATGCTACCCCAGCTCAATGTAATCTCATTCTTATTCAAGAACATCATAAGCTAAAAACTCACTGAAGTAAAACTTAAGTACAAGTTCCTCACTTTACACAGAAACACCTTGCTGACTCACAAATGTTATGACAAATCTTGGATCCAAAACAAGCAAACAAAGTAGTAAGCAGCTAAGCCTCTGAAGGCTCTCTGTATCTTGCATATAAGCATTAACTGTAAGAGGAAGAATTTCTAGGGAAGCTGAAGAAGTCTTGATTAAAAGACTGGAAGCTCAGATTAGTTAAAGAAAGAAGTGTAAGTCAAACATAGAAAAATATTCAGTAGATAGTAAATGGTAAAATGCTTTCTTATCCAAAGTTCCCATCCTAATTCACAATTCCTAAAACAATCCTACGCAGAGATGATTAGAGAACGCAAAGATGCAACACAGTCACAGAGTCATTGAGGCTGGAAGTGACCTCTTGAGATCATTTAGTTCCACCTCCCTGCTCAAGCGGGGTCAGTTACAGCAGGCTGCCCAGGACCACATCAGTTGGGTTTGGAGCAGCTCCACAAATACACACTTCACAGTCTCTCTGTGCAACCCATCCCAGTGTCCAACCACCCTCACAATAAAAAGAAGCGTTTTCTCATGTTCAGATGGAGATTCATGTGTTTTGATTTGTGCTCACTGTCCCTAGTGCTCAGTGACAGCACCAGTGAGAAGAGTCCGGTGTCCTCTTCATTCCCTCCCATCAGTGTCTTTATACATTGACGGGATCCCCTGCAAAGCTTTCTCTTCTCCAGGCTGAACAGTCCCAGGTTCTTTTTTTTTTTATATGAAATACAAGAAAGCGTACATTAAAAAATTCAAGAAGAGATCTTATATTGCTAGCTCACTTTTGGTTAGAAGTATCTTCTCTCCTGGATAAGCAGGTGAGGGAAAGGCTTCAATGATGTTACCCAAGACAGCAAACTCCCCAAGACTAACAAGAAACCAGAAGAATGCTTTGGGATCTCCACCTTGAGTCACTTAGTAATTTTAAAATTAAAACCTACTTACAGTCTGAACTGTACGTTTACCCTGCTTACTAACTTGCATAGCTCTCTACAGCAAACATTTAGGAATGTGACATACAAAATACTGTGAATATGGTTTCCATTGTGGAAAAAGACAAACAGGGAGACTGGGGAGAAGGGAGAAGTATTTCTGTCTTTTTCACACTTGAGAAAGAGCTGAGATCTTTAGTTCTAACAGAAGACAACCAGTCAGCAATAATGACATATTTTAAAAATAACCCACAATGAATCAAGGGGGAGGAGGTGTTGTTTATTTGTTTATTTTTTAACAGATAACATTACTGAGGAATAAGGTGTGGAAAGTGATGTGACCAGAAAGTATGTGGGGGCAAGAAGCAAAGAAAGACAGGGAAGATCAAAAACACTGTAAGAACCATAAGAATAAGCAGAGGACCAAAGAAAGACATCCTCATAAGAACCAATATCGTCATGTGGGGGTGAGGGGGAAGTGCTCAGTTGTTGTTTTTTTGTTTGTTTTTTTTTTTTTTTTTTTAAAGTAGCTATGTTGACAATTAGAAAACTGATAAAAACAAGGATACAGTTATGATCCTCACATTTAGCTAAGAGGTCAAGAGATTTGTAAAGACCAGTTCCTGAGGAAAGCAAGAGCTAGAAACTGAGCTGTAAAGAGTCTGGGACAAACTTTGAGAAAATTAATCCAGTCAGTATGATGGACGATGTTAGATGAAAAACTGGAGAGAAAAAACTGATGGGGAGGTCTAGACATTTTACAGACTGAAAATCAAAAGCATTTTCATTGTAAAATCAGCCAGAAGAAAAAGGAATCTCACATACAAATCAAGAAGTGGAAGCATAGCATAAAACAAGTTTGATGGGTTGAAGAAGCAGGTACAGTATTTTGACCTGCAACCAAAGTAATAGCTGTAAGGGAGTAAAAAAAAATCACATATTCTTCTTGACAGGTGAGAGATACATGAAAAACAAAAATCAGTAAGAGCAGTTAGTAACAGAACTGGCAACAAGGAGGGTTTAAGCAGCAAAAGAGTTGACAAAAATACCAGCTGTTATTGCAGATGTGAGATTCAATTAAACCCAAGTAGAATTGTTCACCTAAGACAATGGCAAAGCCAAGGGAGAAGAAAACTACTCTGTACTGGAGGAAGTTTGCCTACTTGCAGGATTTCCACCTGACTTACTCCACAGTGCAAGAGAAGGAGCAAGGGAAGCAGGTGTTTCGTAAGGAGAACGCTGAACTCTCACACAAGTTGATCACTGATCATAATTCAGTGCCAAACCACTGCTTTTGAAAAACTAAAAATTCTGCTACAAATATACACCTAATTGCACAAATAGCCAGAACAAGAGTTTGAAACAAACAAGAGTTTTAAAAATGATAGGTTTGTGTTTTAGTGTTGTCATGTCACTTTTGAACTAGATGCTGACAGTTTTAGAAAATACACCTGTTCCATACTGTATTTAAGATTAGGTAATCACAAACATTAGAGATTTTAGTGCTGCAACTCAGACGGTCATACATCTGCATATGTGATAATCTCTATGTGATACTTCTACAACTGAACCCCAGTGTTATACTGTTACGGCATTCTTGCTGTTTCCTCCAGTTTTCACTACAATCAGTTTGGTAGATACAACACTTTGTCACTGGCAGTGCTGAAAATCTATTCCCAACAAAAAAATATTAGTTTTCTATTGTGTGAAGTAACCATCAACTTTAAATTTAATCTAAACCAGCTAGGCTTTTACAAGTTACAACAAAACCCTCCTACTACACTTATTCCTGAGCTACACTGTTAATTCCCTGCCTTTAAAAATCACGTGGCCTATTTAAAGTCTCCACATGAGAAACTGAGAAAGACAAAACACTCAATATACGAAGGAAACCAAAATTTTTAAAAAAACTCTCTGCCAGACATAAAATATGCAAACAAAAGTGAAAGAATCTCTTACAGCGGCAGTGTTATTTGTGGTGACAAAAGAAAAAGTATTTTCAAATGTAAGAGAATTTTAGTCTTGATCTGCCTGACAATTTTGAAAATTTTCTTCAGAGCATGCAGCACTTTTGTAAAACAAAATAATTCCAGGTACTGTCTTGTAATTTAACATTACAAGGGCAGATCTTACTGGAATAGGTAAAAATAGCACTAGTGAACATGCCAAAGGAGAGTCTTTCCACTATATGGCCAGTGCTTAGATTGCAACATCAGCTGGCTCTCTTTTTATAACCTCTTGATTGCCAGTGAACAAGTTACACAGTCAACTTAAAAGGTTTGAGAAATCTAAGAGTAAGCTCTGGAACTCACTTTCAGCTGAAATCAATCCACTGTATCACTCTGACATGAACACTTTGTTTCAGCATGCTATTATTGCCTGTGTAAGCTTTATACTTGCTTCTAAAGCACTTAACGCAGATGAATGATGTAATTCAGAATATGGTTTATTTTTTGTTAAATGTCAGCATAAAATTAGAGGCTTGCACATTTTGTTTCTTTTGGCTGCAACACACTCTGGAAGCTACTTAACTTACTACATTCTCTCGCAGCCGCACATGTGCCATCCTCCAATGAACCCGTTTTGGCCCATTTTTGCAAACACACCCCTCAACTCCAGCCACCCTGGAACAACCACTCCCTAGCACCTGAACTCTAGATGAGCTTTTTTCAATGTTTCCACATAAAGATAACAACCGTCACAATACGAACTTTTAAAGCTGTTAGACCAGTGATCAAACTGAGACAGAAATGTTGTTTTGCTCGAAGAAATTCATGCTCCTTCGCCAGCAGCTTGACTTACAGATGACTGAAATTGCTTAGCTTTCTAATTAGGTACAAGGGAAACCAGTATCCTCCCATCTCCAACACCACAAACAGGTTTCTGCCTGCTCATGCCTATAGATTAGTATTGATTGGACATGGCTTTCCAAAGTTATTGGAGGGGGAGACAGGGAGGGAAAAGAAAGCTATAAAAAAAAGCACGAAATCGCGTAGCTTACACAGTTACTATTACATTTTTTTCCCTCAATCTAAGAAAAACTGAATGATCATCAATATATTTAACTCTCCTTAAGTTTGAAAGTGCTGGCATAACCAAAAATATGTTTCTTACTTGCACACAGTGGCCCCAGCACTGTGTGTCTATACGAGGACATATACATAGGTCTCATGCTAATTCAAAAGTCGAGTTTAGACACATTTGCCATACTTAATGCATGAGTTTTACAATACCTGTTTTACAAAAAAACCCATCAAATTACAAGAACTGACAAAAATTATTTTAGTGGGCTCATGAAATAGATTAGACCTGAAGCAATTCAAATTCTATGAGAAATTATCAAAATAAGGAAAATATTAATCTGACACTAACCTTAGAATTAACAATTACCAGGTAAATTCTGAACTTCTACAATTCTAAAAAAAGGTTTTATAGAATCCGAAGCTGGAGTCACATTCTATGTCATAAACAGGATCAACTTTCAGTGAAACTTATAACAAAGTTTCTAAAACAAAGTTAAAAAACCCCCAAGTTGTTACTGTATATCAAAATACACCTTTCCAAATGGAAGCTAAAGAGGAACCACTCATCTCAATTAAAACGCACCTTGCTTTTTCTTTTAGAAGAAATTTATAAAAATACTGTACTTTCTATGATAATTTTGGAATAACATAACTAGAATTTTTTTGGTAGCAATAAATCAGGAATTTTTAAAAAAATCGTTACAGTATTTTTTTTTCCCAGCAACACTGTCACCATTGAAGCTTCCATTCTAATGGTCCTCCCTACATTTACTATATTACTTTGCAGGACTATCCCTCTGTATTCCTACATTTCTGTTACAATTCCATGCAAACAAAAGGGAGCACACGTAACTTCACCTGTTTCACTATGCTTACTTCACTTTCACCAAGAAAACTCTTATGTAAAAATCTCACACATAGTTTCTTCTACACAGGGAAAATTATAGAATAAAGAATGATAATTTACTTGCTTGTCCAACAAGCAGTCACAGTGGGGGAGACACAGTTCCTCTCTTTCACAGGTAGGAAGAGACTAAGAAGAGAACAGTGCTTTTTGTGGTATGCTAATAGACTGAACAGACCACTCTAGAAAATATTGAAAGCATGACCAGACCTTGAGCAAAAGCTGTTAAATGAATGAGAATAGAACAAGAAAGTGGAATATGCAAAACCTAGCACAAATCACTGATAGAGTTGACGGAGCCATATACTGGAAGCAAATGACTAGCAAAATAAAAGACATTACAGAAAAAGAAAAAAGGTTAGTTATATATTAAGGTTTCTCAACATATACCTAAATGTTAGCCCTACAAAGGTGCAAATGCATTAAAGACATTTTTCTTCTAGTTGTGTGCCACCTTGCATCTCCCTCCTCCTAGTCTCTCCAGGTAGGTGTTCCTGAAACACTCATTTTCAAAACTCTAGCTTGTTCTATAGTGAAAAAAATTTATGTAACAGAAGACTATAATGGGGGCTCTGAGCCATTTTTTAAAGTCTAAACCTCTGAGCCAGCTTTAATTAATATGGTTAACCCCATGCCACACCCAGCTGCAAGTCAGTGAGGCAACCTCCCTCTGGCTTGTGAACTAAAAATATACAAGATGTCTCAACTGCTCTTAACCGATACTGCGTATTTCAATTGGAATGCAACATTAATTAACACCCTTTTGTCAGCTGTTTGTCAGAAATGAAATATTTTAGGGTCAAACCAATAGCAAGTATGCAACATAAACTGAAATCTGAAATGAAGCAACGTTAACACAGCAGTGAGAGAAAACAGGCAGCACTACCGTAATCAACTCAACATCTGCAGAGAGCCACAACACAGCAAGTGAAAGAGCAATGAAACTGAGAACAACAAAAACAACAACATAAAAAGGGGCTTATATCAGAAGAGCTGGAGATACAGGTCCCATTTGCAGATTTTCAGATAGTGAAAAGAAAACAAGGCAGAGTCACTTACACATTCACCACATGCACAGATTATTTGCAAGGCAATTCTAAAACTCTTTTGCCTGAAGTTAAAACCAATCAGCTTTGATTTAACTGTGCTACTGCTCTGCTTCGTTTATGCAAGCATGCAGGGTACGTTTGGAACATGCATAGGAGAAATGGCAGAACACAGACACACCTGCAACTGCAAACAAATCCAGTGACCTGCATCTGCCACTGTATTGTTCCACACGAATCCAGCATTTTTCTGTGTTAAAATCTTCACTCTAAAAAGCTTGTCATTCCCCATAAGCAAGCAAAAATCTCTGGAAAATTTATCATTCAATCATACTATGTCACTTAAAACCCTGAAAAAAGGATACTCACGTAAACTTTAGTAATTATCAGTTATAATTCTTAGCTCTGAAGTCTACCAAGAAAATGCTTTACTCATTTACAAATGACTCAAGAACAACGCTTTGTTTATCGTCTACTGTATGCACTGCAGCATTTCAGTACACAAGATGACCATATTCTATTAAACTGTAAAAGGTCAGTACACACTGCTGCAATAAAATCAACTCTGTGCGAAACAGACGACATTTATAATACAAACACAATATTCAAGTCACTAAAGGAATAAACGTGCGCCAGCTGCTTTTCAAAGCAAAATTGTTGTTTACAAAAAAATAGCGTGCGCAGCAAGAGCCAACAGAGCACTGAGAATTATTCACAGAACTTTGTCCAAAACTGACTATCTTTTCAGAAAAACTAGGAACATTGCTAAATATAACTTATTTTGTATGGGTAATCCAGATAGGTAATTCCTTCACGCCGTCTCCAAATGCATGAGCTAATGCATGCTCGTTGCTAACATACCTTGTTAACTTGTCAGAAAGCTAGCATTTTTACCTGATTTCCTAGTGTTATAACAACTCCTCTTTCAATTAATTTCTAGAACTGACAAAACGTTTCCACAACCTTATTCAACGCACAATGGAAAAGTTTTGCACAAGCAATTACACAAAATCCATCAAAATCGGTACAATGCAGATGTGAACACGTCTGCTCATTTACAGATTAAATTTATGAAATTTACTGAAACCATGCTTAAATTACCACGCTTGAACTTTTAGTTAAATCATAAGTTTTAATCTTCCTTTGACTATTTTTGTTACTTCCCCAAACAGATAATTTTGACTTATGCAATGTGATGTTTTTACGAGAAAGAAAACACTGACTTCTATTTCTCTTCATACGGTTAGTCTTCCGATTTCTGCATTTTTAAGTTAGAAGACGGTCCAGGAACTTAATTTCTTAGAAAACAATCATCCTTATCAATTATTCATCTGTTTCAAGCTGAATTTGCATGGAAGTTTTGGAAATTCAACCGCACAAAAAACTTTACTCTTGTTTCCTAGGCGACTGGTCTTATGTGACCATTCCACCCAGCTGTCCTTTGCCTCTCCTCCAGCAACTCTTGGAGACACTAGCTTATTTCAACTAAACAGGTAGGTAGAGGCATCAAGAATAGCAAATTCCCACAGGCTATGGAAATAGGAAGCCAAAGTATGGGAGAATCCTTCATTCTCCCAACCTCTTCATCAGCCAGGGCACCACAGCCCAAACCTTTGGTGTGTCAGCTGCAGCAGCACATCACTACACGACAAAACCAAACCAAGAAAAACCCTCCCTCTTGTCTAGCTGGCAGGCCAAGGAGGTAGACAAGCAACCTGAGAATAGAGGGAGAAAAAATCTAGAGGGTGTTTAAGTAAGGCAATAGCAAAGATGGGGAAGCAAGGGGTGCCACACAAAGATGTGGCAAAGGGAATGACTGAAGGTGTCATGGAAGAGAAAGACAGTATGTTTGCAGCAGAGATGATCAGAGACCCAAATACAAAACTGTACTGAACTAGACTTTGTTGGTTCACTTGCTCTCGTAACGTTTTTAGGAACATAAAAATAATTTAAACATTCTGTATCTATAACACAAAAGTGACTTTATCAGCACAACTCCTGCTTTTGAAACCGACTGAAGACTTATTTATACATAGTAATTCAAGCTAACAGCTTTTGGTTCCCATCTCCTGCAGAAGTTTTAGAACCAACAGCTCTCACCAACTCAATTTAATTTGTTTTCAAAAGACAGAAAACAAGGAAAACTTGTTTTTTCCTCAGCTCCTAGTTTCCCAACAGTGAAGGAGCCAAATAAATAAACTGGGGGGAGGAGGGGAGTATATGTCCCAGAAGAAACTAGTGCTGATTTAGCATACCAAGAAGTGCTGACCAATGATTTCCGTGGGTCATGTTTGTGGTTTATAAAATATGAGTTATTTTAATAAGTTGTAGTAAGTTCAGGCCCTGAGACAGCAGTAACTTCATATGTAATTTGAATAGACTTTGTTGTTGTTAAAGAATAGAAAATGGAAAATTATAGGTAAACACCAAAGGCATTCAACTGAAAAAAATAGTTTTATATCTTTGCAAAAATTATAGATATTTTCTCTGCTACTTCCAGATTTTCTTTCTAAGCAGGTTAAGTCAGCTGTGTTGCACAATAAGTTGTCCAGTACTGTAGATATTAAGTATGGCAACAAACCGTATGAAAAACACCTTCCAGATTTCTGAAAGCATCACTGCTCCAACCCAAGTAAGCTAGTTCACTTCTGATTTAACAATCTAAGATTAAATTGCTTGCCATATTAATCAGTCATCCATTTAATGAGCATATATGCAGATCCATACCTTTTTTTATGATTAATTGTAGCCTTAGGGTTTACCTACAGAAAACTTTCATTAAGACAAACAAAATTAAAGCCACTTCCATTCTGAATGGGTGTCCACAGAACAGATTTAACTGAACTGCCTAAAATTAAGTCTCACATTCACCAATTCAATATTTTCTTCTGCACCAACACTGTAGACATGTCCTAAAGGATAAGCATGTCCATTCAAACTGTATCCTAGTTTTACACAGTGCAGTGATTCTTTACGCAATATTTGGAGCTATTTCAGAGGCATTAAAATAAAAGACATTTTAAAAGTCTTTTGTACAAAACTATTTTCAGATATTTTATGTTGGCTTTGGTTCTGGAAGAATCTCAGTTTTACTCCATTACAGACCCTTCTTGTTTCACATACCTACAACCTACAATTGCATCTGGAACGCACACTGTGCTGAAGCAATTCTACTACAACTGGTTTTGAGATCTCATTGTTCCAGGTAAGGTCCTGTATTTATGGATGTCACTTAAAGGCTAAGAAGGAAAAAAAATTCTACACAAGTTATTTAGCCTGACGTAGGCAAGACGAACAATGGACAAGAGACGTGCTGCTGTTAGCACAGGCAGGTTATTTGTGTGTACATTTAGATTGTAGATAAAAAGAGTCCAGAAACAGCACAATCCTTGAGCCCTGGCTCCAGAGTAACACCATTTCTACATGGCAAAGTTGTAACAGTTCAGAACAAAACAGGAAACTAAAGAATCTTACTCCAGTTTTCAAATGTCTTTTCTTAAACTGGATTAAAAAAAAAATAAAAATCAAGTAAGCAGTTCAAACTGAAGAATGCCTAAACAGAATGCATTCAGTTACGCTAAGACAAGTTAAACGCATTTTCCGTTCTCGGTTCAGGAGACAGCAGATCAAAGTAACAGAGGTTCGCGAGTCCCCGCTGGAAGCACAGCAGGGACAAAGCTGCCCGCAGCGAAGCGGAGACCCGAAGAGGCCGGGCAAGCGGAGCCAGCGCTGGGCAACCCCCCCGCGACCAGGGCACCGCTCCAGGTGCTGCGGGATGCCCGCTGCTCATCCCGCCCGCCACAGCACCAGGCCAGGCCGGGCGGTGCGGGGCCCCAGCCCCGGGGCACACCCGCCTCGGCCGCGCAGCCCCCCCCTCCCCCGGGGCTCCGCGCTGGCACTGACAGGCGGCGGCCACGACACACCTCCCCTCCCACCTGACCCGCCACGGGCCTCAGACCCCGGCTCCCCCTTCCCACCCCGGGCTCTTTTGGCACCGTCCCCGCGCCCGGGTCCGGGCCGCCGCGCAACCTCTCCTCTCGAGGCGGGAGCCCCCCGCCCGGGCCCCGCGGCGGACAGGGCGGCCCCGCGGCAGGGACGCTGGCCCCGGCGGCGGAGGGGAGGCGGCGCGCACTAGACGATCCGACCGCAAAGGGCTCCGCGATGAGCCGCAGGTACGGAGACGGCCGATTCCCCCCTCCTTCCTCCCCCAGTCCCTGTCAGGGGGCGAGCGGCCGCCCTCCCTCGCGCCAGCTTCCCTCACGGCCGAGGCGGCGGCCGGGTCAGTGCGCCCGGGGCTGAGCCGCCGCTAGCAGCAGCCGGCGCCGCTCCAGGCGCCGACACCGAGGAAGGGAGAGCCCTTCGATCCCTCGTTCCCTGCCGTGTCCTCTACCGCTCACCAGCCCCACGCTGCTCCTACCTATGTCACTCCCCCCCGGCGGCTCCCTCCAGGCTCTTGTCCCACTCGGCGCCGTTCGTTTCGTTCCTCATCTAAAATGGCGGCCTCACACTCAGCGAGACATTTATCCTCCGCCCATCGACCTCTCGGCACTCGCCTCCTTCCCTTTCGCCTGTCTCTCCTTCTTTTCCCGTGCTCCTCCTCCCCGCCTCTCGGCCTGACGGCGGAGCGCCGAGCTATCGATAGAGCCCGCTCCTCCCCGCGCCCCCGCCCCCTCGTCGGGCCGCCATTTGGGAGCGGCGGCCGCGGCTGAGGCGCTGCGGGCTGCCCCCGCCCGGCCGCCGGGGTGTTCCCGTCGCCTCTCTTCTCCTCCTCGTCCCGGGTACAGGCCTGGGGGTGGGGCACGAGCTCTGCCACTGCTCCGGGGGAGCTGGAGCGACTCTACCGGGGCGACCGAGCCGCCTCCCCTCAGTCCCCCGGAGGCGCTCGCAGCGCTGCCGCCACCCAGCTCTTACGGTCGCCTCCCTGCAAGCCCGCGCCCCCCGCTCCTCCCTGCCTAGGCTAAATCCCTTGGTTGTTTGACAATTAATTAAATGGGGTGCATCGGCAGCGAGTTAACCCACGGGTTAGCGGCGGGGCCCCGCGGGCAGGCCCCCCCCCCTCCGCGGGCCGCCACCTGCCTCGGCCGCGCTCCCAGAATAGAGCCCGTAAGTCTTACCTGTTCAAAAGCAAACCCTGTTTCTGAAGGGAACGGGCAGAAATTCCCAAGGGGCGGTACGTGCTGAGAGGGGTGGGGTGTGAACTGCTGGGAAAGGTATTTGGGGAGAAATTAAAAAAAAAAAAAAAAATAGCGTGCAACCGCTTTTCCTGGAGGAGACAGGGAACAGCTGTCAGACAGCGATCGCCTGTATGCAACTGCACAGCCTCCATGTACGAGTGAAGATCGTGAAGGACTCTGCTGTCTGCTAAAAGTTACTGCCAGTGCACCACAAACTAACCTAGTTTAGGTCAGGCTTTGAAAATGTACAGCGCTGCACTTTAAATGGTAAACAGTTAATTTATCATCCCAAAACAAAGCTTCTAAGGATAGCCATTGCAAATTAAAACATTTCTCCTAGAACTGTTTTTAAAGAGCATACACGTTTGCATTTAGTCATGTAAGTTACATTAATTGTTAATTAAATAAGCACTTCTCTACAAAGAGCCTCTAGCAAAATTCTCTCAGCCTTATTGGGATTTCTCTACAGAGGAAGGTTTATTCTGATATAAACCAAGGCTTGAGTTCAGCTAAAGTCACATTAACCTCACAGAAGCATAGCAAGGGCAAGGAAAAAAAAAAAAAAAAGTACTGCTGGGCTTGCCTCTCCTAAGCACCAAATAAGAAAAAAAACAGAAAGTCTTTAGCTGCTGGTGCCCTCCAGGAAGAGGTGTGGTTGCCAAGTAATAGGAGATTGAAATGGGGATGGCAACCAGGAGCTCTAGAAAGCTGGAACAGAAATTTCCCTCTCTCTAGAATACTGTGGTTCAGTACATTATTCCCATATGTTTTAGAAGTTATCCACTTATTCCAGTGTAATAATGCCTTAAATTTAGAGGACATTGCTAAAAGAAAGATTTAACTAAACTTTTGTAGTGCTGTTTTACAAGACAAACCACATGGAGATTTCAACCTTTCTATTAGGAAAAGTGCTTATTCTCATTTTTCTCTTCCCCATTGTCATGGGCTCAGACCTACCAAAAAGAAACAGAAAACCCAAATCCAGAACAAGACAGTATCTGCCAAGGACAAAATTTTTAAATGTGAGTCATTATTTTCAAATTTTTATAGAGTAGCTTTTCTCTTAAATGTCACATTTAAACTGAAGGAGTCTCTGATCCACATACACAGTTTACATGACTTTAACAGGAGTCATATCCATGTATCTGACTGCAAGAGTTGGCCCAGGAGAAACAAATAAAGCACTGTGTACGATAAATATTCACATGGCTTAAGACTAAGCATATCCATGTAATATGGTAGACAGTAGTACAGATTTTTGCAATATGCAAAAGGAACTTAAAATATTGTAATATAAAATATGAATAAGAACACATCATAAGAAGCTTAAAAGGAAAAAGGGAAAGAAAAGAGGGGTAGCCACCTCAAAAAGAGGTGATTTTGACAGAAGACCTTTCATAAAGCTTTAATCTTAAAGGAGTAAAAGGATCAAGGATTGTACTCATGAACAAATGAATACAGATATCAAGGAAAGCAGGCCATATTTCAGATAACTAAACAATGTAGTACATGCAAAGAAGCACAATAATTACAAGAAAGAAAAAAGCAAACAAGGAAGCCAAGCAAAGGAACTCAAACATTACAGCACTGAAGTAGAAGGGAAACAAAAATTGAACAAACTTTCCAAAATAAACTGAAAATTATTAGCATTCTTCCTGAGGTTGATCTGTCTTGTGCTTAGTGGTTGGGTTTACAATGTGTTTAACATGTGAATGTCCAGGTATTAGACTTTCATTTGTCCAGGAATATAATCAAATCTTACATTTTCACCATCTGAAGTGTTTTCTACCTCTACAAAAAGCAGCCTGAGAATAAGAACCAGTGCTGCTAAGGTTTAGAGTGGGCTGAGTTAGTGACAGTAACTGTTATCTTGAGATATCTGTCTAGTGGTTGTAGACCTGGGAGCTCCCTTTCATCCAGTGGGTATGTCACCCAGGCAGAGCCATCTCAGCTTCACAGACTTCAGTTTCCTCATAGTTAAAAATGGGATGAATGATTCTGAGTGACCATCTTTGAGAAGAGTTTTAATACTGACTGCTAAAAAGCAGCATGTAAAAAAGTTAAACCTATTACTTATTTGTTGTGGTTTGATTTGCGATGTGCAATATTCATGTATTCCCAGTCTACTGTGATTACTTGGGGAGTCTCAAAATACATAAAATGTTATAAGTGGCATTGTATAACCTTAACTGTGTCTTTAGTACATAAAATACCTATAAGCCTCAGAAGAATTGAGCAGCAAGAATTAGGGGTGTAATGCTGGCTGGGAAAAAGAAGAAATATATACACACAATTTATTAGGGAATTTTGGGTATCAAATCTTACTCGCTTACTCTTCAAGCCGAGGATTGCTATAGACAATCTTTGCCATTTTATTCAGGGTTATGCAATCTGAGCCACATTCAAAGCATCGTAATTCTGCATGTTATTTTCATATATGCTATAAATTATTCTCTTATTCCCCCATAAGAATTTATTTTTTTGAGTAAGAGAACATTGCTTAGGAAAAATTTCAGTCAAGTTAGATACAAAAAAAAAGTCGAATGTACAGAGGCTACGAAGAAAGTGGCCTTGAACAAATCAAGCAATAGCAACCTAAAAGATAAGTATTCCAAATAAGGAATATCTTATTTGTATGATGATGCATAAATTATTTATACTTCATAGTTCAGCTGAAAGACATTATTATTTCCCCATGTCACTGAAGTGATCAAAGAAGAGGGGTGGGAATGTAATTTATAGTTTGTTTGGATTTTTTCATGCATTGTAGAATTTAAATTGCATACATTACAACAATAGGATATCTTATATATGAAGCTGTTAACAAAGCAGTAAACTTGTTTTGCTGGAATGGAAACCATAGCACAGTCTGTTCACATTAATTATTGTTGTTGCTTTATCCTGAACAAACTCTTAACTCTTCATTTTATCCATATCCAACTAAATGTGGTTGCTATTGGGCTGGCTGCGGTACATACCTTCCTCCACTCTGTTCAGCATCTCCAGCCAAATGGTGAAGCTAAATCTTGGGAGTCTTTCTCTTCCTTATGAAAATAACACCTGACTTCCCATAGGCACAACACAAAAGACACCTCCTTCCAAAAGTTTTAGTCTTCGTCATCAGTCATGGATTAAGCACGTAGTGACTTCCATTACTTCCCTGGAAAGGCTGGATTCTGGAAGCAGATCCATTTAAGCAATTCCTGCACTCAGAAAACTTGAGGGAAGTCAGTCAGGCTCTGAGGCAGGGTTGCGTAGGCTTGTGTATCTGCAGGTTCTAACCCCCAAGGATTTCCCTCAGTAAATCTTTGTCTCAGTGTAAAGTCAAGTCATGTACTTCATGATACAGAATGGACTGTCTGATACAAACCTCATAGATACTGAAGCATGAAGTAATAACAGCATATATTTTTAAATTCATTTTAGTTTATTTACTTCCAGGGTCAAGCCAATTTAAGTGCTTTAGGACAGTTACCAAGAGCTGTCATGCGAAGTTTCTTTTGCTGTTTTACACACACACTCCTGGTGAGACAGACTGCCTGAGGTAAATGAGGTAAACACTGTGCCATGGCTGCCTCCACAATACTGCAAACAAGTTTTGCCTTATCTGTTGACCACTTCATTCTGTATATAAATTTAAGTTAATATCTTTATTTTTTCCTTCCTTCCTTCTTTTTTACTGCTTTAACACTTTCATTTAAGAAACTTGTTTATCTAAAAAATCATATACAATTCCTTGTAATGTCCAGGACTATTATCCTCTATGTATTTGTATATTCTTCCAGAATCAATTCCACGTCTACTACTATATCTATTAGGTATTCATACTCATATTGTTCTTGGGTTGTCCTTATATAAACTTAACAATAAAAATATCTGATGAAAACATCAATTGCAATAGATTTTCAGTACAAGTTTTTGTGGGAACAATTCAGAGTAAAATTGAAACAGATTTTCATTAAGCCTTGCAGTAATAAACAAATTATTCTGAGAGAGCAGCTATATAAACAGTAAACAATAATCTCTTACTGAAAAAAGTTATATTTCTTCACTGATAACCTTACATGAAACATTCTTAAAATTTTCAACAAACTCTCTACCAGTTTTCAGTCCTCCATATGCTCCTAGTGTAATTTATGGTATTATAGATATCCAGTGTCTCTGGGCTTGTTATATGCAGTGCAGCAGAGAATTTCTGGTTCTCCAATTTCACTGCAATGCAATTTGCTTCTAGGAAAATTCAGAGGCACTGCACTACCCCATCCAGTTCTCCCAGACTCTTCTCTAGACACAGTGAGTTAAGTTGCTTTCCTGAATTTTAGATACTCATTTGCAGTACTTATTACCAAGATTTACTTTTCTTCTAGTGTGAAAAGAAGTTGTGACACATAAGAATGCTGGTCATAACTTTGAAACCTGAGATGCGAAGCACAGGTCCTGCTTACAGACAATTGTCCCTGCTGCATGACTCAGCCTATGTCCATTGACTCGTGTTAGCTGTTACAGACCTTGGCTACGCATTTGTTTGCAAATGCAGTACAAGCTGACCGAAAAAAAAAAAAAAAAAAAAAAAATATCACTAAAGCCACGTGGTTTCAAAGTGATCTCTGTTAAATTGTGTCTGACAGGTATAGCTGTATTTTATTAGGTAACCATAGCTGTGGTTTTTCCCCTGTAGCTGTTAGATTCCCAGCAGAAGGATCTGGAGGCTGGGTAACATGCCTTTTGTCTCAGGCAGAACTTAGGAAACTGCAAAGAGGAGCATAAGACAAACAGACTAAATCAATTGGTACACCACTGTATACTGAGAATATCAAAGCATGAAAATCATTTTAGAATAATGTTTTTAATTTGAACATGAAGATGGGTGCCATCTGCACAGTGAATAAATACTCAGTCTGAATAAGCATTATTGGACCTCCAAAAGGGGGAGGGGGAAATCTAGGCTTTAATTTGTGGCTATTTGAACAGTCATTCCTACTTCATAGACAATAAATACAGCACTTTGATTTATACAGGTATTCTATTTTTGAAACCTAACCAAACTGGTTTATTGGGTTTATTTTGACTTTCTGAAAAAGTCTAACCACAATAAAATCTATTCAGAGCTAGGTACTACAGTTTAAAAATAACAAAGCATAAATAACTCTTTCCTGACAAACATTTGTAGAACCTAGTCTGAATATATAATTGCTCAGCTGCAGAAAATTTTTATTATGCCCGATACAGAGCTACATAAAGAGACTGATCATCTGATTTGGCATGACCTCAAGCTATGCATTATTTTTCCTGTGGTAATGCAACTGCATTCAAAATTTAGTTTCTCTAGAAGTTATTCATTGTAATAATGTACGTTAGGATGACAGCAAAATTTCAGTTTTCTATGAAGAGTCACGAGTATTGAATCAGTAGCAATAGGGTAAAATAGGAAGATGTGTGTACGTGCATGTATGTATCTGACTATAGCCGAGTGTGTGTGTATAGATATAGAGATGTTCAAAACATACGGAGGGGTGATAGGCAACAAAAGAAAAAATTTATAAACTTCCCTTTATCTTTTCATAAATCCTATTTGTTGTGATTCTTCATAAAAAAGCCAAACTTCTTTTTATAGTTTTGGTGAGAAACCTATTCTTGTTGTCGTATGTTTGTATTGTGTACAGAAACACTCACTTATGCTCTTTTTGATGTCACACTTGGCTTTTATCAAAGGTAGATTCTAAGAGACAAGGGAATCAAAAGCAGTCTAGCCAGTGTATCTATCCAAGCTGCTCTCCAGCACTGCTATTCCCAGATAAAGCCAGACTAATTAGAATATAGGTATAAGGTTGTAAAAACCTGGCATCATTCAAAGGTTCAATGTATCTAACAAGAGGACAAATTAAAAGTCCGTTTTAGCTATATGCATATATTCATGTACTAAGAGAAATGGAACTCTCATTTACTGGATTCTGTTATAAAAAGCTATGCAAAGGAAGGAAAAAAAAAATTATTTGGCTTTCAGCACAAGCCTATTTATCCATTGTCTTTCAAGTTCATCTCAAACATTCAGATAAACAAAGATAGGTGATCAAAGGCATACATTATCTTTGGCAATATACCCATGTTTTAGCTAGTCTTTGATACTCTGTACCTCAATGTCATATATAGCAAGTTGTGCTTAGAAGGGTATGACAATTAAAAAATATGTTGTAAGCACATAACTTCAGAAACAGTATACTAATGAAGATATGTCAACAGTGAAAGATTTTTATTATTAAGCTGATCAGTCTGGGTAGCTGTAGAAGTTCATAACTTATCCGTCTAAAGCATGCTGGTACATAGTATTTCAGAGCTAGACTAAGGTGCACTGGGGAAAAATTCAGTCTATGCTAATGGACCACATCTCTGTTGCAGGTATCAGCATTATTCTTGTCAGCATCAGTAGATTTCACCATGTGAAGCTCTGTAAGATGATACACCAGTGTAGATATGCTATTTAAAAAAAAAAATAATGTGTATATATATGGCTAATTCAGTCTGATTAGGAAGGTGAGGATGTTTTTGTCAGATGTTTTATGTCATCTGTTAAAGGCTTTTTTGTTGTTGTTGTTAGAAATTCATTTCTCTTAGACTGAACAGTGGTAAATCGGATTGATTATATGCATCAGGGTGTGCTTTTCCTCCAGTGAAAAAGTCAATTCAGTTATGTTTAAAGCTTCTAATACAAGATGATGTTCATTTTGGTCTTATTTTTGTAAGAATTTTTAAAATTTCTTTTGCAAGATAATAAAAACCCAAAACAATGCTATGAGCAAAACAACTAAATTACTTCAACAGTAATTAGCAAAGACATCAGGTCAAAGGAATGCAAACATACAAGTCTATTGCTATGCCTCACTGCAAAACTCTAGTATGCTGCGTTAGTAGATTTGTTAAATCTTTCAGCAATTGCAGAGAAATGAGTATCAACATGTCTGGTTGTACCTGAGTATTTTTAATACTTTCAAGATGTATATCTAATACTCAGATGTATTCAGGTTAATTTATTCAGACATTCATTAGCTTCAGACTTATTTCTGGTGGAGACAGAAGCTTTCTGTTAGCAACAAATTATGTAAGCCTTTCTTCTGCACTTCACCTAAATGGAGCAGTGACATAAGAACTTAAGTAGCTGCTAAAACATTATTGCTGAGACATCAGTTTTATTTGACAGACCAAATTTAAAAAAAAAAATAAAATTCAGGACTAAAGCCATGTTTTTCATAAAATAAGCATTGCTAACATCTTTGTGAGTAGAGTAACCCGATTTTATGTTCACACTCTGACTTTCAGACAGGAAATGAAAAAAGGGTAATTTTTTTCCCCTCACATATAAAGTTGAATGGAGGGAAAGAAATAGCAAATTTTTGTTGCCAGTATATACTTATAATTCCAACTTGGAGTTTGAGGACTTCAACATACCACCGTTTTAATTCTTTTATATATGCCATGCTATTACCTTAATTCTAAATGGAGTATTATTTGCAGTATTATAGGGTCAGTGGTGCTTTATGATGGTTCTGTAATTGAAGTAAAGTTAAATCTTTCCTGAGGCAAGTAGAACAAAACTCAAAAGCATTATTGCTATCTGAGAAGGATCAATGGCTGAGACATCTCCCCAGGACATACTTGACATACACCTCTTAAGACTGTCTTTTGAAAATAAACTAAGGTGGATTTTTTTCTTCCTCTTGTGAAGACTATATGCTGAATAAGAAACAGTATGACCAAAGATATCTTATGTTGGTGCGTGCAGTGTTCAGATGCTTTGACCCAGCACTCTCTGGATAAATTATCTGACTTTTTGTAGCTTTCAGGATCAGACTTCAAAATTAGCCATTTAAACTAAATATTTGGGTGAAACATTCAGTACAAAGCAACAAAGTTATTTCCCCAAGTATGGATTTTGATTTATCAAGTTTTCAAGTAGGGTCATGCTCTTAGCTAACAAGAATGCAAGCAAAATGATTTGCTCCTTTTTTCCCACCCCCTCCAGGCTTCGTTTAGCATTTGATAACGTACAGTCAGCTACACTTATTCTTAAATATGGATTGGTGATTATAGACACAGTTTTGTTCAAAATAAATATTGCATATTTTTATAAGCAAGTTTCCAGACTATTTGAAATATAAGATACCTTATATATTATAAATCAGTATTTCACGCATGCTTTGTTTATATCTAGGAGAGTTCAGGATATTTCCATTGAAACCAAAGGTCTAACCTCAGGTTTCTAGTGCTATCAGAGTAAAGCATATTACTGAGATTGTTTACTTTTATAATGCTATGTATAATCACTACACTTCGCCCTTTAACTTCTACAATTGTGCTTTCCTACCCATCTTCACACAGCTCAGAGAGATGGAGGAAGGCCAGGTTTAGCATAGAGTTTCGAGGTGGGGGATAAAAAAACCAAAGCACACAGCAAAAACCAAAAGCAAACCAAACACAACCCTAGAACACATAAGGATCTTAAAAACAAAGTCATTCCCTGTCAGTATCAGAGGACAGGATTTACTAGACTCTCTATTAGTAAATTGACTATAAGAAAGAAAAATCATCTCTTCCAGATGCACCTGGCATTCCGCTTTGCTTCCGGATTCTCTCCAAGGTGGGCCATTACTTTTAAATGCACAAATATGTAACAATATGTGCCAAGCCTTAGTGCAATTATGTTTTCATCTGAACACACCTTAGCATATTTAAACATTATCAGTGCAAAGCTTTAGCATCATACACTGCCCAAAGTGTAACAATTTGTCCTTGCAATATTCAAGGTGGTGAAATTTGTTATTACAATATATCCCAATTCCTCTGGTATCTGGAGGGGAGTAGTGAGTGTTAGTAAAGGCTAAGTTAGACTTGGAGTTACTGTACACATGTGTTAGCCAGTATTTTATATTTAAAACATGGGATTTAAAAAGCTTCCATTTATCAAAACAAGTGATGGCAGCTAGTTCATACATTTGAAAAACACAATGAAATCTCACATCTAAGTGAGCAAAAGATAAAACAGGCCTATTCAGGAAGAATGTTCTTTTCTGTAGCAATCCTAGAAGTCTTTGAGTATGGGTAAGAAATAGGATCTGTTCCCATATTTGATGCAATACAGTTCATCTAAAATAATAGATCATAGTTTTATTTAGTTTAATACAGGCCATGTAATTCACTTGAGTATTTAACTTAAACATATGGAAAATCCTCATTTCTCTTAGGGGTAGGAAATAGACTCAAGTGATTAAAAATCATCTGGTTACTTTTCCTGGTAGCTTTTTATTGCTTGTTTTTGTAGGAAGTTAAGAATTCTCTGAGGAAGGCTCCAAGATATTTGTGTGGCTTTGTGAGTAATGGAAAGAATTTACAACAAAATATGCTACTGCTGCCTGGTGATATGGAACAATAAATAACAAAATAGTCAAGAAGGAAGGATTTCTCAGACTCCCTTTCTATAAAATAGCTTTTCCTAAAGGAAAGTGGAACTGCTGTAGAACAACTTATATGAAACATTTGAGATGATGCTTGCCAAGGAAGCCTACTTTGGAATTTGGCAAGAAGCCAGCGTGTTCTAATTACCTTTACTTTGCAGTTTGAGTTCTTGGTAAGAAAGTGCTACTTGGAAGCAGCTTGTACTGTAGAATTTGATAATCCTGAATAAATTCAATAGTTCTGCTGGGCCAGTAATTTAAGCAGTCTTTCAAAAAAAAAAAAAACCACCACCCAAACCACCAAAAAGCCGAAAATCACCCAAACAAAAACATGCTGAAAATAATGTTTTCTAAAAGCCAGCTTCACAAGGATATAAAATGCTAGGTAGCCAAAGTTGAGCAGTATTATAAATAATCATTTTTTATGTAGGTTATTAAAAATAACAATTATTTTCTTATGAAAATGGGTAGTTTTCACATTGAATACTGCATTCCTCGCTCAAGGAAAAGAAAGAATAGCAGTTTCAGGAAAACTTTTATTATAGAAGGAGAGAATATAGAATTATTCTTTCACAATTACTTCATGCAGTAGAAAAATTTCAAAGCAATAAGCCATATAAATACTATTCTTACCACAACATTTACTACAAGGCATAACACCCTTGGTCTTCATTAGCATTTTAGAATAAATGAATGCCATTATGAACATCAGTATGTCATACTGAAACAGCTGTTGATATTCTGTACAGTTGCTTTCGGTTATATTAGCATCTATCTTCAAACAGTCTAAACTGCTTTATTTTTAAGCTTAACCTGAACTCATTATTCTGATTTCCCGTTGATATTACAAGAGTAAACAAACAGCAAAAAGGCTACTGCTATCAGGCAGCCTTAATCACCATCTGCCTTCATACGTTTCTCTCTTGCCCCGCCTTCACTACTGCCATCAGTTCCAAAGTTGTTGCATCACCTGCACTGCATTAGGTGTATGCCACCCAGTATGCTTTCCCACTGACACTGCCAGCTGCATTTATCTATTCATAATTAAGAGCTTGCAGGGGGCTTTTTGATTCATAGAAGTTACAAAATTAAGCTAAAAGTTGTGCAAGTTATTCTTACTAGAATTAGACACTACCAGACAGATTTAACTGAGTCAGTCTTTATATTTCATTAGAGAACTTCTCACTTTTGGGTTTAATTTCCTGACACAAGCTTTCACTTCCAGCATAAGCAGTATAAATACTAACCTGCGTAACAATCACAGGTGATGTGCTCAAAGCAAATCACAGCTCTGATAACGTGGACAAGCAGTTCATGGTTTTCGTCTAGGGTTACAGCTTCACACTACGTCAGAGCATTTGCGCTACATTCCTGACTGTCGTATGGAAAAAAACAGTGGATTTAAGTTCTCTGTACCTCAGGTTTGACCTCTGTAAAGAAAAAGTAGGAGCATTGCTATGCTTTAGGGCTGAGGTGGCATTTCACAATACATGTAACACAGTCTAACTAAATACTGCTGCCAAAGGGACAGTCCCTTTTTCCCCTTTCAGCCCTAGCTGCACGTTTCTGCCCCTTCTCTCACACTGGATCCAGCAGTCATGGCACTGCATGGTGAGTCAGATTTTTACCTTTTCATTGCTAATCTGACAATCCCAGCACTTCTTGATCAATGCAAGGGAAGGAACAGGAAGGCCCAACTTAGTGGATGAGGTGTGCAGAGACTGGAATCGCCCCAGTTGGCAACAGCCTACAGATCCAGTTATTTAGTTTGTGAAACTGTGGCCAGAGTAGTTAGAACTAATGTGATCCCAGAAAGAGTATCTTTTGGCATATGCAAAGCATATCTCGAAGGCCATACCTTCTTACTCATCTGTTTATCACACTACATCATCAGCAATATTATTATATACAATCAGAGCTGAAGTTGCCGATTTATTTTTTTTGTCTATTGTTCATAAATTCCACGTTATAATTAATTTACCTCTTACACTATAGGATTTGTCTGGTTTAAAAAAAGCCCATATGACTTCTTCAAAAGGTTCTACAAATAGAACAGGAGTAAATAAGAGAGCAAGAAAGTTTGCTGATAAACAGAGTTTTTCAACATACTTGAGACTAAAACACATACATTGAAAAAGCACAGTATTAGATTATGAAATAGTAGGTTAAATCTTGTGCAAGTGAATGCAAAGCAACAGTCTAGGAAAAGACAGCCTACATCATATGGAAACAGTAAAGGGTTCTGGTTTGGGTCCTGTCAACCAGATAGAGAGCTGTGGGATTTACTGTGAATAGCTCCCTAAAAATGCCAGCCGAGTGCTCAGCAATGGTTAAGATAAGAACACTGTTAGGAATTTGGGATGAGAGCTGAGAACAAAACAGAAGAGACTACTTGTTGCATTGTATAAATTAAGGATGTACCCACATTTTGAATACAGCATGCAGATCTGTTCCTGTGCCAGAATATATGTTTAATAAAATTTAGAGGATCAGAAAAGGGCAGCAGGGATTTTTAGAGATACAAACCAGTTTCTACATGGTAAGCGACTGACTAGATTATCTTGCTCTGTCATCCTTTTATTTTCCCAGCTGAAGAGTCCAAAAGTTATTTCATAAGTCAGATACCTCTCACATGCCTATATGGTCATCTCATAGGGACTAAAACCATAGATTTGAATAAGAATTAGGCAAACTCAGAAAGTTGGTACTCTGGTGTGTATTTATAGGCATTTCCTATCCTAGGTTCTCACAGCACTTCACAAACCACAATGAATCCAGTGACAGATGATTAGGAGGAGTGCTGTAACCAGACAAAAAAGTGTTTTCCCCCCTACTATGACCTCCCATGCTATAACGATCAATGTAAGTTTTCCTTGAATTAGAGGCCGGTTTTCTATTTCTGTGCATTTGAAAGTCTCTTATAGTTTTATGTTTTCTGTAAGTTGCTTTTTGGGTTTTATGTTCAGCTTACTATGATTTTATGTTTAAAATACCAGAGCCAAGGGCTTTTAAATTCTCATTTAGAAACAACTTACACTTTTTGACAAATGATTTCTTGCAGTTAATAAGTGCTCTTTGTTCTGTGGTTTATCCTTCTTAGGTTTGGAGGGAAAGATCCTTTCAGCTTTTTTTTTTTTTTTTCTTTAATTAAAGTCAATAGATTATGTTGAGTCTCTAGAATAGCATCCTTAAACTCTAAACTGCTTGCAGGCATTTTATCCTTTTAGCTATTACTTCAAAGTGAGAGCAGAGGTTGATTTGCCTAAGGGCACAAGGTGAATTAATGAGGGAGATGGGGGAACAAAATTGAGGCACAAAGGCTGGCAATCTGTTGGTTTGGTATCCAGCTATACAACTTCCCCGCATAATTCTTACTGTATAACAACAATAGTCTTCACTTCTTGGCAACAGTTATCCTGCAGTTTCACTATACTGCCAAATACTTACAGCTACATGAGATATACTAGACATGAACAATATTGAAATATTCTTACACATCAAGATTTTGGTTTTGTATTGTCTCAATACAGACCACAGTTAAGCAGAACATGTGCCCTATTGACAGGGTTCAACTGGAGAGTTTTAGAACTAATTTCCAAAGCAGGTGCCTTCCACTTGTGTAATGGGCAGGTGCCTTCCACTTGTGTAATGGGACTTCTCACAATTTGACTACCACATTTAGAGACATCTGTGAACTGAATTACCAGATTTCAACTTACATGCATCTCTGAAATTTTAAAATACAGATCTTAGTGTTTTACTATATGTAGCAAGTACATGAAGTATGATAGAATTATGCAGCAAATTCCCACCAAAAAGGTGTATATACAGTTGTTTTGAAATTAATTTCTACTTTTACATAATGCAGCCAATGTTACAAAAATATTATCACAGTTTGTCACTTTTAAGTGGCAGCATCTCAGTTAAGTAATTTCAAGACATTTTCATCCCTTTCCTATATCTAATCTGTGCTGGTCTGATTTTGCTTGATTTCCATCTTGAATGGCTACTTAGTTGCTTTCCTCTTAGGCCAATTTCAGAAATACCGAATGGGCAGATTTTCTGCCTCCAAAGTGTGCCTGAAGTACAGGGTTCTGACTAATCCCAGCCTGACCAAGAAGGAGTAATCTTTCTGTTGATACATTACTTGTAGTTTAAATCATGTGCATCTCCTAATTTGAAAGGGATTTAGGACACAAGATTTAGATCCAGATCTATTCTCTGAATGCTCCATAGTTGTCAGAACCTTGATCTGCTAATCCAGGACTGCCTAGGCTTTTTAGAAAAACTATGGCTCAGATTTAGTGATGCTCCTGTTCCTTCACAAAATCCTCATGAAATTCTGGAGGGTGCGTGTTTTGCCTTGCTTGACCTTTGTTTAATTAAGTAGGATAAACACACAGTTGTTGCTCCAACACCCAGAAGCTGGAGGGAAAAAAATAGCAATATGACATAAAAATACTTCAAAAAGTTTCTACAGTGAAGCAGAAATGCCATCTGGTTCAATTTGGAGGGTTAAAAAGCTGTTCTGTATTTACAAAAATTTTGCAAATACCCTGAAAATCCTTAATCCTTGGCAGGTATATCCTAAAGAAACATCTGGGGTGTTAACTTCTGGAATAAAGATACATGGAGTATATAAAAAGATAGTGGTCTCAGTTTTTGTTTATACATAGCACTTTTATTGGCAACACAGAGCAGCATTAAAGTGTGCAACATGTTTTTAAAAAGCAAGTTTAAAGCACACAGAATTGTCATCCCAGACTGCTCACACAAAAAAGAAAAAAAAAGACAAGAAGGGGGAGTGGGAAAAAAAAAAAAGACAAATAACATAATAACATTTTCTCATGCAGGTATTCTGGAAAGTATAGGAGACTCCACCCAACATAGTAAACAGACAGTTTACAGAAAAGCCAGGCTCAAAAGAGAAGTAAAATGAGGAACTCGGCAGTCAAAAAATACAGAAGTTCAGTAACTAAATAAATGTTCAGTGTTAAAATTTATCATCCTGATTCTAGGAACTAAGTGATATGACCACAGGCTACAAAAATAGCCACAGAAGGAGTCACATGGAGTGATATAATGTGAACATAGAATAAATCCTTGCTTTTTTTAAACTGAAAAACTTATATTCAGTAAAACTCTAGGAAAAACAGAAACCAACAGAAAGGTTAGCCCTGGTGCACTGAATCAGGTCAAGGGCAGCATTCATCTGTACGCATTTAATGCTTACATCAGTACCCAATGGTAGAAAAATCTGATACTAACCTTGGCATAACAGTGCAAAGCATTGCACAGAAGTAATGGATAAGACCTTCATTTCTGGAAAAGTTACTCTGCATTAAATGCATCATCATATAGCTGCTTAATTTCTTCTGTTCAAGGACAGAAATAGGTATGGGAGTGTTAAGCAGCCCCATTACGAGGGTCTGTCCTCATGAAGGAGGTTCATGACTTCTCAGATATGAAGGATTTTTGGTCTGTTGCTTTTCTACCATATGTTCTTATAAATAAAGGCACTCAGGAAATCTGAGATGCAGCAGAGAGCAGTGGATTGCATTTCAGTTTTGCCAGTCTGCACTCCCACAGTAATATGCTCTAGGATAAGGTTTTCCAAAGTCTGAAGTGTTTTGAAGAGAACTCATTAAGAATGTAATCCTAAAACATTTCTAAGGAAGCCAGAAAGAAAATAAAACAACTTTCAAGATTTCCATTAGAATATATTGGAAAACACACACCACAGTGCTGAGCTGTGAATGGTTAAAGAAAATTAATAGCTGTATGCAGTGTGCTAATACCCTAATGCAAGCAAAGAGTGTCATTCCGTATGCCCTGGCACATGAGATCATTGGCCAAGTGGCTGAATATTTCAAACCACATGAGAAGAGCATTGCTCCTTCCAGCATGGAATGTGGCCAGAAAAGAGAGAAGGGGAAAAAAAAAAAAGAAAGCTTTAGAATCTCCTTTAAGAAAAAATAAAACAAAAAAGTGGCCCTGCTATGAGCTGCATATGACTTGCCAGGTCCATCTTTTAGAACTGGTCTTGAATTTAAGTTTGCCCATAAATAGATTCTGTGTTAACTTCTCTTTCTATCACATCATAACACCACTGAGGAGTTCACCAACAGACTCATGTGGCTTTGGAGCCTGTCATAGCTGCTGGTTGTTGAAGTTACTCTTATTACCCAGCTCTCTTTTATTCTAGAGTACTTGAATATTCAACTGTGATGCTTTACACCATTTAATTGTCTTCATAGAACTGGGTGTTAATAAGGAGCTAATGTGTTCTCAAGATAAAATGCACAATAAAAGTATATACAACAATATTATAGCAAATTTTAGATTATAATGAGAAGCAACTACAAAGGCATTGGATTTAAAGCAGTGAAGGCTCAAATTGTGACTTTACCAGAAACTACTTAGTCAAGTCACTGAAGTGAGTAACTGAAATATACTTAAGCAGATGTTACAAACACAGACTCACTGTCAGTGAAGGAGGAGTTGGTCTATGAACTATTACAGGAGCTTGACCCCTACAAATTGATGGGCCCTGATGTTATCCACCTGAGGGTGTTAAGAAAGCTGGCTGATGTCATCATGAGGCTGCTCTCCATAATCTTTGAGAAGTCGTGGAGATCAGGGATGTCCCAGAAGACTGGAAGAAGGCTAATGTCACCCAAATCTACAAGAAAGGCTTAAAGGAGAATCCAGGAAGTTGTAGGCCCATCAGTCTTACTTCACTCCCTGGGAAGGTTATGGAATGGATCGTCCTGGGGGCTGTCACAAGTCAAATGAAGCACAGGATTGGGAAAAGCCAGCAGGCATTCACCAAGGGCAAATCGTGCTTGACAGCCCCGATAGCCTCCTATGACAAAGTAACCTGCTTGGTTGACACGGGATGAGCAGTGGACATTGTCTACCTGGATTTCTCTGAGGCCTTCAATATTCTCCCCACAGCCACCTCCTATAGAAATTGATGTCTTACGGTCTAGACAAGTGGTCTGTGTGGTGGGGGAGGGACTGGCTGAGAGGCTGCACCCATGAGGTGGTAGGAAATAGCTTTTTCAAACTGGCAATCTGTCACAACTGGGGTCCCCTAGGGATCAATATTGGGTCCAGCGCTGTTTAATATCTTCATAAGTGATCTGGATGATGGGATCAAGTGTACCCTGATGGAGTTTGCTGATGATACCAAACTGAGTGGGGAAGTGGATACTTCAGAAGGGAGAGCTGCTCTGCAAGAAGACCTGGATAGGCTGGAAGAGCGGGCTAACAAGAACCTTATGAAGTTCAACAGGGACAAGTGTAAGGTCTTGCACGTGGGAAAACATACTCCAGGAGTGCAGCACAGGCTGGGATCCACCTGGCTGGGGAACAGCTCTGTGGAAAGGGACCTGGGGGTCCTGGTGGACAACAAGCTCAGTATGAGCAAACAGTGTGTTGCTGTGGCAAAGAAAGCCAACAGAATGCTGGGTTGCATCAACGAGGGCATCACCAGCAGAGATAAAGGAATCATCATCCCACTCTACTCAGCACTTGTCAGGCCACACCTGGAATATTGTATTCAGTTTTGGTCCCTGTTATAGAAAAAAAGATGTAGACAGGCTGGAGAGGATCCAGAGAAGGGCCACAAAGATGATCAAGGGACTGGGCAGCCTACCAAGTGAGGACAGGCTGAGAGAAGGGGGTTTGTTCAGCCTTGAGAAGAGAAGGCTTAGGGGAGACCTTATCTCCATGTTCCAGTATTTAAAGGGTGGCTACCAAGAAGATGGAGACTCCCTTTTTACAAGGAGTCCCATGGAAAAGATGAGGGGTCATAGGTACACAGTACTCCTGGGGAGATTCTGACTGGACACAAGAGGAAAATTTTTCACAATGAGAACAATCAGCCACTGGAATAATCTCCCCAGGGCAGTGGTGGATTCCCCAACATTGGACACTTTTAAGATTCAGCTGGACAGGGTGTTGGGCCACCTTGTCTAGACCGTGATTTTGCCAAGAAAGGTTGGACCAGGTGAACCTGTTTTTCTGTGATTCTCCGTTAGATGCTTTACTGGCTCCAAGAGAGATTTTCAAGAATGCCAAAATTGCTTTATTAGTTAAAAGTGTATCAGTTGGGGAAAAATTGGGAAGTAGCAAGGCAGTAACGGAATATCCATTGTTAGCCACACCTTGTAGCTTCAAAAGCATTGAATAAAAACTGTGAGATTACACCAAAAAAAAAAATCTTGTTTAAGGATTAGATCTGTCCCTTGGGGATGGTTGTTTCTACTCCCTCAGTTATCCCCAAAAGATACAGGGATAGCATATGTCATGTTATTACTACCATTCCCAAGTTTACTTGACCTCAAACTCAAGAGCTCCTTCACACCCCCACACATTTCACTCTTCTCTCTAACAGGGGGTTAGCTCTGCTTCCTGTCCTAACCTTACTGTTGCCACTGCTTCTAGTGGTACAGAAAGAAGGAAAGCAGCATTTCAGATGAGTTCTGTCCTATGGAGGGCTGAAATCCACAGTCAGGCTGGAACTTCTCACATCCTCACAAGACTGATACCAGTCCTCACCAGACTTGCATGATTCAAGGAAGTCACAGGACTTGGCAACACTGAACTAGAAAGACTGAGGTGAAATCATCAGCTCTGCTGTGACTTTTGCAGAAGTTGTACTTGGGCTATGTCTAAAGGGCTCCAAAAGAGCCATCTCCAGAGCAGCTATAAGCACAACACACCTGAGCACCAATACCTACTGCCCTTCTGCAGGCTGTAAACTGCATGTTTACCACAATATGCTCCAGGTATGCCCAAAGCAGTACCAAGAGGTTCGAAGCCTCTGGAAGGTAGGTCATGCTGCAAAGACAATCTCAGAGGTTGTCTCTGTGAGACATTAGAGACAGTTTTAGTCTCCAATTTTCAGTCTTGTTCTCTGTTCTTTACACTTCCATATCTCTGTGAGGAAGGGTGAAGCAAAGATAAGCTAAACATCACAAGACTCCTGGGTATTACTGTAATGAGGACTCAGTTCTCATATTTTGGAACACATTCGGAAAATGTTTTGTTCAGTAGGGTCCATATAGCATCCTCAATTCTCTACCCTTGAAATGGAAACAGGCATACTTCCCTTGTTCTTTAACCACTTCCAACTGTTCATGAGGCATCAACATTGGTTATATGAGGGACATAGTCATAAGCCAAAACTCCTGCTAGCATTGGATGTAACTGTAATATTGACAGGAAAATTCTAATACTTACTAACACTGGAAAGCTACAAGAAAAAATAATAAAACTAAGAAACTGTATTAATGAAGAGTGCTACATTGCAAAACAACAAAATGCCCCTTTAACGCTTTGAATAGGAATAAGGATTAAAGAGCATACTAGAATAGAAAACAGAACTATTTACTACAAAACAGAACTATTTACTACAAAACAGAACTATTTACTACATAAAGTTCCCACTTCAGGCATGAATCAGCTATATAAGTGCTATTCCACTTATGATGGATGAGAGGCAAACTGTACTTTGGAAGTCAGGCAGGAGTAAACCTCACCAACGTTCCTGGGCCAAGCAGATGTAGGTGTCCATGCACAGGAGACCTCACACCTGTAGGAGAAAGTCCCACCTGTAAATAACATGCTCCTTCATCTGAGGCGTCTGCCTCCCTTTGCTGTGGGGCAGGGGGAGCAAAGAGGGAAAAAGGCTCTCTGTAACCAACAGAGGAACTCATCATAGAAGGGCATGCTCTCCAAAAGCATATGCATGCATATCCTTTTCCACTAGGAAAAACTGGTTCTGATTTAAGTGTTTTGGGGTTTTTTTGCATGTTTACCACTCGTAGCATTTGTACATTTGTTCCAGACATCTGTAAAATTCCCTATGTCTACCTAGAAAGAGTTTCACTAGCATACTTGCAGCATAAACAGTCTGCTTTTGCTGTCCAGAACATAAACAGAATCAAAATTCAGAGTTACTCAGTTCTCAGCATACTGAGATGACATTATAATATTCTGAACATTGCACTTTTCTGGCTGGCAGCCCTGTTTTCCCCATGGCCTGTGAAAGAAGGAAGAAAATTAACAGCTCATGTTGCAGTAGGTGCAGAGATCCTCAATTGCCCCTCTGATATCATTTTACAGAGGCTATTTGGTCCAAAATTGTGTCTGAGAAGCATCAAATGCAAATGCCATCACAAATCAGCAAGTTCCCTAAAGAATAAAGGTGATGACCACTTTGTTTCCAAGCTATCTTGTGACATGCAGTTTTCTCTTACTTTGCCTCATCTAATCTTTAATGGGGACAACAATTAAACACTGTTGAGATATAATATTCCAGCAGTTCTGGAGAATAGCAAGTAGTATTGCTTACAAATCTTTTTTGAAAATGTATGAAGACTTCCAGTGGGAAGTTTAAAATAAAAAGTTACATGGCAACAACTTGTCTTGAATTCTTCTGTTTGCATGAAGCTCTGATCTCCTGAAGCCAGTCATACAACAACGACTCAGTGTTTAATCCTGCAAAGGGAAATTCTTCCACATATTGTTAGTGGAGTGGCTCATCCATGATATAATCTTGGTCTGGCTTGAGGAACAGACTATAGTCCCTGACTAAGTCCTTTGAACTCTGACAGTGCTGTTAATTCTCCTGATTCTACCAGGAGTAGAATGATTCTCTCTTGTGTTCCAGCCAGTCTTTTGGAAATCCAGCAGCTCCAGCTCTCACATCATTTTCAGCCCTGTCTGTGGAAATCTCCTTTGACTGTCTGCTATTCCCATCTCCTGGCATAGAACATCTAGGTCATTACTTCACAAGGCAGATCAACCTTTCTTTCTCTCCTTCAGCACCCAATATGATTCTTTTTCAGCTGAGGTTAAATGGGAAGCAGAATCATTAATGCAGCCCTCATAGGAAGAAAAGAAGCAGAAAGTGTGCAGAAGTCCAGGCTAGCCCTCATCCCTTCTCCCTTCTGTTCCTGCAAAGTGGGTCAGCTGGGCTTTGCTCTCCCTCTCAGCGTGGAGGTGGGATGAAGAACACTTGGGGTTTCCTCTATTTGACTGAAGGACTCCAGTCTAGAAGCCATCTCAATCCTGCGGTAAAAGCAGGTGCACACTGCAACCCATGGGGAACAGAAATGTAGATAAGGGCAACATGTAAATAAGGGCATCAAATCCATGATGAAATGAAGGCTGGCTACCATAAGTATTGATGAGGGATATTGTCATCAGGTGGATCACTAACTGATGCAAGCAGATAGGATGGTGGAACAGAATGTAAGGCGTTACTGGAAGACTTTATTATCAGGCAGTTTCAAAAGATCCTGTACCCCAAAGGCAAATTGCATTCTATACATTTAGGAGAACTGGCAACATTACAGACTCAAGTTCAGAGTGCTCAGGATAATCAGATAAATAGATACACACACACACTATGTGCTTTTCTTGGTTTTGTTGTTGCTGTTCTGGAAGTTTTCTTCCTCAGGATATTTTGGGATCCAGCCTGTGCTTTTTGAGGTTAATTCTGCAATACCAGCACCAGATTTGTAGTTGACAATGTTCTCCAGCTATTCAATACTGAGAGCCTATGCACAGCTAGCATAAAGAGTGCTATGTACTTATGTACTTGTAATCCAAGTACAGAAAGTGGCATGAAGTCATAGACATAGAACTCAGTCATTAAGATATAGGAAAAGAATTCATTCTTTCCCCCCCCCCAAGAAAAAGAGAGAAAAGTTTAATCTCTCTTTTTTAGTGATGTCTCCAAGACTAGACCATGAAGGAAGAGAGAAAAATGAACTGATTCATATGTTTTCCCATCACAAAGCATACTAGAGAGGGAGGAATCTGGTCTTTTAGATTCTATTTTGTGTGAACAGGGATGGTGCCAGGAGAGAAAGAGCTAGTTGAAAACCCTTGAAAAAATGAGGAATGCTGTGGTGCTGTATACAAAAGTCTCAAACAGGATGCTTCTGCTTTAAAGAAAATTAGTTTTACTCCTTTTACAACTTTTATCTGAAGGGAGAAATCCAGGCTTATTTAAACGGTAATGATTGCACATCTACATCTCCTGTTTCCTAGCCTGAGTCCCATAACAGTGCAACTGTATTTGGAATCTGCAAAACAGTTCTTTCTGGATTAGAAGTTACTTAATCATGGGGCAGAAGTGTTTTGGGAAGAGCCCCCTAAGAAGTTTTAGAGGATAAAGCCAAGACCAGTTTTGAAGCTTGTCAATAAAACAAAACAAACATAAGGGGTAAAGTCTCCTAATCTACATGCTGACTCCTCAGGTTCTGCCATAACCCAGTTGGATACCCAAACCCAGCTCTGGGGGCTGGTTTTCAATAGGTCCTTCAGTCTCTCCCGATGGAGCTGGTTTACTTTATATAAATCTACGTGAATAGGAGCCAAATTCTGGAACTTACTTTGTCCCAAGCAGTTGGCCTACATTATTTGATAATTTGGAATGAATCTAAACCAGAAACTGTCTTGGAACACTGAAACCTTTCCTGACAAAAGCTTCACCAAAATAAATTAATTTCCATGCAAAACTTTTGGCTTCAAATCTCATTTTCCAATGAAAAAACATTTTGTTGAAAGATTCTTGATGAGTTCTCTTTCTGAACAGATACACATTTTGAGTAATCACTGTGTAGGTCAAGGCAATGTTTGAAAATCGTGAACTTCATCAGTGTCATCCAACAGATGTATTTTTGCATAGGTAATTAACTGGAAAGAAATATACATAAGCATTCTCTACTGGTTTGCAGTTATTTTCAGGGTATAGTGAGTAATCTAACACTGCATCTGAAAGCAGCTGCAATTTATAGATGAATAATCTTTGCATATGAATAGAGTTTGATCTTTGAACGACTAATTTCTACTTCTTCTGAAAGAGATTAAACATCTTTTGCTTCCTGTTAGAAAGCAATTACAATTTATGTGGACAATTCGGTATTGAACGCTATAGTTAGATTGGAAGCTGTTGTTCATTCTTAACTTGTTCAGTTGCTTTTGATATTACCCAACAAATTCCACTGAAGTAGAAACTTAAGGCCCATCAAGTGATAATTTATGGGACTCTAAGCAGTTAAGTGATATGAACACAAAAGAATTGGGATGTTTTAAATTATCTTTGTGTTTACTTCAAACCAGATACATAACAAGTCTTTTTTCATTCAACTACTTCCAATATATGCTACACTGCGAGAGAAGATGTGACCACGATATATCCATGCCATGTTTTAGTATAGGTAGAACAAGTAAAAATAACAGTTATTATGGCTGTCAACCTAGAAAGCATCTTTAATAGATACATATTCCCTGGGGGCTACTGTAAGTATTTATGCTTAAGATGACTGCAGTCAGTTTTATTGACCTTTAGATATGGAACAATATTAAAGAAAGATATGCCTACCAATCCTCTAACACAACCTTCACTGGGAGTGTTGATACACCCTCTGCAGGTAACTCAAGTGCAACATTTGAAGAGGTTTGATGTTTCTGATATAGGAACTTGTTCTGCTAACAGAATTTATTGGACAGTTCAATCTCTGGGCATAGTTACTGGCACTAAGATGTCTTATTTACAGCAAATTAAAATTTATTTCAGAAAAACATCACCCAGTTTCTCAGTAATTTTTCCCTCCCCTAGTGGAAGACTGACTTGAATATGCTGTGTCTTAACACTACAGTATAGAAGAGGGTCCACCAAAGTTCTGTTAACATGGCCAGTGTGTTTTTGTTTCTCATCTGGTCTTTTTAAAATACAGCACAACATGGATGTAAAAGCTATCAATATTCCATTAAGATTTCCACAACTGTGTTGAAAAGAGCTGTGAAATACCGCATTTTGCTTGTTGAATAAGAAAAATAATTTTAATTCACTGGTAGTTGGAGACACTTAAGCAATGAGATCATATCTTTTTATAAATCTCAGAGTTTCGTGTGTAATGAAAACCGGGAGAATAAAAAGCTGTCTTTTGAAGACAAAATGTCTCTATTGAGCATGCATCAACTCACATTTGGAGATACAGGATACAGAGAGGTGGGACTTGGTGCAGTTTGTCATAATCAAAGGGGCAGGGTGCAATAGCCTAAGTGACATTTTTCATGTAAATTGATAATAATATAAAGGTGTGGTGGGTGTGGAAAATGGGAAGAGAGGCAAACACTGGGTAAGAAGTATTAGTGTGAAGGCTACACTGGTACTTCAAGCACAAAGCATTCATTGCAGCAAGCTCTGTATCAAAGAATGATGGTCCTACTGACTCCATGGTTCATCTCTGGTATCTTTGTCCATAAATAAACACTTTCGTCAGTAATCTCTTTCATTTACAATGATCCCGATTAGAATATGAGTGCTTATTATCTACCATGGCACCTATTTAGACTTAAGTGGTATGGCAATCAAATTTGAATCTGGACAATTATATAAACAATATTGTGTGAGTTTCTGATTAAGACCTAAATGTGAAAAACTTGGCTCTGGTTTATGTAACAGTTCTTCTTCATTAGCCTGCACTCAAGAATTTGAGTAATTCTTCAGTGAAATAATAAATTTTCCACAAGCCCTTGTTAGCAAATAAGCTTTGAATAGAAGTAGCATATGCTCACGAGAGTTAGAAGTTCTCAGATTCATTAACTCTTTAAACAATATTAATTGCTTTTGTACTCCTGAAGGCAATGAGGCTGTCATGGCATTCTTTCAGCTTTGTGTCTGCAAGGAGAATTGGGTCAAAGAAAGAACCAGAAAAAGGTAGGCAAAGCATTTATTTTGGATTTTGAGACTTTGAGGGAAGAACTGTGAGCTTTTGGCAACATGTGAAGGAATCCAACTGCAAAGCCTATGAAAGAAACCAGCTTCAGAAGGGTGCTGGAGAACACCTTGCGGGAGTCACTCACTCACGAGATCGGAGGGAGCAATTAAATCCAAGAAGCTGGCAGGGAGGCTGAGGCAGGTGGGTTAGGTAGGATTGAATCAGGTTCTGGTTTGTTTTTCACAGCACTACACTAAGCTAGTTCTTGCAGCTCTATTCTGGCAAATGGATTATGTCATTAATCAGCAAGGCAGGATACTATAAACTTGATTTTTAAATTGAAGGCTGCCTATCTGCAAAAAGGTAGCTATTATCTCTCACTTTTGTAGCCAGAGGAAACAGTTCCTTTATGTTGCAGCCACTTTCTACAATAGATGCTCAAGTCACATCTGGTTCAGTTGCACTCTCACATCTCTTGGCTACTATTTCCCTCTCTACAGCAGAAAGTATCAGCAATGTGAAAAACAACATAGGAGCAGGATACTTTTAATTATCCCAATGTGATCTCAGACATCTGTGTATTAGAATGTGCTCAAAGAAAGATTTTTGTTGACAGAATAAAGAAGTGATAGGGAAGTGATTTCCCCTGCATTCACTCACATACACAAAGCTACACTAATCTGGGTTCCAGACAGATTTGAACTCCTCTTAAAGAATTGAATCTTGTGTAAATCTAAAAATAATAATGCAGTAATAATAATGTATCACTAATCTGAGCATTCTTACTAACCTTTCAGATACAGGTTCCTTCAATTACATTAGGAGAAAGGAAAGATTATCAAACCCATTTTTTTTTTAATCTCAGTACATATGATCATTGACTTCTGTAATGAAATCTAGCAGTATTTTCTCAGGAAAATAATCGCTACAAGAATCCCCTTTTATACATGCCCATACACTCCCAAAGCATCACCTACCATGCACAGTGTAGGGGTGGAAAGTTTGATGGGGAAGAGTTAATCTGAGCAGAGGAAAATAAAATAGCCAGTTAGGCTGCACATCCACTAGTTTGTAAACTAACTGCAGGGATTGTGTAAATTCCTGAGTTCTGGCTGCTTACTTACAAAGTATTTCTAAACAGTATTTAATGTATGAGCTGAATACATTTGAATTGGACACAAAACTCTCACAAGGGTCTCATTTACCTTGTGGAAACAAAACATTAGAGCTGTCTCCATGTGTAAAATAAGTTATGGTGTTTATGTGCTTTTCACCACCAACATAGTACCCACTTATATATTAAATGCTTAGCTGTCTCAGGATAGTAACCATATATTTTTGTACTTAGTGAGCAATATATGATATACTGTTCAAAGTAAAACAGTATCCACAATTTGAAACCCTTGCTCATAAGAAAACAAAGTTTATAAATGTATAGCCAACTTTAATATATAATCTTAAGAAGACCAGAGCTGCTTCTGCACCTTGAAAACATTATCTTTGATTAAGTAGTGATTACAATCTTCCCTCAGATAAAAAAAAATATGTATATATATTTATGTATATAATTTCAAAATCAAAGCCTTGTACTTACTGCATCTTCTTCTGCTTGTCATCTGATGGCATTGGGAACAGATCCCAACATCCCAGAATGCAGCTTGGCAGGTATTAGTCTCCTGCTTATAATGGGCTCTCTAATTGCAATGCATTTTTTTTCCCTTTTGAACTAGCTAACTAACCTGTAATTTTTCTTGGTATCTGCCCAAAGGTAAATGAAGTATCTGATACACCCAAGGAATTCCTCATCTGCTACAGGTGACTTCAGATTGGGAGTTGCCATCACCAAATAAGAATGAATCTACATATAACCAGGTTTCAATAATATCCCCAGGCAAGACAGATCGCTCATGGTTCCATTTTTATACTGTTTATTAGTTCTTATAAGAAGAACAGTGAAGCCTGCATGCAAGTTTCCTCCCCTGAGCTCCAACACAAGATTGAAGCTGAGAGAGATTCTGATCATTGAGCAAGTATTGACTTGATTTAATAAGGCAAGAAGAACCTCAACAAGCAATTGCAATTGCTGCTGCTACTCACTAGCTTCAGGTGCTTAGCAATTCAGCAGATCAGCAATGAGTACACTTAAGCTTGACCCACTTTTTCTTTCCCATTTTGCAAAATCAGGGTTATTCTTGTTACTTTGCATGTGGCACTTTGCACTTAGGCAAACGCACTACAATAAAGTATCTTCAGCTGTCACAATTTGAAAAGATTTTGCTATTAATATGTCTGTCTGTTAAAAGTCAATGCATATGTAAAAGTGGGGAGAAGGCTGCAGTATTAAATGCAAATTAGCGTGCAGTGATAATGAGTCTATGGCAGAAAAAAAAAAAAAAAAGGGCTTGAACTAAAATACTAACTCTTCTTCCCTTTTCCTCGTTTTTAGGAAACGGAATTTGTCCTGCCTTCTGTTCCTTCAGCTGTTCCTATGGCCTCTTCTTCCTGCTGGCATCTTGAGTGGCAGATAAGAGACATACTGTCTTTACCAGCTGTCTCTTTTCTCCAGATTAAGATGGTGGTTGCTGGGCAGCCTACTTGTCTATCAGTGGACAAAAGTCTGCCCTCTCGCTTAGAGGGTAAACACACAGCTTCTCAAAGGGTGGAACCACTGTCACCAGGACAGTACTTTTTCTTCAGCTGTTTCCTCTGTTAAGATGTATGTTCTGCAGTGCAGCAACTTCATGGACTTCTCCTTTCTGCAAGTGCATAGAGGGGAGGCAAAGGCTTGCTGTCTTTCTTTCTTTTTTTAATTATCATGCTCATTCTTTCATTGTGGCCTCTGCCTTGTTCCACATGTGGGAAAGTAGACAAGAACCCTGAGAATAGTATAGGACAAAGGCAAATCAGGCTTTTCACTCAATATACATGAGCTTTGGGTAGAAAGAAAGTCAATTCTCTTGTGGGGAGATTAAATGTTTCCCTAAAATATTACCCATCTGGTCTACTGGGCAAGATAATATTGCACTAGAAATACACAGCCTTCCCCCAGTAAACCATTTGTAGTCATCATTGGATAGGCCTTGTGTATGCCACAGTATAGCATTGTTCTGCTTCTGGACAATCCTTTTTTTGTCTAGCGAGCCTCCACTTACCAGTGCAGGTGTATATCCATGCGGATTCAAATTAAAAATGGCACATTGCATGTAAGCCAAATGCAAAATTCTGTAGTGAACAGTACACAATCTAGACAATGCAGAATGAACATTGCAAAGCATGCTGACAATGCCTGCTGATATCATTGCCTTCCTCTGAAGCACAAAGCCATTTCAGCACACAAGTAAACTTAATGAAATTTTTCTTTTATGTTTCTGGTAAAATATTCACCTTCCCAACTATGATTCTCATCAAGAGATCAACTAAGAAATTACTTATATCTTTAAGTCTGAGCTAGACACCAGAAAAAGAATCAATCCCAAGTACTTGAAGTTCAGCTTTTGGAAGGCACAGAAAGTACAGTATTTATAAAAGAAAGTCTAGGAAAGCCTTTACTGTAGATAGCAGCACTGCTTTCTCTGCCTGAAGTATCCAAAACTGTTTCATGTCATTTACTTCTCATAACTACAAGGTTCGTCTCAAACCTACTACAGATTTCCTAACAAAAAAAGAGTGAATAATTTTCCATATGAAAGTTGGGGGAAAATACTCAGTTTTAGGCAGCTTTTTTAGGTACCAGTGAATTGGTAGACAGATTGAATTCTAGTTTCCTAGTAAAAATGGTATAATTATTCCCACGTATGTGATAAGAAGTAAAGTAACTCAAGTTAAAGTGAGAAAAAAATAAGCTGGTGGTTGGGAAGACTTAATTTCAGTTCAGTTTAAGAAAATATTGTCCTGTTATCCATAAATTCATGAGTTTAGTTCAAGCAATTTTTCCCCATTTCAGTTCACACTTGGATTATAAATCGTATACTATGCAGGAACAGTGGGAATCAGTCTCTGACATAACATGCCAGGTTTGGAAGAGCTTTCAACTAGTTGACATGTTTGGTACCTCTGCTTAGGAACAGCTTAAGTCCTGCATTGTCCACCTGCAGGTTCCCTGTTTTAAGAAAGAGAATAGGGTATTGTCAGTCTTGTGGATATTATAAAGCAGAATCATCTCTTTCAGATAGCTTGTGGGCAAGGATCTCTCTGAGATGATTCTTTATGTGTATGCTGCTGCTTTGATCAGCACGTGGATACAGTGGGAAAGTTTAAAAGATTGTAGGTATGTGTGTAGACATTTTACAAAACCAAAACCAGCCTACAGGTGCAGCTAAAAATACCTGTCCATAAAATTCAGTCAGCTAGTTAAAAATGCTACTAAAGTCCCAGTGTCAGAGGGTGTGAATCCATCATCATTTAGCAAAAATATTTATTCTGTTTTTTCCTTTAATACAATTACTTTATCACTATTTCAGTAATGACATACTGTAAAAGATGGAGATTTGGGGCTTGGCTTCTATAGCGTGGTTCAGCTTTTAGATTTTTTTTTTTCCCAGACTTCTGTGTACACAGTTGTATTTGTATGCAAACAATATTTGTGCAGGTGTCTACCTGGTGTTTGGGGCATGCAAAACCGGGGCTTGCCAAAACTTTGATTTTTAATTTTTTTTTTTCCTAACCAAACAATCATTTGACATACCAGAGTGTTTGGACACCAGAGGGATGTGTTTTTCCATTTCAATAAAAGTCCACGTTCTTTATGGAACTACTTAGGCTTTCTTCTTGTACTGCAAAGGAATAAGGGTACAGGACAGAGTAGAATAAAACCTTGTGAGAGAATTCTTGGATTTTCTCTGCTGCCTTCAAAGTAAGAAGGTTTCTCTCTTAAGCCCCCAACACTTACTGCTACCAGATACATTCTAGGGTAACAAAAGCTGATGCACACCTAATTTGAGGCAGGGGAAAAGAGTGATCCCTGGTTGGAAGAACTCAAAGGAGGGAAGAAGCTAAGGATCCTCAGACATGAGGTTCTTTAAGCAGGGACTTCCACACATCTTCTGGAATCAAAATGAGCAAATATTAAATTTGAGTATCAACCTGAATCTACTTGTAAAAGTTAATATAATTCTGAGTATCAATATGAACAGGTATTCAATTAAACTTCCAGTGCAGCATGATTAAAAATGAAATCAACCCAAACACATGTTTTGTGGGAGAGCTGCATAAATGCAGTAGGGTTTTGTGCAAGTAGCAGTTCAGTGGCAAAGGGAACACAGTTCATCTTCTTGCAAATGCTGGTCTATCCTTTGGCTTTGCATGCAGCTACTGCTCTGGTTTCTAGATACGGCACCACTACCCTCATTTGGCTTTCCCAGTAGGAGTGTTACCGTATCTTTGTGCTTAGGAGAAAAATTACAGTCAGTATTCTCATGTTCCCCCACCTAGAGAGAGGTACTGGAAGGAGCGCAGAGCACCCCAGCACACAGCGTATTTCATACTATAGGAACATGCAAAAAACAGAAAAAAACCCAAACATTTGGACTTGAAAAATGAAGTAGGTAGCAACCACATCAACTGCAACAGAATCCAGAATAGCTAGCAGCTGGGGGAGTGCTGACTTAATCATGGTATGCAGAGTAGATAGCCAACAATATTAATCTAACATACTATGAATGCCCAGAATACTCATCCCAATCTTTTCGCTTCAGATTTTGAAGAAATATGGGATATCTGCCAATGAAATGAAATACAGTATAGCTTTGGAGCTTAGAGGGAAAAAGTACGGTAACCAGACATTCTGGAAAAAAAAATCTTACTACATTTCCATTTTGTTATTCTTTCTCCTACAGCCTGATAAATGGTAATCTATTAATGATTTGGATTCAACCGAATTGAAGTTGTGAATGTAACTAGACTTGTTACTATTAACTTGTAAACTGCTTCTTCAAAGCAGATGACCAACCATATGTGCTTCCTTGTCAAACACAAACATGTATCACTGCCAAGAAGGAGGACACGGGGCAAAGAGGTTCTGATGGCTAGTGTTTGGCATAGGTCTGTGTTTGTAAAAAAAATGCACTTCCAGTCATTTGGGTGTGGGGCTTTTCATGGAACAATCTTGATTATCTTGCTTTCCTAAGGAGAGGAAGCTTATGTAATGGTTCAGTCTATCTTTTTGCTCCAAATTTCAAACTTATTTGACACATGAGCCAAGGTCTCAGAAATAATTAAATTTCTACAGGTTTCTTGGAAGTCAGCAACTGAAGACAGAAAAAGGAACCGTGTTCATTCCCCAGCTGAAGGAAAGGAAGGACTCAGAAACCAACCATTGTACACTGTACTGTTCACTGTCACAGGCTGGCCAGTCACCATTTACCTAAAGCTGAATTAGCCACAGCATGTGAGGTTTTTGCCCTGTAGGGGTGACACTGAAATGAGAAACACAGTTAGTATATCCTTATTTATTATAGTGGCTAGAAAAGGTGATTTATGGATGAGACCATATAAATCTGTAGTGAAACTGCTTTAGTTGGACTGCTCATAGAGCAATGGTGGTTTTTTTCTTGAAAGGTACTCTAACATTCAAAACACAATAAGCATAGCCTTCTTGTTCTTAAAGAAGCATGGTACAATACTCAACAAATTGTACCATAGCTGAGGCACCAAATAATTAAAATACTGGGTGGAAGTATACACAACATTTTGGTCCTTGGCTAGAAGACCATAGTTTATCTCACACATGAATGGGCAAGGGTGGGTAATAATTTTTGATCTGTCTCTCCAAGATCATTTTGATTTACCCAGGTTGCCAGAGAACGAGAGTCTGAATGTAGGTGCTGAAGGGGCAGTACATTGACTCAGATTTTTCTGATTAATAAAAGCAATGTAGTGATATAACTGTGCAGGAAACTTTGTCCAAAATCATAAAATGCTTAACTTCTTTTTATTTTTTTCCTTATAGCACAGCCCTGTCTGTGTCATTCCTTTTTCATTTGTTGTTCTCAGCCTGGATTCCTTAGATAACTTTGCTGGAGACTTGAGTTTTATTGTAGATATGGAAAACTGCCTAGAAGTTTTGCTCCTTGGTTGTTCTGGCTGCTTTCCAGCCTCAATAATACTCAATACGCAACGCATTCAACATGATCCAGCAATCATTCTTTAAAATAAGGCAAAAAAAATAAAGGACACCATACAAAATGAACTCTGCTGCTACCTTAGTTAATGACTTCAGAAACCAGTAAAAGTGAGTTGTGACCTGGATCTTTGGAAGGCTAGTCCTAACTCTGCTGTACTGGTTACGTGGGCCTAAAATATAGCAACAGGTAAAGGTGGCAGGGGTAGCGTAGAGGTCAATAAACACTGCTCAACACTGTAGATCTTGAACTACTAATGTTTCTATGACCATCCAATAACCAAAGGATTTTGGTAGCACACTGCAGTCTGTGCACACATTTAGATTGTTGTCCGTGCCAGTCTGGGTAGTACCTGCTGCTGACAATAGTGAAAATGTGTGCGGAGACACCTGCGCTACGTTAGACAACTCTGTTAACAAAAACTTAGCTGACTTCTGTGAAACATTTATGGCTACATACAACTAAAAGAAAAATACAGAATAATAGATGGAGTTATGTATAAAGACAGTAAGCTACATTTTAAAGCTGTCTGAGAACATGACACCTAATACAGACTATACGTCCAAGTGGTATAGATAATCATGCCCACTTGACATTTCCAAACATAAAATACTGATTTCTGTTGCTTGTTAATTTGCCAACAGATTGTTTGGGCTGTAAATTTTCATGCTGGGTCTCTGCCCTAAGGTGATTGTGTGTGCATGTGTGTGTGTCCATATGGATAAAATAGGAGAAATCAATTGCTCAAGAAGGAGAAATAGTAAACTTTACTCTGTTAAGCATTTTCCAAGTATTTCTTTGAAGCCATAGTGTGCCCAGTCTTTCAAGCAAGTGCTTCGAATTTGGTGATTTGATTGCTTTGGTTAAGGATGTGTCTACTGACATCTTGTAGACTGACAAAGTTCCCCTTGCTGGACATCCACTGGTTTTATTTAGAGGCTGAATTACTTGTTCATTTACAGTCCCTAGCAAACTGACATAATTAACAGAATGGGCTTCTACATGGGCTGCAAGGGGCCAAGACTGCACGCGTTATTCTTTCTCATGCTGGAGAGAGTGCTTAAACGTCAAAGCCTTGCAACTTAAACATCTGCATCAAACCTCTCAAGAAAGTTTTGCATGTTCCCCAGAGCATACCCCGTGATCACTGTTTGTGCTTTCAAAGACATGCGATAAAGGCAGAACACAACGCCCAGACTTTCCACGAGACTTTTAATACATTTACTCTTTACTTAGAAGGTACATCAGCAAGAAGATAAGATGAAGAAAGAAGATAAGTGATATTCCTATCGCTTGGTTTCCTCACTACATTGAAACAGATCTGGGACTGTGCTAAGTGTCTTTCAGGTTTCTACAATTGTTTTTTGCTGACCTTGACCTTCTTTTAAGTGCTCCTAAACATCAGTTTATTTTGACATCATTCTGTCCTACAGTTACGTTGGTTCTTTCTGGTACAAAAGCCTGCCTGTCTCTTCCTCTATGCTACTCAGAGCTTCCTGTGAGCTTCAGTGAGCCTGTTTAGGTTCCCTCACCACTCATGGAAACTGTGTGTCCTTGAGCAACTTACTTAGCCTCTGCCTCAGTTCCCCATTTTGGAAAGAAAATATTGGTATTTCATGTCCCCTACCTTTTGTCTTAACCTCTGGTTCAGTTATAAGAAAAAGTAGGGTAGGGTTTCATACAACACATGTAATAACTTATTTTTACTGAGCGTTGAGAGAAAGGATTTCACAAGAATGTGGACACACAGAGGGGAGAACCTGGACACACATAAGACAGAGGTAGTTAAGAGCAGTTACGGTTCTGAGGCAGCTGATGAACTTAAGTCAGGCAGAAACTCCAGACCTTCCTGTGTGCTGAATGTCCTGGCTGACACAGGCTTTGATAAAGGAGGATATTATTGCTTTTCTTGCGACTTCTGACCTGCTGCCAGATATTGTCCAACTGTGGACAGTCATCAAAAAGCTTGGGATTTTTTTTTTTATCAGAGGATATGAGTGACTGTTACTTCCTTAAAATGAATTCCAAATAAATAGCTGAAATATATTAAACCTCAGACTATCTAGGAAAAAAAATGTAAAACCTAAATCCTTGGGGGGTGAGTTTGACAGTTTTCTGTTCTAGTGAGAAATTCAGCCTATTCACTCATCCTTATTAAATAGAGGCTTCAAATAATTTGTTCTGTAGCTGAAACAATAGTTAGATGAGGTCTCACGGGAGCCTAGCAGGGCCAAACAGCAAGAAGGTGAACCTCTGCTCTACGGGTACAGTGCCTGGCTCAACGGTGCGTGGATCCTGCCTTGGCCTTCTGGCTACTTCATAACGGCCAGGAGTCCGCACACAAACTCTGCCCCGAGTTGGGCTACATCAGACTCACCGACTTGGTGAGCTGTGTAGGAATAGAGCGATGTGTTTGGTTCCTTTGTACTCCCAGAATCTCTCACTGTCAGGTGCACTTAATCACTTAATAAGTTGCAAACCTGATGTTCTGCAAAACCATAAAGGAATGTGTCATGTTCACCTACATAAGTAACAGGCATTTTGCGTATTTACTTTTGGGTGGTTTTTGTTTAGAACACACACAGCCTGAGATGTGGTGAACCAGCTTCAAGTGCCCGCCTGATGGTTCCATTAGCTTTTTCCTCTGCTGTAAATAAAAATATACAGGTTCAAAATTGTTCTGCAAAGTTAATGAGGGAAATGAAGAAATGTAAAGTAGCAGTGCAGTTTTTAAAATATTTGGATTGTGTCTTTTAAATTGTTATAACATTTCATTTTAGCTATATTATTAAAAAATAATTAACTTACATAAAATGCTGCATGTGAAGTACTTTCAAGGTCACACAGTTGGGACAACAAAGGTTTTGTCTTAGAGCATCGGAAGGAACACCAACAAAAATACCCATGCAGTTTTAAATAGCCGCCTTAATATCGGCAGAAGATCACTTCTGGGTTTCTTTAGAAGGCACGGTGTGAGCTACTGTACTTAAGATCAAGAACCAAAGCAAATCTAAAAATTGTGTAACACACAAGGCCAAGGAAGTAAGGTATTGAGTCCTATTGCTCCATCCGCTGCAATAGACTCCATTGCAGCAATGCATTAAGAAACTGAAGTAAGAGGTAAGACAAGGCATTGCAATATCTCAGCAACATGAAACAGGGCTGGTTCAGGTACACAGAGCTGAACTTTCAGTTTAGTATGAAGGAGCAGAACTTCGCAGCTCTCGTGAATGCTAATGAGTCCCATGACTAAACTGTGGCATACTTGGAAAATGCAATCCGTAATACACATAATCTCAATCATCATTTGGAAACTTCTGACCTATATGCAAACTTCCAAGGAGCTACCACTGCAGATACACTATCACTGCAATTATGGGTAGCCATGGAGCTCTAGTATTGTGTATATATAATACATTGTTATGCAAACACACATCTACTTTTAAACCTCAGCTTCACAGTCATCGTGGTTTTAATTTCAAAGCATCAAAAAGGAGGCTGAAATAAAGTCTCCTACAAATAGACCTCGATCAAATCTAGAAAGAATTTTTACAAACAGTTTGAACACAGGCAGTCTGAAACCCTAAAATGGAACCGTGCTGGTCAGGAACGGACAGTCACAACAAATGTTGCACTTAAAAATGCAACTTTGTACTTGTTAAAACAATTCTTGTGCCAGTTTAATATTTAAATAGGAAAAGACAATTTCAAATACTATTAGATTTTTCCTCAGACAATGAGGAAATTCCCACCAAACTCTTTACATGAGATTCATAAAATGCCCCTTAGAAATAACACTTGGGTTTTTCTATCTGATCTCAGACTAAATAATTTAACCTTGTGAAGCAGGTCCAGCAAGTATTTAATCCTGACCCTTTAGCCTGGATTCACAGATTCACTAATCTTCCATATGCCACTGTACGACTAAAGGCTCTGCAAAAGCTGTGAAAATCATGTTCCCCCCAACCCGTCCCCCCTGAGACTCACCAGAGCCTGAAACTTCTTCCCACAGCCAGCGAGCCTGCTGGCTGGCACCATCCGTAGTGGTTTCGATCCGAAGGAGCAATCCAGAGGCTGAGACGGGACAGGCTGGGAGGATGTGTGCAAACAGAAACCAACTGCACCTGGGGTTAACAGTTTTCAGGGAGAGCAAAGTCAAAGAAGCTGAGACAGTCAGAACGATTTGCCTTTCCGAAAGGCTCTAATGCATTCTTTGTGTTAGCAGAAATACCTGGACCCACAGGCTGAACTCTTGAGTGTCACATGGGTGACAGAGCTAAAAAAGGCAAACCCATAGGCTTAATTTAAACTCCCCCAATATGTTAGTGTTTTCCCCTGAGACTGTTTATGTGCCTCTTCCAAACTTTTCTACAGTTTTCCTGGAATTTTAATATCTCGCTCTCTTTGGTTTCATTCTTTTTCACTCTTTTATTTTTAGATTCAGTATTTCATAGTGGTCTGTAGAGTCTGCTTGACGCCAGCAAATGTAACTGGATCCCAAGTCCCTGCAAGCCAGGAATTGCAGCCACGATCAGCATGCTGCCAAGAGCGCAAACCTTGGCACTGGTCAAAACCAAATAGTCTGAATCCTCTATTTATCTTATGGCAGGGCTTGGGAAAGGAGGCAAGAAGAGTTCATCAGAATGTAAAGAATAGCTGGGAAAGGTTAGGGGTAAGTAAATAGAAATCAAAGATGCAAATAGGTCTGTTCTACAACAGATTTGTGTGACCAGACTTCCAAAAGCAAGAACAGGGATTTACAAAAAAACAGAGATATTTCATTCTCTAGTAACCTAGTAACAGGACAGGCATGCACAGAGCAGATTGCCTTCAAAAAAGGCTTGTGTCAGCAAGGTTGACTTTAGTGGAATAAATAAGAATAGGCTGCTTGGCAGCAGGTCACTGCCGACAATAATCTTACAGGTCAGATTTTCCAAGTTATGATGGCTCGTTTGATACACACGTAACTGCAACTACCAGTTCTGTTCAGGATTAACATGGGCCACCACCTTCCACCCAGCCTTTGGTGAGTAGGTGTCAGGTTTTTACCTCACTCCTGCACAGTATGCAACTGGAATATATCTGGTCTCTGACACTAAGGAGCTGAATTACCTTGCCTGAACTTTTTAACTTTCTGTCACTTCTGGCCCTTTCTTCCTGTAGCAGAGAACAAAATGAAGGATTGCCAGTTTATCTGATTGAGAAATTGTTCATCCTAACTATTCTAGGATCTGTAACTGTGGTAACTGGTGTCTACAACGGAGTGTGACTGCTTCACGGAAGAAAAAACAAGTGTATTGAGGCGGTTATTTCCCAAAGGTGACATGATGAGTCAGCAGCAGAGCCCAGATTAGAATACAGTGTTCAGACTGCCCATCCCATATGCAGCTCACTAAACCACTGTTCCTCCTGCAGCCTCCAGGGAATAAAGTTCATTTAGCTAGGTGGTAAATGCTCAACTCCTGCCCTCACACTTCACCTTGTTATTTATCTAAGTTTTGGCAGGTTTAATTGTTTGTTGCCAAGAAAGAGTGCAAATCAAGGAAAACAGAGAAAACATTGGTCTTACCATGGATCGAAGGAACAGCAAAACTTCACTTGGCAAGAACAAGAACACTGGTCTGCCAATACATTGAATATGTAGATTGTGTGTAACACTGAAATTGCTTGAAAATTATTTTTTTTACAAGGCAACTACTCTGTCTCTTCATAAGTAACAAATGCAGAGTAAAAGAACTGTAAAGCAGAGATCTTGAACAGAGTAACTCATGTTATCTGTCAGTTTTCTCCCCTGCGTAAAGAAGGTTCTGTGTTTTGGAGTTTTTTTATTCCTGGCACATTTAAAACTGGTTTTGGCAATTATGTAACATGAGCATGTTTCCTTGGCATAGATGGTATTCGGTATTCATATTTGCTAAACTAATTTGAAACTTGGACAGCTAGTCTGAAGTAGTTCTGACAGCGGTAAGTGATGCCACTTTACATACATGCAGGAAGTGTTCTGCCTTCAGTGGTCAGCTGTGGCATGAACTGGGAAGAAATTGTAAAAATGTGCCCTCTGTTATCTTCTGCTGTATTCTCATCCTCTCATTTTTCACTTACTCTTTGTATCACAGTTCCTCTTGGTTCTCCTTGATCCTCCTAGTTCATGGTTAGCCCTTCATTCTCATTGTCCCAGTTAGCAAACTCTTAAAAGGAAACACAAGAAAACAGATTTTATTTACCCCCAACACTGAATATCACACTTTTTAGTAACTGCTGTTGCCACTGTGATCCTTCAGTGTCTCATCATGTCAAGCATAGCTAAAGTGGAAAACTTACTAGTCTCCCATATTGATGCAACTTCTCCATAGAGTTGTTCTTCTCATCAAGATTTTTCCTTAAATAACCCAAAGCCTTAGCTTTCTCTTCCTGCTGCTGGCTAGCAGCCTGACACACCTACTTGAAAATGCTTCAGATCATGGCTTAGTGATGCGTCAAAGATTCTTGCAATTTGTCCATTGGCAATTTGCCCCTTGACTTACTCTTTTTTGGTTTTTAATTGGCAAAGCAGTAACGTTGATTTGTTAAGGGAGTTTCTGATCTGCTATTTTTTTTTTTTTCTCTTTTCTAACATTCAGGATGTACACAGATTACATGAGAGAGTGTGACCTGACACAGCAGTTGTCAGAGAGCTCAGAAGTATTAAGACTGTCTCAGAAAGCTCTCTGCTTGGTCCACAGGGCTTGGAGAAGGTGCTCAAGGCAGAAAGTCGGGTGAATGCTGAGGATGGGCTGGTCTCTGCGGAACTGGAAGCAGCTATGGACTATCTACCACCAAGGAGCCTCTTGAGGTTAGCACAACCCAAGATGTAATTAGCATTGAAAAGCAGGTGTGACCACTGGGGCAGAAAATGTGTGACACCACACTGGGCTCTGTCAGTGGGGACAGTGAATCTTCCCTGCTTGGGAAGAATCCTCCATGAGAAAGCATGAATGGCCACCATACAAGCCCTTATAATGTTGAGACCCAAAGTATAATTTCGGTGTATATATTACATCCTATTAATAACTTACCTCACTAAAAGTGGTTTTAAGGGTGGTAGGTGTTTGTATACAGCTTTGAATGCACATGGCAGTGCTTTTTCTATGATGGATGGTGCAGAAATGATTGTGCTGGGCAGAAAATGCAGCCAGGTATTCTAGGAAGCCTACATGGTAGCCTCAGGCAGTTATAAAAAGAAAATGGGGTGCTGCTTAGACGGCTTAACAGTAAGGACTGAGTTACCACTACTGGTCATGATTCATTGACTTTTTGCATTTCTGTCACCAAGAAATATAGCGGAGCGAGTCCCTGAGAGCAGAACACACAAGAAGCCTTAAGCTCTCAGCATGTAAATATTTGTAAAGCAGACAGTGAGTCCTATGCATTAGGGTAAACATAAATTCTTCTGTTTTATTCTCAAATGCAAGTGTATTTTATTCAAACCCTAATTTGTGTGCTGTGTGGCTTTCACTAATAAACAGTTTCTTTTCAACTAATCTCTAAAGAAAGATTGCTTCCTACTACCCTGACGTGTTTTCTGAAGGCACGTTGCTGTTTACTTCATTAACTTATTCTTTCTTTTTTTGGACATGGTAAAAACTGTTAATCGAGGAATCTGTATTGTGGAGAAGGCAGATTTTAAACCCAATGATACAGAAATAATTGTGGAATGCATTGATAACTTAAGTTCAAATCCAAAGGTTTTTATTCAGTCTTGTAACTTCAAAGAGAGCAAATTTAATTATGTTTTTGAGAGGAGATGAGAGTATCCATGCAGTCTAACTTGCAGTACCTACATTTGGGGTCTCTATGGAAAGAAACAGACTCTCATTTTTCATTTGAGTTACTTTCTAGAAGATCTTGTATTGCTCTTTTGAGTACAGAGTGTGCCAGGATTAGCAGAGCCAAACCATTTCACATTAATTCCTTCAATGTGAGGATTTTGCTTTAGACTGAGAAGGATGTGATCTCCTCTCTCTCTTGTTTCACTGGGAGTGAAAAATTACACGTCTGTCAAATGTTAACCAGATTCAGATCTCTGAGCTAGAGTGCTGTTTTGCTTAATACATGGTTTTCATTGACACATTTTTTAAATCCAGTTCCAAATCATAGCTGACGATGTGCCCGTCATTTATGCCATCACCCAAAAAGCTTAAATATCTACTTTCATAAGTATTTCCTTCATATAAGGAAATAAGTATACCCCTCATTTCTTATGGATCATGATCTGAACTTATCAATAGACTGAACATTTGTTTATAACATGTACTTTGTAATTCCTTTGACCTAATTGTTCATGTGCAGAGAAATTATCTGAATTAGCTGTAACAGGTTCGGTGATGAAAAAACATTGTATATGCAAAGAACATTTTCAAGGAGCTCAGTTTCCTAGCAATACCATTCTGTTATTGACTTGGACTTGCTTCTTGAGTGTTGTTACAGTATTTTTACTTGTTTTTTTTTTCTCACTGTTTTGGGTATGATTTATGGTTGCTTATCTAGATCAGTAACCCAAGCCCAAAGCAGGCAAGTGCTTTCAAAATTGCAGGTACACAGACTTAGGCAGGGCAGACAAGCAGATGCCTGGATGTCTGTAGCAAATAAGAATCCTGGCTACAGCTAGATATGTCACTACTAAAATGAGCAAATATGTTATTCCAAATAAATTAATTTTTAGATGATGCAATTTTTTACAGTGCTTAAAGATTGTATTTTTTTCTCAGAATCAAAGTACTCTTATCTGGTCTCTTCTTACATCATTCTTATCTTCTGATAGACTTAACTGAATTCTCCCTGTTGACTAAACTATGCGTTATGCCCTCATTCTTGTGGGTTAATACTCAACAAAACTAAAAGCAAAATAACATTAAGAAAATCCTGGATTTCTTACAGAAATTACTGGCCTCTTTGATATTCTAAGATGACATAATAGTTAATATTTTGTTTGCCTTACACAGGCTCTCAAAGCTCTTGAAATCTCCATGTAATATATGTTGCTTTACAGATGGAGACACTGAAAACCAGGAACCAAATCTGAGCAGGGGAGTGAACTCCCATATGACTATTACATCATTTAGAAGTATCACCAGCCTCTCTCTTTCTTAGAAGAGAACAGTCATGCCACATTACTAAATAGCAAACTAGATTTTTTGTGTGTCTGGGACAGATCTGAGTCTGAAAATGATAGCCTAAGACAATGCAGAAGTAGTATCATTTTGGAGAAAACAAACTCTTTCATTTTGTTTACCTCATAAAACTGATGACCAGAATAATTCTGATGATTCTGATAATTCTGAGTGAGCTAGGGTGTCATGAGTTCATTCACGAGTGCAGCAGGAAGCACTAAATTGTTGGGCTTCATAAACTGCCCTAATAGCACTTCACCATCTCAGCAGAGGCAAAACCAGGGAGAGGATGCCAGAGTCCTCCGAGTCAACAGTTACAGCTCAGTTATGATAAGGACTTGTGGGAGAGAATTCTGGGTTTTAGTCTGAGACCTCCACCATCATGTAACCATGGATGAATTCTCCATGATACCATTAATAACATAATCAAATAATATAGTATTGGATGTTACACTATCGACATGGTCAGCATACCATCCAAACTGCATGGAGCAGCAGTAAAGATACATATATAATCAGGATTTTGCAAAATATGTCCTAGCTGTGTATGTATGGTAGATGCAAAATATCATTATTATAGATGCAAAATATTATTATTATAGGTCCTTTTAAGTAAGCAGAAGTTTCATTGAAGACAGTATTGCATAATGAGTGGCACACATACTTAGATCAGGCCAGGATTTCAACTGAAATTGTTGCAACAAGGTCTTTAGACTTTCATGGCTGTTCATTCTTGCTTATTCCATATAGATATACATAGGAAAAGCAACCGTAAAGCACATTTACCTTCATGATACAAGTCAAGAGCCAGGATGAGAACAAAGACACTCCTTGGTGCTGATAGCAACTGCTTTGTGGTTGAAACTGGAACCTTGATGCTCAGTGCCTTTTTATGTGGTAGGGTGGGAGGAGTGCCTGGGCTCCATGTTCTCCTGTTATCAGCTGGGAGCAAGTGCTTGAGTTTCTCTCCTAGTGGAGACTGACTCCTGATGGGGCTCTCTAATTTGTACAGAGGGCTAAAAAAGCTTCTTGAGTAAGTTTGCTTTGTAAAGGAGTTTGGATTCAGTGTCCTAATTTTAGGAAGAAGGAAAAACAACAATAAAAATCAAGTCAATGAAAACAGCTTGTTGGTTCTTTATATATCTATATATACACACACACAGATATATACGCACACATATATATAACCAAACATATATATATGTCCTACATTAATTGCAAACCAAACAGAACTGTGCCAAGGTATTAGTAAGAGAAACTCAGTAGATACGACTTCTGTTAATTTATCTAGTTTCCCTCTCTAGAGAGAAAGTGAGACTACGGAAACTCTACTCCAAATTAAATTGGCAGTTAAATTTCAGATCTAATCATTTAACTGCTTAGTAACAATAATAACTTTATTTTTTGGAATCTTATATTCTAACTATACAACTACAGACAGACCCTCATTTGCATAACGAGACAATCAGGGCCACCACTGACATCTCAGCACAGTGCTTCTCGCACAGATTCATAGCTGGAGAATTTGATACAAAGCCATAGACTCTCTATTTTTTTAGTGTGACTTTAATGAGGTTCTGTGTCTTGCCCAG